>NC_135912.1:10848893-10987945 GCF_964194155.1 Cetorhinus maximus | reverse complement strand
GTCTCCCTCAGCTCTCTCCTCTTTCCCCCCCCCTCACCCGTCTCTCTACCCCCCCCCACCCGTCTCTCTACCCCCCCCTCACCCGTCTCTCTACCCCCCCCCTCCCCCGTCTCTCTACCCCCCCCTCACCCGTCTCTCTCTCCCCTCCCCCCCCCCCCCCCCTCTCTCTCCCCTCCAAACCGCCTTCCGCCGGAGCCATCTCCTGTTCCACTCCCCTCCCGCTGGCGTCGTCCCCTGCGCCCTGTCCCCCAGCCCAAGCACCATCTTCCACTCCCTGGCGCTGTCCACTGTTGTTCTCCCACTCCCAACCATGGCACAGTGCCCCTCCCCTCACCCCCGCATCGACTGGGGCCATCCCTTCGCCCGTCCGGGACTGTACCTCGCCCCCCGACCCAACACCCCAGCTCCATCGCCTCATGCTGTATCCCTGTTAGGGTCCCTTTTCCTTGCCCCCTCTTTTTTTTCTTACACCTCCCCACCCACCCACAACAGCCTGGTTGAACATCTTAAATTTAAACTGCAGTACATAACTTGCAGTGGGAGAGATAAGGATGAAGCTATGAGCAGAGATGGCATAATCATGATCGGTATTCCTCTGAGTTCGGAGGGATGGTCTCACTGAGGTGTTTGAAAAGATGCATTGATTGGCTGGGGTAGGCCTGCAGCCAGCTGGTTCACTCGTTTCCTGCACAGAAAGGAACCTGTTAACCCCTACCTATTTCAAGAACAGCTACAGCACGGTGTTAGATACAGCGTAAAGCTCCCTCTACACTGTCCCCATCAAACACTCCCAGGACAGGTACAGCACGGGGTTAGATACAGAGTAAAGCTCCCTCTACACTGTCCCCATCAAACACTCCCAGGACAGGTACAGCACGGGGTTAGATACAGAGTAAAGCTCCCTCTGTAGCTACACTACATAGTACATTTTTATCTAATCTTCCCTTGTACCTGTTTTTTTATTTCTTCACTATTGAAGCTCTTTTCATTGCTGCAACAGTATTTTTTGTTTTTTGGAGGTCCTCAGCGCTGGCTAACTTGAAACCTAATTTCGGAAACGGTATTCAAAGCTGCTGCACTGAAACTCTCTCTGCATCTTGTTTCAGAAGAGGATGTGGAACAGGAGGTTGAGGAGCATTCAGACAGTGAAGGCACCAAAAAGAAAAAGAAGAAATTGTTGAAAAAGCAGAAAGAAAATAAACCAACTAAACCGAGGAAGCGGAAGAAACTGGTGAGTGGCAGTGAATGTTCTGCTGTGTTTGCTGGTGACCCCTCTCCCTGCCCCAGTTAGTCATGGATGCTGATGGAACAAATCTGGATGCTCCGTTGTATGGGTCAGGATTCGGGACCATTCAGCAGCCTCCGTCCTGAGCCTGTTCGGCTATTCTGTTTCACCGTGGAAGGAATGGTGTCGATGGTCAGTGTGCCCTCCCAGAGGTACAGTGTGATGAGAATCGAGACAAAGGATGGAGACTTTGAACCCTTTGGGAGTGTTACCTTTTGCTTGTCGAAGGTGCCTCTGAAATATGGTTAGAAGCGATCATGAGGAAGTGAATTGAAACGCTGTTGAGCCTTTGTCTGGGGAAACACTATTAACCTACATAGGTAGAGATTATCTGAATAATTGTAGAATTTCCAACACAGAAACAGGCCATTTGGCCCATCTGTTCCGTGCTGGTGTTTCTGCTCCACACGAGCCTCCTCCCGCCCCCTCCTCATCAGCATATCCTTCTATTCCTTTCTCCCTCCTGTGTTTATCCAGCTTCACCCTCAAATCTATCGGTACTATTCACCTCAACAGCTCCCTGTGGGAGTGAGTTCCACATTCTCCCCACTCTCTGGGTAAAGGAGTTTCTCCTGAATTCCCCTTTGGGTTTATTAGTGACTGTCTTATACTGATGGCCCCCAGTTCTGGTTCCCCCCCACCCGCCGGACAAGTGGAAATATCTTCTCTATGTCTACCTTATCGAAACCCCCCTCAGAAGTTTAAAGACCTCTGCCTTCTCTTTAGCAAATAGTGCTCCAGTTTGCTCAGTCTTTCAAGTGTGCAGAATGTATTTCAAAGAAAGTGGAACTACATGAAAAGTGATGCAGTGTGAAGGGGAGAGAAAGTATGGACGGCTGAGCAACTAGTTTAGGAAGCCAGTGACTGTTTGACCTCTCAGAATGCCTGAAAGAAATCGTGAACCTGTCCGTGACTCCCAGATTTTTGTGGCATTGGTCGCAGTGAGTGGGAGGACGATTACAAAGAGTATGTTATTGATCAAGTGAGGGTGGTAAGTTTTACTGAGTGCAATATTTATTATACTGCAGATCAATAAGCTGTGTTATTGCTCTATAGCTGTCACCTGATAGTGCCTTTTATACAGGGAACAGTGATAAAGAAAGAACAGCTTGAATGTTTGCAAAAGATAAGTGAAATTATGCTCAGGGCTGTAAAACACTCGGAATCTGGTTAAACTGACTGAAGCTTTGTTCATTATTCATGTCACTACATTTGTGTGTTCTCACTCATGCGCACTCTTTACCCATATTACATGGGTCATCTGTTGCCTATTACTGATAAACTGGTTATATTACAGTTATTAATCCTGTCAGCTGGTAGGAGACTAGCTGCAAGTTAAAACAATATTCAGATCAATATATTTGACCACATGAACTGTGCACAGTGTGTTTCAGTGGAAGCCAGGAGTTGGCTAGAGGCTGGAGTCCCATGAGGAGAAGAAGAAGCATGGGTATGATGCTCGATATAATGTTCATTAGGCCGTGGATTGGATTCTAGCCTGTAACTCACTCCTGGCGTCCATGTCCTTAAGCTGTGTGTGTGGAGAACAATCATGCGCCGGTATTCCCAATGCTAGTGGCCAGTCATGTGACAGCTGTCCGAACGTGCACGAGGACAGGATTGGTCTTGGCTGTGATGCCGCCTTTGGTTAAATAGTTTGTAAGCACTCTATCTTTAGTGGCCTACTGAGCACCGGTTGGACCGTACTCTAGTAGAAACCAGTTCCTCCAGAGGAGGTGGTGTTGGAGAAGGGGGAGTAAGATCAGGAGATGTGGTTAGCCTAGCCTGATGGTCTTGGTATAACCTGCTTGAGGACAGCTGTTGGGCCTCGCCGAGAATGGCACTTGTTTCCCACTACCTGGTTTGGGACAGGCCTCGCACGGCCTGTGCGACTGAGTGCTACCACATTAATCTGTGACAAGATGGCCGATTGCTGAGTTTACACAGAACCACTCCAATCCCCATCTCTGTCTTTACTGTAAGACAAGCGAGCATTGTTTCTGTAGTTACTGGGTACTGAAAGCTGAGTAGGGAAGTGGCATTGATACTGGTTTTAATCCAGGCTCAGATATTTGTTGCTTGGCGTGTTAGACTGTTAGGATTAACTATGTTACCCACTGTCTTGCTTCTCAAAATAATAAGATTCAGAACCAGATAAACCAGACGTTATCAAATGTGTTTTTAAATGACCATTAGTTGCGTGGTATTGAGCTTAGAAACATGAGGGATGTTTTTACTGGGGAAAGGGATGCTTTCCAATTCAAGTGCCCAGTGTTGGCATCCAACATTTTCAAGATGGGAACAACATGGGGTTAGATACAGCGTAAAGCTCCCTCTATGCTGTCCCCATCAAACACTCCCAGGACAGGTACAGCACGGGGTTAGATACAGAGTAAAGCTCCCTCTACACTGTCCCCATCAAACACTCCCAGGACAGGTACAGCACGGGGTTAGATACAGAGTAAATTTCCATCTACACTGTCCCCATCAAACACTCCCAGGACAGGTACAGCACGGGGTTAGATACAGAGTAAATTTCCATCTACACTGTCCCCATCAAACACTCCCAGGACAGGTACAGCACGGGGTTAGATACAGAGTAAATTTCCATCTGCACTGTCCCCATGAAACACTCCCAGGACAGGTACAGCACGGGGTTAGATACAGAGTAAATTTCCATCTACACTGTCACCATTAAGCACTGGGCATCACTCCAGGTTTCTCACTATGCAGTGTCTGGCTGCAGAATGGTAATGGCCCAGTTCTCTGAGCAGGTACCCTGCCATCCTTGGCTGGATAAATTGCCTGGTGAGCATCCAGACAGCTCTTGGGTTCTTTCAATGGCTCCACATTGTGTAAATCCCACCATGTGTGAAGAGCTGCTTTCACCGGCATCTTCCCCACTCCTCTGACCAAACACCAAGCTTTCTTTCAAACACCTGGAGTTTCCGAGTGCCTTGCTTCAGTAATTCTGATCTTTCATAGCGCATGCTGCCCTATTTGTTCCTTGTAAGGAAAAGAAGGCACATGCACACAAGCAGCATTATTGCATAGTACCTACAGGAGAGGACATTTGCATGCTTTGGGTTGTTTCTGAGGTTAGGTATCCACTCTTTTACAGTCAGGATGTCTGATTATAATTCCTGCCTATGATGACTTTGTGGTGCTTTTCCGATCGGCTTGCCTGGTCGCTCCCACGTTGGTATCTCGGTTGTGGGAAGGGCAGCGATTTGCCTAGGGCCCATAGAGGTCCTTGCTGTGGTTGGAGGTGAGGTGGGAGTGGGTCTGGTTCTGCAGCAATTGTGAAAGGACTGCTGTTTTCCAGCTGCTGTTCAATGCTGCCTAGCACAGTTAACTAACTCGTGTATATGATATACCCACCAGTGCCAGGTGGAACTTGTGAAGCACCTGTGGGAATTTGCTGCACTTTGGGTGTGTTATTGGCAGCAAGTGTGAGAATATGTTTTCCTGCTTCTCTCTTTTTTTGTTCCTCTCCCCCTGTGGTCCCCTTCAAGCTTCCTGTGATCCATTTTGATCTGGAGAGGAGTGGGGCGGGGTTGAGGGGGTATTTGTCTGGGGAGCAACATTATGGTTTGGAGTCAGGGGAAGGGACAGTGGCTCACAGCATTTTAAGAGCCTAACTGCACGGGATGGGGGGAGGTAGTTCGTGCAGCAAGTGGAAATTGTCTGTCAGGCTTGATGCTTTTCCTCATCTGGGAGGTTGTTGCTGCTGCACATTGGGGAAAGGGTGGCCAGGTTCTGAGGTGTTTCTGGGCCTGTCGCAGCTTATTCTGGGGACCTGTGGCCATGTAACTGTATTTGTAATCTCCACTAGCCCTACAGCTCTGTCAGATCTCTGCACTTTGCCTGCTTTGGTGTCTGCCATATTACCATCGCTCTCCAGCATCGGCAGCCACACTTCTAGCTGCCTTGTCCCTAGGCTCTGGAATTCCCTCCCTAAATCTCTTCACCTCTGTCCCTCACTCTCTCTCTCTCTCTCTCTCTCTCTCTCCTTATAAGACTTTCCTTAAAATCTCCCTCTTTGACCAAACTACTATCTTTATCGCTCCCTCAGTAGCCTGGTGTTGGATTTAGTTTGATATGATCCTGTGCGGTTCTTTGGGGCAGTAAGTTTGTTTACTTTCTCCTGAACAGGGGGTTGGGGCCCTGATTTAATGCTTTCTTTAAAGAAAGGTGACTGAGGTGAGAGTGCTACCCACAGCAACGTCCCATCAGCTTAAAATACTGGGCATGTCCCAGCTGCCTGTCTGACTGTTGCTTTCCCTCATAGAAGGCCTGTTAATGTGCGTAGTGTGAAAATAATTAAAATAAGAATTTAAAACCACACCAACTCATCTTAGATTTTGTCTGGCTGCCTTTTAGTAGATATACATTTGGAATAAGTCATTTGTTTTTAACACGCCTTTCCCCGATTTGTGCCTCCCCTTTTTCTTTGTCTCCCCACAGGAACCGCTCACCCCCACGCAGCCCTCTCCAGCCGTGAGGGCGGGACGGTCTGGGCCACAGACCTCACGACGACCGCGGTCAGCCCCACTCCGTGACCGGCCTGCGGGAGGAGCGCCCGCGCTGGCGCGGACCAAATACGTCAGTATTTTGCTACGATCACCCACATTTTAGACGTAGAGTCGGCCCTGGTGACTGTCCCTTTCCTCCATTCTAGTGCTTCTCTACCTGGCCGAGGCTTACTTCTGTGTGTCGTTGGGTGCCTGAGAGAGAGAGAGAATGATCTTGATTTCCTTTTAAATATTTAGGGCAATTCTTGTATTTGTCGACTGTAGCGGATAGAGGCCTTTCAGCCCACCATGCTCATGCTGGCCCTTTGAAAGAGCTATCGGATTACTCTCACTCTTTCTCTTTTCTCCTAGCCTTGTAGGTTTTTTATTTTCAAGTCTATCTGATTTCTTTTTCTAATGAATCTGCTTGTGTTGAGCATGCTAAACAACAAGCAAAAAGCTCCACCTTGGCTTGATGAGCCATGCCTTGCATTTCTCCCATGCTCCCTGATGATTCCAGCCTCGATTCTTCCACTGCTCTTCTGGCTGGTCTCACATCTTCCACCCCCTGTAAACCTCTGCATTGCTGTCTGTACCCTAACTCGCACCATGTTCTGTTCACCCGTCACCCACTGTGTTCACTAACCTACATTGGCTCCTGGTCAAGCAACATATCAATTTTAAAATTCACATCCTCCTGTTTACATCCCCGCCACAATCTGAATGTAACCTCCTCCAGCCCTACCACCCTCAGATCTCTCTGTATCTGTCCAATTCTGGCCTCTTGTGCACCCCAAATTTTCACGCCTTCATAGTGCTGGCTGTGCGCACAGCGGCCCAAGCTTTAACATTTCCTGCCTAAGCCCCTCTACCTCCCATCTCATTTTTTAGAATGTGTTTTTAAAAAAAAAAACTTTTGACCAAGCTTTGGGGTCACCTGTCCTAGTAGCTCCTCATGTGACTTGCTGTCAGATTGTGTTGGATCATTGCACCCGTGAAGCTCCTTGGGATGTTTTACACTAAGGTGCTATACAAATGGAAATTGCTCTCGGGGCTGACTGTTGGATATAGCTTCTGGTGGGTCAGCTGCGCACTCCATTTAAAGTAATAATGTTATGATAGTGTGCAGTTGTCAGCAATTTGGAACAACACAACATGCGTGGGGGTTGGGGCGGAGGGGGGGCGACGTGCGCGGGGGAGCAGAGGTTGGGGCGGAAGGGACGACGGGAGGGGGGCGGAGAGGGGGTGGGGGTGGGGAGGCTGACATGTCCACACCAGTAGGTCCCGGAGGACAACATAGCCCACTAAAAGCTGATTCGAGGCATACCGTGTGTACTGAGAGCAAGAATGCAGAGAAGTTCAGTGTATGGGAGGGGAGTTTCCTTTGGTATTTTTAAATCAAAAGGCCGGCAGAGCTCTGGCATTCATCAAAGATGCCTGCTTTGTCCTGGTGGACAGAGTGCATCTCTCTGCTTCGAGCAATTGATAATACATGTAGGGGAAGGGAAGAGAGAGAAGGAGCAAGTGGGGCTGGGGTGAGGGGGAGGCAGAAACTAGGAGAGAAGAGGAAGCAGTCTCCATCTGGATTAAAGAGATGTTGTGCACAGGCCTCCGTGATCAACAATGGGGAGTGCTGCTCTCTGAGCAGTGCAGCATGGGATGGTCTGTTTCTCAGCTGCCTCTGACCAATAATCTGCACACAACCCCTTAACACGTAAGTAAGTCACTGTTTCTGCAGACATTGCTGAATTATTTAGGTGAATCCACCATGATGGAGAGGAGGCACCTTCATTGCTTGCTCTTAAATCATTGAGAGTCCCCAAATTTACCTCATACCTGCATGGCATAGCAAACCTTTGACACAGGCACCACAGCAAGGACAATGCAAATCCCAGGGAAATGGGAATGTAATTTTTCTTTGACTGTAAAGCTAACTTGTATCAAGGCTGAAGACAAATGTTAGTTGGCTAATGCTACTTTTCAAATACAAGCTTTACACCGACTGACCTCTCTAAATTTCTTCCCCTTTCTTCCAGCTGTTACCATCCTGGGGTCTTGACCCTTCATTGGGTTTCTTAATGTACAAAGTAAGATTATTGATATTCAACCTATGGAAAGGAGAATAACTAAACTTCCTTTTTATTCACCCCACCAGGTCACAGCAGGAGAGGGAGCTTTGTCTGCTTTGTTTCTTCAGGGATTTGAGCACCAAATCCAGGCTGGCTTTCTCGTTTTCTCCCTCCCCTTTTCTCGTTTTCTCCCTCCCTGATTTGAGGGACTAACCATGAATGGGACCCTGTTAAGATAGGACTGTTGTGTTTGCAGTGCTCTTTGTATCAGATTGCTGATTGTGGTTGGATAAGTGTGTTCACTACTGCATTGAAAAGGAAAGAGAAGGAACTTGCATTTCTATCACATCTTGCATAACCTCGAGGGCATTGCAAAGGGCTTTACAGTCAGTGGAGTAAGTTTTAAATATAGTTATGTGGAAACCATTAAATAATTTAAACCTGTTAGCAGATCTCCAGTGGTGCTTTTTATAATGAGGGTATTGTCAACAGAGTGTGACGGAAAAATATTTGCAGGAAGTAGGTGTGACATCGACTGGAAGTGTGTGCTGTGGCCAGGACACCCTCAGCAACAGGGTCAGGGAATCGTTTTATAACAGTGGGCGTGTTATTTACAAATTGTGACATGGAAGTTTTTACAGGAAGTAAGGATTACACTTGCAGGAAGTGCATGCCATGTGCAGGATCCGTAAAGTTACTGTTGATTATCCCTGTGGCATTGCTGACACTTGGTTGGAGTAAGTGATGAGTTTGTTACAATGGGGTTAGTTGGTTACAGCACCATCTCTAGACCAAGGTTAGGGGTAAGAGCCGGGGCCGTGGCAGCGTGAGTCGAGTGTTACCTGTAACGATGCACCTATTGAAATCAGTGTATGTTGACATGGTAGATCCATAGTTAGACTGTGCTAAGCTTTGCACCCCACCCTTCTCCTGGGCTGGGAGAAAGATTGCAAAGGCTGAATGGTCTTTAATGGTCTGATAAGTCTTTAAAGTTATGGAAGGGTTTGTAGTTTCATTTTTATTTGAGATATTCATTTCATTAATGAGACACGAGCATTGTTGATGAGGCCAGCATTCACTGCCAATCCCTAACTGCCCTTGAAAAGGTGGTGGTGAACTGCTGCCGTTCCTGTGGTGTAGGTACATCCACAGTGCTGTTAGGGGGGAAGTTCCAGGATTTTGACCCAGAAACAGTTGGGATGATTCTGTTCCTGTGAGTCTTGAGCCTTGTTCTTCTAGGAAGGTGCTGTTGAAGGATCCTTGGTGAGTTATTGTAGTGCATCTTGTAGACGGTACACACTGCTGCCACTGTGCGTTGGTGGTGGAGGGAGTGAATGTTTGTGGATGGGGTGCCAATCAAGCAGGCTTCTTGAATGTTGTTGGAGCTGCACTCATCCAGGGTTGCTAGACGCTGGGAAGATTTTTGGGGAAGTCCCATCAACATAAGACAGTCACGAATAAATCCAATGAGGAATTCAGGAGAAACATCTTTACCCAGAAGGTGGGGAGAATGCGGAACTCACTCCCACAGGGAGTGGTTGAGGTGAATAGTATAGATACATTTAATGAGAAGCAGGATAAACCCATGAAGGAGAAAACATAATTTACTAATAGGGAGAATGGAAGTAAGTTAGGAGGAAGCTTGTGTGGAGAATAAATGCTAGCATGGACCAGCTGGGCCAAATGGCCTGTTTCTGTGCTGTACACTATGCAATTTCTGAAGGTGAACAACTAGCAGCTCCCACTGAGAAATGTTAAAATCCAGCTGACCTCTGCTTCGTTCAAAACAGGAAAGTGAGGATGAAATTGCTTCTGACCTGGAAGAGCTCAAGGAGAAATCAGACAGTGGAGGCAGTGACTTCGGCAAGAAAAAGAGAAAGAAACGAAAAGAGAAGAAGGAAAAGAAAATCAAGCGACGGAAAAAGGAGCAGGGCGCTGATGAGGCGGAGGAGGAAGGTCGCAAGGTAACCTGTGTATTCCAGCTCCCTTCACTGTTGATTGGGTCATTAATACTTGCCAATCCATAGTGCCCCATTGCTCTAAGATCAGCTTGATGTCTACATCCTCTTTGGCTCAGTGTCCATTCAGCCCTTTGGCTCTATTCTGTCATTCGTGGCTGATATGATCTTAACTCTTTCGCCTTTGCTCCATTTTCCTTGATAGCCTCGCCTAACAAAAATCTATCAATCTCCTGTCTTGAAAGCTCTAATTGACCCCCAGCCTCTTTAACCTTTTGAAGGAGAGAGTTCCAGGTTTGCACTCCCCTCTGTGTGAAGTGCATCCTGACTCTAGTTCTGCCCCCTTGTTCTGGATTCCCTCACGAGCCAAAATAGTTTATCTAACGCTCTTGAATCCTTGAATTATTTTATTCAGCACCATCAGATCACTCCTTAATCTCCTACACACACAGGATTACAAGCCAAATTTCTGTAACCTACCCTAATAATTTAACCCTCTACTGGGAAGGGACTAACCTGATCTCTCTTTCAAAGAGCCAGCACAGGCAAGATGGGCCAAATGGTATCTGGCTGTAGGTCTCTGCCTGATCTGCTGAATAATGCGCTGTTCTCTCTCTCTGTCCAACAGGCTGAACCGAAGACCTCTGCCCGTCTACTGGAGGACTGGGGGCTGGAAGATGTTGACCATGTATTCACTGAGGATGACTACCGCACTTTAACTAACTACAAGGCCTTCAGCCAGTTTCTGAGGTGAGCTGGGAGGGAGCAGCCCTGTACTGCCTGGATCAAAGGGCCAGTGAAAGAAACGTGCATGTTTATGTCTCAGAAGTCACTAAACACTTCGCGTATAGCGTGCTCTGCAGTGTGGTCACAGATTTCAGGGGAGCCATTATTGCACAGCATGTTCATCGTAACCATTGCCTCCAAGACCATTATCATGAACCAGCAACAACACCTTCATCATCACTATCCCTTCTCTTGTTGCTAAATTATCTCCTCACTGAATACACCGTCATTCAGATGGTCTGCATTCATTCACCCAGGAAGTACCTGAATTCTGTCTGTCTTGCTCTTCAATAGTATCATCCAGTTGTTTCTCCAATGATTAGGGTCTTTGCTCCCCACACCAGCCCATTCCATGTATTAATCACTCTTTTTGTATGAAGAATATCTTGACAACGGTCCTAATTTTGCTTCTGGTTAGTTTGAATGTGTGGGCCCTATTTCCACAGCAGTCCACTTTTAAAACAGTGAAACGTCTTGAGGAGCTTCACAGGAGCATTATCTGACAGCCCCTTAAAGGGGATACTCGTACAGCTCATTCCAAGCGTAGGTTTTAAGAAGTCTAGAAGGAGGAGAGGAAGGTGAAGTTTAGGAAGCAAACTGAGGTCAGGGCCCAGGCAGCTGAAGGTATAACCACCAAAGGGTCCTATTTCTATCATTCCTCTAGGGGGGATCCTCTCAGTTATCCTCTTTTAAAGGCTGAAGAATTCAAATTCTTCCAGTTTGTCACCCTGACTCGGTAATCTGATGGTATGGATCATCTGGTCATTATCACATTGCTGTTTGTGAGATGTTCCTATGTGTAAAACTGGCTGCTGTTTTTCCTATATTATAACTGTGACCACACTTCAAAAGTGCTTCATTGGCTGTAAGGTGCTTTAGGATGTCCTGAGCACATGACGAGAAATAGGAGCGGAAAGTAGGCCATTCAGCCCCTGGAACCTGTTCTGCCAGCCAATAAGCAGATGTGAAAGGTGCTATGGCAGACCTCTGAATCATCTGTAGGACCAAATGTCTCCAGTCTGTCTCCATTAATGAAGGTGTACCCGTACTTGGGGTGTAATCTGACCGACATGTGATTTAGGTCTGCTTTTACTCCAAATTTGTACTGTACTATTCTGGCTAGCTGGCTCAGTACGATGTGCAAACAAATAATACAATCTTGCAGCTTAGAAGGGGGACGTTCAGCCCATCGTGTCAGTGCCACCTCTTTGAAAGAGGGATCTGCCCTTGCCCCATAGACATGTACATTTCTTTCCTTTTTTCAGGTATTTATTCAATTCCCTTTTGGAAGTTCCTGTTGAATCTGCTGCCCTTTCAGGCAGCGCATTTCAGATTATGATAATTCATTGTTTTAACAAAAACTGTCCTTATTTCCTTCCTGGTTACTTTGCTGATTCCCTTAAATTTGTGTTTAATGTGATGATGCAAGGATCACAGAATCAGAATCACAGTGCAGAAGAGGCCCTTCGGCCCATCGAGTTTGCACCGTCACATGAGAAACACTTGACCTACCTGCCTAATCCCATTTACCAGCACGTGGCCCGTAGCCTTGAATGTTATGACGTGCCAAGTGCTCATCCAGGTACTTTTTAAAGGATGTGAGGCAACCCGCCTCCACCACCCTCCCAGGCAGTGCATTCCAGACCGTCACCACCCTCTGGGTAAAAAAGTTTTTCCTCACATCCCCCCTAAACCTCCTGCCCCTCACCTTGAACTTATGCCCCCTTGTGACTGACCCTTCAACTAAGGGGAACGGCTGCTCCCTATCCACCCTGTCCATGCCCCTCATAATCTTGTACACCTCGATCAGATCGCCCCTCAGTCTTCTCTGCTCCAACGAAAACAACCCAAGTCTATCCAACCTCTCTTCATAGCTGAAATGTTTCATCCCAGGCAACATCCTGGTGAATCTCCTCTGCACCCCCTCCAGTGCAATCACATCCTTCCTAAAATGTGGCGACCAGAACTGCACACAGTACTCCAGCTGTGGCCTCACCAAGGTTCTATACAACTCCAACATGACCTCCCTACTTTTGTAATCAATGCCTCGATTGATAAAGGCAAGTGTCCCATATGCCTTTTTCACCACCCCACTAACATGCCCCTCCGCCTTCAGAGATCTAGCTCAAGCTCCTCATTGATGTATTAAAGGGGAAGCTGGATAAACACATGAGGGAGAAAATAGCATATGCTGATGGAGAGATGTGGGGAGGTTAAGGAATAAACACCAGCCTATCCCAGTAGGCTGAATGGTATTCTGTGCTGTAGATCCTGCATCATTTATATTCCTGCTGGGACTCAGTTGATAATTTTGCCCCTGAGCCACAAAGCCACGCTGCAGGGACTTGAGCACCTAGCTGGCACACTCAGTGCTGCTTTGTCTTTTGGATGAGACATTAAACCAAAGCCCTGTCTGCCCCCTCGGGTGGACTTAAAAGATCCCTTGGCTACTGGTGGAAGAAGAACAGGCAACTGCCTTAGCCAATATTCAAGCCTTGACCAACATCATGAGAAACTGATTATATGGTTGGTATGGTTGTCGTTTGTGGGATCCTGCTGTGTGCAAACTGGCAGCTTTGTTTCCTACATTACAACAGTGACTTAATTGGCTATGAAATGCTTTGGGATGCCCTGAGTTCATGGAAGGTGCTATGTAAATGCAAGTTTTTTCTTTAATTCTGTAACAGAAATTGGGTTTCTTTCGGCTATGCACTCATGTCGATGTGTTTTTAAACTCCAGGCCACTCATTGCCAAGAAGAACCCGAAGATTCCCATGTCCAAGATGATGACAATCCTTGGCGCCAAGTGGAGAGAGTTCAGTGCCAACAGCCCGTTCAAAGGGTCGGCAGCAGCAGTGGCAGCGGCTGCTGCAGCGGCAGCAGTGGCAGCTGTGGTGGAGCAGGTGTCTGCCAGTGCCTCCTCGGGGACCCTCTCTGTGCCCCCGGTGCTTCCCGTCCGCAAGGCCAAGACCAAAGAGGGCAAAGGTGAGTGCCGATGGCGTGTGCGTGCATTTACAGCCGCAACCCACGGAGCGGTTAATGCCGAAACAGCCCGAGGGAGATTAAAACTTAACAAATCGCATGAAAGACTACCCAGATGTCTTGGATGCTCCACCTAGACATGTTGTATACTGCAAGAGTCCGCTTCACTGCCTCCACCCCACTCCACCAAACAAACAAAGGATTTGTATGCTAAGTTGAACCTTGGTTGGACCACACAGTGCAGTGTGTAGTTCTGGTCACTATATTATGAAAAGATTTATAGCAGCACAGGGAGGGATGGTGCAGTGGTAGTGTCACTGGACTAGTAATTCAGAGGCCCAGGCTAATGCTCTGGGGGCACAGGTTCAAATCCCACCATGGTAACTGGTGGCATTTAAATTCAGCTTGATAAATCTGCATTTAAAAGCTAGTCTCATGTTGACCATGAAACCCTTGTTGATTGTTGTAAAAACCCATCTGATTCACTAATTGTCCTTTAGGGAAGGAAACCTGCCATCCTTGCCTGGCCTGGCCAACATGTGACTCCAAACCCATAGCAATGTGCTTTATTCTTAAATGCCCTCTGAAATGGCCTAGAAAGCCACTCAGTTCTCTCGAAGTGCTATAAAATCTAAAAGGAATGAAACCGGATGGACCACCCAGCATCGATCTAGACAGTGAAAACAACGACTGCACACTCAACCCTGCAAAGTCCTCCTTACTAACATTTGGGGGCTTGTGCCAAAATTGGGAGAGCTGTCCCACAGATTAGTCGAGCAACAGCCTGACATAGTCATACTCACGGAATCATACATTAGTTTTTAATGTATTTTCCTAATCCATCAAAGTCAACTTGCCCCTCATACCTTCATAGTTTCCTTTGTTCAGATTTAAGACCCAAGTTTCAGGATGAACTATATCACTTTCAAAGTTACTGTAAAATTCTATCATATAATGGTCACCATTTCCTAAAGGCTCCAAATTAGCCCTTTCTCATTAGATAATACTAAACCTAAAACAGCCAGAGCCCTCGTTCGTTCTTTAACATACTGCCCCAGACCTATCGTGTACATGCTCCAGGAATTTATCTCGACAGCATTAGTGCTAATTAGGTTTACCTGGTCTATATGTAAATTGATGTTGCCCATCGTTAATGTATTACCCATGTTACATACAGCTCTAATTTCCTGGTTTATACTGTGCCCAGCATTAGCGCTACAGTTTGGTGGCCTGTGAACAACTGTTTGCTGCCCCTTGTTGTTTCTTAGCTCCACAGAAACTGATTCTATATCTTGATCCTTTGATCTAAGATCTCTTGTGAATGTACTGATCTCGTCTCTTATTGACAGTGCCACCCCACCTCTTTTTTTTTCCTTTTTGCCTATCTTTCCTAATGACAAATATCCTTGAATATTCAGTTCCCGGCCTCGGTCACCCTGTAACCTTGTCTCTGTAATGGCCATTAAATCTACCTATTTACCTCTATTTGTGCCTTCAAATCATCTACCTTGTTGCAAATGATGCGTGTATTCAGATAGTGCTCAAAACGTTGTCTTTTTGACATTATTCCGCATTCTGACCCAGTTTGATGCTTGTCTTTTCTTTGTCTGCCTTTTAGCTTTGCTTACTACTTTTCTACTTCCTGTTACCAGTTTTGCTTCCCTCCAGTCTGAGCTCCCTCTCGGGTTTCCCCTACCAATCTAGTTCAAACCCTCCCCAACAGCATTAGCAAATCTCTCTGCAAGGAGGTTGGTCCCGGACCTGCTAAGGTGCAACCTGTCCACCTTGTACAGGTCTCACCTGTCCCAGAACTGGTCCGAATGCCTCAGAAACCTGATGCCCTCCCTCCTACAGCAATTCTCCAGCTGCGTGTTTAGTCAATCCTCCTATCCTTATGCTCTCTAGCACAAGGCACTACGAGTAATTCTGAGATTACTGCTTTTGAGACCCTGCTTTTTAATTTCGTTCCTAATTCCCTAAAATCTACTTTCGGGACCTCATTCCCTGCCGCTCCCCCCCCACCCCCCCGCCTTCCTTGTGTCATTGGTACCTATTTGAGCCATGACCTCTGGCTGTTCTCCTTCCCCCAGAATAATGTAATAATGTCCTGCAGTTGCTCTGTGACATCCTTGACCCTGGCATCAGGGAGGCAACATGCCATCCTTGAGTCGCGTCTACAGCTGCAGAAAAGTCTGTCTGTTCCCCTAACTCGTGACTCCCATATCACTATTGCTCTCCCATTCTTCTTTCTCCTCTGCTGTGCAGCTGAGCCACCTGTAGTGCCACAGACTTGGCACTTGCTGTACTCCCCTGAGGAACCATGGCCCTCACCAGTATCCAAAATGGAAAACTGGTTAGCGAGTGAGATTGACTCCGGGGGAGTCCTGCACTACCTGTCTGGTTCCCTTAGACTGCCTGGCAGTCACTGGCTCCCCTTCTACCTGCTCCTCCTCCACCTGCACCTCCTAATCTGCGGTGTGACCACCTCCCTAAACGTGCTATCCACGTAGTCCTCAGCTTCACGGATGCACCATATTGACTCCAGCTGGAGCTCAAGCTTCTGCAGCCGGTGGCACTTCCTGCAGATGTCTTTGCCTAGGACACATAGTGCATCTATGGCTTCCCACGTGCCACAAGATGTACATTCCACTCGGCTGAATTGCCCTGCCATACCTTAACTTTGCAAGCTATTTATTACAAGTAGAATAACTTACCAGTTACTCACCAATCAGCTTCTTCCTCTGCCGAAGTGAGAACTAAATACTAGAGGCTGAAAAAAGTCAAAACAGAAAGGAGCATCTCCTTTTCTTCACCAAACTCCCTTACTCACCTGACTCCTCGCCAAACTCCGACTCAACTAGAATGTTTGGTTTAAGTTTCGCATCTGCAAATCCTTCCCTTATAATATTGGCTACAGATGCAACAAACAAGCATTGGTGAGGGAGGAACAACCATCCTGATCAAAATGCCCATTCTTGTGATTGCAGGTCCTGGTGCGAAGAAGCGGAGCAAGAGCCCAAGGGTCCCGGATGAAAAGAAGAAAAAGAGGAAGAAAATTATTCCCTTGAAAATCAAGCTGGGTATAATGGGGTCAAAGAGGAAGAAAAGCTCTTCAGTAAGTGTGAGGCTGTCTGCATCCAGCTGCAGAGCTAGCCTACATTTTGGACTTTCGCACAAACTATCCTGCATTGCAGTAAGGAATGTGAAACTAGGATGCTAAAATTATAGCTTTATAACACTGGGGTACAGTACTGGTGGGGACAGATCTGTCACTGTAGAACACTGGGGTACAGTACTGGTGGAGACAGGTCTGTCACTGTAGAACACTGGGGTACAGTACTGGTGGGGGCGGGTCTGTCACTGTATAACACTGGGGTACAGTACTGGTGGGGACAAGTCCGTCACTGTATAACACGGTTACAGTACTGGTGGGGACAGGTCTGTCTCTGTATAACACTGGGGTACAGTACTGGTGGGGACAAGTCTCACTGTATAACACTGGGGTACAGTACTGGTGGGGACAAGTCTGTCACTGTATAACACTGGGGTACAGTACTGGTGGGGACAGGTCTGTCACTGTATAACACTGGGGTACAGTACTGGTGGGGACAAGTCTGTCACTGTATAACATTGGGGTACAGTACTGGTGGGGGCAGGTCTGTCACAGACTGGGGTACAGTACTGGTGGGGACAGGTCTGTCACTATAACACTGGGGCACAGTACTGGTGGGGACGGGTCTGTCACACAGTGGGGCACAGTACTGGTGGGGACGGGTCTGTCACACAGTGGGGCACAGTACTGGTGGGGACAGGTTTGTCACACATTGGGGTACAGTACTGGTGGGTTTTAGTTGCACTTTTCAGACTCTTGTATCTGATATTTTGCATTGCTGAGGATGCCCAATAACCATGGGCGATTAGAAGCTGCATTTTAAGTGATCTGATGTGCCTTTCAGCAAACCAGAATTTGTCCATTTATAGTTTCTGTTGCAATCTGCCTGTGTGTGATTCCAGTGGCCCTTGGATGAGGAGCCTTGTTTGTCCTTTCCGACTTTGTTGAGTCTAACCTGACCTACTAAACAAAAGAAATCTGTTGTACACATTTGTGGCCCTCCTCCAACAAAAACAGAGTCACACATGAAGCTTTGTTTTGTCATGGCTGTATAGCCACCATTTTGAAACACCTGTGTTCTTTCAGAGTGACGAGGCAGATTTGGATGGGGAGTCAGATTTTGACGATGCCAGTGTGCACAGCTCATCCATTCGATCTGACAGCTCAGTTGGGCCCTTGAAGAAAGCAAAGCTCAAGGGCAGGGTTGGCCGGAAGAAAAGGAAGAGTAAGTGTTGTGGCTAATGTGGGCCGTTCGGAGCTTTAGAGAGTGAAGTTATAAAGACTGATTGAGATTGCATGAACCTATCTTTTATTCCCTTGATTTTAAGAGTTGGAGGGGTTGACTTTATTGAGGTATTGAGAAGGTAAAATACTTCAATAGGGTAGAAAGAAACTGGGGTGGGTGGGGATGATGCTAAAACAAGGGGGCTCACACCCCACCTCCTTTTCATATTCTATCTGGTCTAAACCACCTTGCTGCCCGCCACGTTCAATATCCCCCTGGTCTAAGCCGCCCCTGGTCTAAACAGCCTCACTCCCCCCCCCCCCCCCACTTGTCTAAACAGCCTCGCTCCCCACTCTCCCTCTCCCCCCCCCCCCCTTTTAATAACCCTCCTGGTTGAAACTGCCTTGCCCCCCCCTTCAGTATCCCCCCTGGCCTAAACAGCCTCGCTCCCCATTTTCTCACCCCCCCCCCCCCCCCCCGCCCCTGCTCTTCTCCTCCTTTTAATATCCCCCCTGGTCTAAACCCCCCTCCTCGTTTGTCCTCACTCCACCCCCTTTCCCCCTTTAATATGCCCCCTGGTCTAAACCACCTCGCTCCCCAACCACCCCCCTGCCTTTAATATCCCTCCTTGTGTAAAACACCTCGCTCCCCACCCCTTTTGATATCCCCCCTGGTCTGAATGCATTGCTGCCCATCCCGTTTAAGATCCTATCTGCTCTAAACCTCCTTGCTCACCTCCAGCCCCCACTTTATATTCCGCTTTGTCTAAAGCTCTTTGATTTCCACCCCCATTATATATCCCACTTTGTGCAAACCTCCCTGCTTACCACCATCACCCCCCACCCTCCTCCCTGACCTTTTAATATCCCACCTGGTCTAAACAATCTTGCTCCCCCAGTGCACCTCCCCCCACCCCCCCCTCCCGGCCCGGGTCTGAACGTCCTTGTTCCCTACACCGTTTAATATTCCTCTTTTTCAAGTAGCTATCTAATTCCATTTTTTAAAGGAATTTACAGACTGCTTCATTAAGGGTTTGTGGCAAAAAAAATCCACCTTGCCTGGAAAGAACTATTTTCTAACTTCTTTAATTCTTGTGATTATTTTAATGAATTTAGAATACACAAATCTGCCCGTCTTCACAATTGTAACATTCATATCCTCTAACATCTCTGAGTTAGAACTCCACCTTTTCCATTGCGTTTATGTCCTTCCTGTACAGGGGTGCCCAAACTGTGCAGAGTGTTGCCCATTCCCTACCCGAAACGGGACGGCGCCTGTTCCCGAGAGCTCCCAATTCTGACCTTGGAGATCTCCAGGGCTATATCCTCCTCGGGGTAGGGGTGGAATATCCCACAAGTAATGTTAGGTTAAAACCTTAAATTATTCGCTTGACCATTGTTAACACTCTGTTCTACATTTTGCTGAACTCACCACTCTGTAAAAGCTGTAAAAGATCCCAAGGCACTATTTCAGAGAAGAGCAGTGGAAGTTCTCTGCATTGTCCCGTGGTCAATATTTATCCTTCATATGACTGAAACCGATTAAGTAGTTGTCATCACTGCTGTTTGTGGGATCTTGCCGTGCACAGATCCTGTTTCTTTCATTGCAAAAGTGACTACGCTTCAAGAAGTACTTGGTTGGTTGTAAAGCAAAGTGTGATGTCCTATGATCATGAAAGGCGCTATATAAACGCAAGCCTGTTTTTACGTTTTAATTGCTACCCTGTTCTGTTTTGCTGGTTGACTTGAACTGAATCTTAATCTGCTCGTTTCTGTAGTTGTTGGTGAGGAGGAGGTGGATGGATATGAGACTGATCACCAGGATTACTGTGAGGTCTGCCAGCAGGGAGGAGAGATCATCTTGTGTGACACCTGTCCCAGAGCTTACCACTTAGTTTGCCTGGATCCAGAGCTGGATAAAGCCCCAGAAGGAAAATGGAGCTGCCCACACTGTGTGAGTACAGCTTGTTCATAGAGTAAATCACTGCCATGCTGAACAAGACAGGATCGCAGGCACAACAAAATTAGGAAATTAATATAAAGTAAACAGCACAATTTGAAAGGGGAGTTTAAAATTGTAAATCTTTTGACGATGGTAGGACAAGTTGAGAAGGATGCCTTTTTTAAATCATATGAGATCCTTTTGGCTTTATAGTGGAATTGAGTACAAAAGCAAGCAGGCTAAAGTGTCTTTATTAAACACTGGTGTTTTGTGGCCAATTCTAGGCACTGTACTTTAGACGTGAATATTTTGGAGAAGGGACAGAGGAGATTTGCCAGAATATCGGGGGCTGAGGGACTTCAGTGACATGGAGAAACTTGAGATTGATCTGTGGAGCAGAGAAGGTTAAGAGCAGATTTAATAGAGGTGCTCAAAATCATGTGAGGTTTTTTTAATTCATTTATGGGATGTGGGCGTCGCTGGCTAGGCCAGCATTTATTGCCTGTCCCTAATTGCCCTTGAGAAGGTGGTGGTGAGCTGCTGCCTTGAACCACTGCAGTCCCTGTGGTGTAGGTACACCCACAGTGCTGTTAGGGAGGGAGTTCCAGGATTTTGACCCAGTGACAGTGAATGTATTTCCAAGTCAGGATAGCGAGTGGCTTGGAGGAGAACTTTGAGGTGGTGATGTTCCTTTGTGTCTGCTGTCGTTGTCCTTCTAGATGGTAGTGGTTGTGGGTTTGGAAGCTGCTGTCTAAGGAGCCTTGGTGAGTTCCTGCAGCGCATCTTGTACACACTGCTGCCACAGGAAGGAGTGAATGTTTGTGGATGGGGTGCCAATCAAGCGGGGCTGCTTTGTCCTGGATGGTATCGAGCTTCTTGAGTGTTGCTGGAGCTGCACTCATCCAGGCAAGTGGAGAATATTCCATCACACTCCTGACTTGTGTCTTGTAGATGGTGGACAGGCTTTGGGTAGTCTAGCCTTTGACCTGCCCTTGTAGCTTCAGTATTTACGTGGCTAGTCCAGTTCAGTTTCTGGTCAATGGTAGCCCCCAGGATGTTGATAGTGGGGGGATTAGCCCCCAGGATGTTGATAGTGGGGGATTCAGCGATTGTACTGTTACTGAACGTCAAGGATCAATGGTTAGATTCCCTCTTGTTGGAGTTTGTCGTTGTGTGGCACGAATGTTAATTGCCACTTGTCAACCCAAGCCTGGGTATTGTCCAGGTTTTGTTGCATTTGGACACGGACTGCTTCAGTATCTGAGGATTTGTGAGTGGTGCTGAACATTGTGCTATCATCAGCGATCATCCCCAGTGATGGAAGGAAGGTTATTGATGAAGCAGCTGAAGATGGTTGAGCCGAGGACACTACCCTGAGGAACTCCTGCAGTGATGTCTGTTATAATGTGGCAGGTGATTTGTGCCAGGCTGACCAAATCCGCAAGGGAAACTTGGCCACGCTATCACAACTGTTTTCAATTTGTATTTATTACGAGAAGATTTGTGCACTGATTTCAGAAGTAATGAGTCCACTAACACCTTTAGAGATTTTAAAAACTAAGTTAAAACATTTATTAACAAAAAAGATTTCAAGCACATACATATGATTGCAGTTACTTAATGCTATATCAAATCCCAAAATCTCTAATGAATCTGTCTCCCAACTACATGCCCCCTTTAAGGCAACAATCCAATATAGATTTTAAATTTAGATTGGCACGCAAGCAAGTTTACCCCAACACGCACTTGACAGTGAAATTCCAAAGGCTTTCCTCCAAAAACCAAAAACCTTCTTTTGGTTACTCTACACAGCAGACGTCTGCAAAAGTGGCTGGAGGCTTCCTCAAGGCTGTTTTACATGGTCCTTTTCCATCTTGCATGACCCCACAAAATAACCTTTATATATTTTTCTCTCTTTAATCTGTAAATTCCATTGTTCTGTATGTCCTTGGAAATTTACTTTTCCCATAATAGAATCTTTCATGTTGCCAATATGGTCAGTAATTTTGGGAAAAATAAACCTACTGCTTTGCCTTTCTTATCTTGTTAGCTGTAAACATCCTATCATCCCTTTGAAACCTAAAGAACCCCTTCACTTACCTCTAAAATGCAAATTTTCTTCACACCCTACACGCTGCCCTTAACCACGTTTACACATTAGCATTTCAATGCCTTTTACCCCTAACGTCTTTTGATAATTTCAAGTTTGCAGTCTATTGGACTCTAATTCAATTAAATCTCACAGTCAGAAGCATCTACACTCGCACCCATAAACCTACTTTACAATCGACCACAATAATATAATGAAAAAATGTTAGTTTCATGACATGTCCTAGAGCTGAGATGACTGACCTCCAAACACCACAACCATCTTCCTTTGTGCTAGGTATGACTCCAACCAGCAGAGAGTTTTCCCCCTGATTCCCATTGACTCCCAGTTTTGCTAGGGCTCTTTGATGCCACATTCGGTTAAATGCTGCCTTGATGTCAAGGGCAGTCACTCTACCCCTCACCTCTGGAGTTCAGCTCTTTTGTCCAGGATAGACTAAATAAGGAGAAACTGCTTCCAGAGGCAGGAGGGTTGGTAACCAGAGGGAGATGGATTGAAGAGAATTGGCAGAAGAGCCAGAGGGGGAGATGAGGTTTTTACCCAACAACACAAGTTGTTGTGATCTGGAAGGCACTGTCTGAAAGGGCAATGGAAGCAGATTCAATAGGATCTTTCAAAGGGGGAATTGGAGAAATATTTGGAGGGGATAGATTTGCTGGGCTATGGGGAAGGGGATTAATTGGAGAGCTCTTTTTCAAAGTGTCAGCACAGGTACAGTGGGGCAAATGAGTCCCTTGTGTGCTGTACGATTCCGTTATAACATTAGCTTGGTTTGTTTTTGTGTGAAATAGTCTGTGACTCCGATTGTGGATGTTAAATGGTGTTGGAACCTGCTTGGAACTAGCTGTTGACTGTGTTTCCACTGAGCTGAGTGGTTAATGAGCTCCTCCTGGTGGCTCCGATCAGGAATACTTGCTGCTGTGTGATAGATGAACTGCTCTGAACCTCGTGTGGCAGTGCGTGTTACAGTTGACCTCCATTCCATTAGACTGTCAAATGGGGTGGGTGGGGGAGAAAATCAGCTAAGGTTCCTCTTCCCTGATTGGTAGCTTGCCTGTGCTAAGCGGGTCTGTAGTGGATGCTGGCTGATACCCAGCTGATGCCCTCCACAGCTCCCCCAACTGACATTAAAAAGAGAGTGAATATTGATTGTGCTGTGTCAGCCGGTGAATTGGAGTCTTGGGTGGGATTTGTGGTGACTCATGATTGGAAATCGCCTCCAAGAGACAGGCTGATCATTCCAGCCGTGCAGTGGGAGATAGTTACATCTAAACTCTCCCAGCCATTTACTTACCTTACTGCAGTCTCCTTGTGATTGGGGGAAATTCTCCAATCCTCTCCCTCCTTGCTGGCGCCTGATACGCAGCCATTTAAAAGTGATCCCCCGCTCGCCCCACCTGCTCCATCATGCGTGTTACATAGAAGGTATACATCCAAAAAAGTGGAAGGAAAAACTTGGTATATTAACATATCCTGCTCTTTGTGTTCCTTTAGGAGAAAGAAGGTATTCAATGGGAGGCAAAGGACGAGGAGGAAGAGGAGGAGGATGAAGAAGAAGAGGTGGAGTTGGGAGGCGAGCGGGAGGAAGAGGATGATCACATGGAGTATTGCAGAGTCTGTAAAGATGGTGGGGAGCTGCTATGCTGTGATACCTGTCCGTCCTCCTACCATATTCACTGCCTCAATCCACCACTTCCAGAAATCCCCAATGGCGAGTGGCTGTGCCCCCGCTGTACAGTGAGTCCCTTCCTCATCCAGTGCAACCTTTACTTCGGGGGATGGGAGGGATGGTTACAGTCTTTATTTACTAATCATTCATGGGATATGAGCATCATTGACAGGGCCCATTCCTTGAGACGGTGCTGGTGAACCTTATTGAGCTGCTGCAGTCCTATTTAATGAAAAAATGCCCATGGTGCTGCTGGCTGGGGCGTTCCAGGATTTTGACCTGGTGGTGATGAAGGAATGGTATTAGATCTACAAGTTGTGATGGTGTGTGGCTTGGAGCTAGTTTCAGAGCGATGGTGTTCCCGTGCATTCTGTACATTCTCCTGGTGGTGCTTGGATTTGCCAGCCTGACTCCTGACTAGCACTAAAGATGTGGATAAAATTCATCCCCCTCCCCCACCCTCTCCAGTGAGCTTATCCAGTAATTACTTGAGCCTTTCAGGCAGGTTCTGTGTTGAGTGAACTAATGTCAACCTGGTACCAGTATGGGGGCTGACTGCTGATTACATGGCCCTCTTTGCCCAGGGTAGGGCATTTACAGAATTCCGTTGGAACCAGGATTCCTGATGACCGCCCAGTGACCAGCCTCCCCTGCCACCTCACCCCACCACCACCACCACTGCTGGCTGGTAAAGTGGATGTTGGTTAGTTGTGGACTGTATCTAGCTCGGCTGTTTTCCCTCAGTCAGTTGTACGAGGCAGCGAAGTAGCCAGAGGAGGCTCACTGATCCATTTACCCCTGCAGGAGAGGAGGCCAGGAAATTGGAAGCATTTATATCGCCACTGAATCTCCCCTCCATTTATGGTGTGTCCCACCAGATGTCCTGGCCAATATTTATCCCTCAAACATCATCACTGAAATAGATTATCTGGTCGTTGCTATTTGTGGGATCTTACTGTGCAGGATACCACCATGATACCACTTCAAAAGTCTTTCATTCACTCTGACGTTTTTTAAGATGTCCTATAGTGGTT
This sequence comes from Cetorhinus maximus, assembly GCF_964194155.1. Lineage (NCBI taxonomy): Eukaryota > Metazoa > Chordata > Chondrichthyes > Lamniformes > Cetorhinidae > Cetorhinus > Cetorhinus maximus. The sequence goes on along the minus strand of NC_135912.1, from coordinate 10,963,260 downwards.
AAAGGCACTCTAGAAATGCAAGTCCTTCAGTCTTCTTTCATCCTGACAGCAAATGCTCATCCTCTTGTTTTCTGTTCTTTCTGCAGTGTGCTCCATTGAAAGGTCGAGTCCAGAAGATTCTTCATTGGAGGTGGGGTGAACCTCCGCTGCCAGTCCCTGTGCCCAGACCACCTGATGCCAACCCAGAGGATTCCCCACCAAAACCGCTGCATGGACGCCCCGAGCGGGAGTTTTTTGTTAAGTGGGCTGGCTTGTCATACTGGCACTGCTCCTGGGTCACTGAGCTGCAGGTGGGTTTTGGTCACTTGTTGTCTTGTTCTCTCTTTTGCGCGGATTGAAGTGAGAATTGTTCACACAGCTGGTGTCAGCAATGTACATTCCTAGAACAGGTACAGCACGGGGGTAGATACAGAGTAAAGCTCCCTCTACACTGTCCCCATCAAACACTCCCAGGACAGGTACAGCACGGGGTTAGATACAGAGTAAAGCTCCCTCTACACTGTCCCCATCAAACACTCCCAGGACAGGTACAGCACGGGGTTAGATACAGAGTAAAGCTCCCTCTACACTGTCCCCATCAAACACTCCCAGGACAGGTACAGCACGGGGTTAGATACAGAGTAAAGCTCCCTCTACACTGTCCCCATCAAACACTCCCAGGACAGGTACAGCATAGGGTTAGATACAGAGTAAAGCTCCCTCTACACTGTCCCCATCAAACACTCCCAGGTCAGGTACAGCACGGGGTTGGATACAGAGTAAAGCTTCCTCTACACTGTCCCCATCAAACACTCCCAGGACAGGTACAGCACGGGGTTAGATACAGAGTAAAGCTCCCTCTACACTGACCCCATCAAACACTCCCAGGACAGGTACAGCACCGGATTGAGGGTCTTGGGAGCGAATTAATATGAATGGGTCCTGGGAATCTGTATTCGCAGGGAGTTGTCAGGACTGTGCAGCACAAATTGTCCACTATGTTTGTGTTGATTTTCAACAGCTGGAGATTTACCACTCAGTGATGTTCCGGAATTATCAGCGGAAAACTGACATGGACGAGCCACCTCCGTTTGATTACTGTTCTGGGGATGACGACAGCAAGAGTGAGAAGCGGAAAGCCCAGGACCCTCAGTATGCTGCCATGGAGGAGAAGTTTTACCGCTATGGGATAAAGCCTGAGTGGATGACCATCCACCGCATTCTGCAGCACAGGTTGGCCGTCTGGCAATGGGGAGGCCCTTCAACTCCTGCAGCCTTTCCACTGTTCACTTCAATCTGCATTTAAACTCTATTTAGCCACGTTGTTATCTTTTCCTAGCAAATGCCCATCGCCAGCAGGCATGAAAGATCCATAATTCATAGCTTTTCTGGGGACATTAAGGCCTTGGGGTTCCAATCAAAGAATCACATAGTGTGTGCAGCACAGACTAGGCCATTCAGCCCATCTGCATGCTGGTGTTTATGCTGCACATGAATGTTCTCCCTACTTCAACTTGCCTCATCTCAACATATCCTTCTATCATGCCTGGATTTGTATTCCCTTGAATATAGAAGATTAAGCACTGATCTAATTGATGAGGTTAAGTTGTCAGTTTTCTTTAGCTGCTGTTATTAAGGCTAATGGAACCAAGAAGGGTACATGGAGCTAAGATACAGATTAGCCCTCACCTAATTTGTCTCCTGTTTCCCTTTCTCCCTTGTGTAGTTATCTAACTTTTCCTTAAAATATATCTGTTATTTGTCTTGACCACTCCCAGTGGTAGTGGGTTCCACATTGTCACCGCTCCCTGAGTAAAGATTTTTCTCCTGACTTTTTGGGATATATTAGCCAGTATATATTTCTATGGCCCCTTTTGAAGTCCCGCAAGTCGATACATCTCTATTCCTACCCTATCATGGATCAGCTCCAACAACACAGAAGCTCAACTAGGACAAAGTAGCCCTCTGAGAAACACCCATCTGAAGATTTTGGACCTTATTTAAATGGTGCTGGGTGGTGTTAGTTTAATCAAGTTAGAATCATAGAATAGTACAGCACAGAAGGCAGGCCTTCAGCCCATCGAGCCTGAACCAGCTCTTTCGAAGAGCGATCCAGATAGTATCACTACCCCACTCATTCTCATATCCCTGCATTTTTGTTCTCTCAAGTGTTTATCCAACACTTTTGAAGGCTACACTGGAATGTGTATCCACCTTTCTATTGGGCGGTTCAATCCAAAATCCTAACCACTTGTTGCATTAAAAGGTTTTTCCTTCAGTTGCCTTTGGTTATTCTGCCAGTTACCTTAAATCTGTAGCCTGTAGTTAACAACCCTTCAGCCATTGGAAACAATTTGATGTAGGATCTCAAAGTGTATGCCTGAGGGCAATGAAGTCATCAGGGTAGATTGATTTCCATTTGGAAAACCACTCTGATGAACCAGACCCGATACTCGTTTGAAAATCAATTCTCGTCAACTCTTTGGACTTATTGCTGTTGATTTAATTTTAAGACCAGCAGAACAAATCTCATCACCTTAGGTTATGATCCCAGCCTGGGCACCTGCTTCTTTTGGACTTGGTAAAGAGTTGTCACTTGACCCAGTGGCCTCCACTCAATTCGTTATTCATCATTGCCTTATTGAACTGTGTATGAGTCAGGTGATTGCCAACCTCTGCCCAACCAACTCCCCCTCACTTCTGTCTCATTCCTTTCTGCAGCATCGACAGGAAGGGAAACTACCACTATCTGGTGAAGTGGAGAGATCTGCCTTATGACCAGGCCACCTGGGAGGAGGACGAGCTAGAAATCCCAGATTACGATTCACTCAAAGTTGCATACTGGAATCACAGGTCAGTAAGGGCAGGACACCCTGTGAGTGTGTGGCAAATCTATTGCCATATGTTATCTCAGTGTTGGGTTTATAATTTGGCATGGATAGAGGTTCAATGATGGAAAACAGAGGGGAGGAATAAACAGGTCATTTTCATACTGGCAGGATATTAACTGTGCCATACACCAGAGATCAGTGCTGCGGCCTCCGCTGTTTCCAATCTTCATTAATGACTTAGATGAAGGGACCATGTGTAATGTGCCCAAGTTTGCCAACGTTCCAAAGCTAGGGAGGAAAGTATGCTGTGAGGAAGGCACAGATTTCAATGGGATGTAGAAAGGTGAGTGGCCAATAAAGTGACATGATGTATAATCTGGGGAAATGTGAGGTTGTTCACTTTGGTAGGAATATTGGAAAAATAGAATATTTTTTTTAAATTGAAAGACTGTTAATGATGGTGTTCCAAGTGATTTGCGTGCTCTTGTTCATGAATCATAAAGTTAACAGGCAGGATATAGAATTTAGGAAGGCCTTTATCACAAGGGAATCAGAGTACAAGAATAAGCAGGTTTTGGTGCAGTTAGTACAGGACTTCCTGTGACCTCACCTGGAATACTGTAGTTTTGATTTTCACACCAAAAGGACTTGCATTCGAGTGGTGCAGTGAATGTTCACTGGATTTGTTCCCGGGATGAGATGGCCACCTTGGGAGCAGAGGCTGAGCAGAATGGACCTATACCCTCTGGCATTTAGAAGAATAAGATGTGACCTTATTCAATCTTAGAAAAGTTTTAAGAGGGCTGTTATCCCTGGCTGGAGAATCTAGAGCTAGGGGCTGTCATCTCAGGTTAAGGAATTTGTTATTGAGATGAGGAGAAATTGGGTTCAGAAATTTCCTACCCTTGAGAGCTGTGGGTGCTGAGTCATTGAGCATATCCCAGGCTACATTTGACAGATTTTTGGACACTGAGAGAATGGGTGGGGTGGTGGATATGGGAATTGGGTGGGACAGTGAAGTCGAGATTGAGATCAAGCCATGATTTTATCGAATGGCAGAGCAGGCATGAGGGACCATATGATCACCTCCTATTTTTTCCCTTACGACCTGAAATGTTGCCAGTTGTATACTGGCACGGATAGTTCAGTGCACTTGTCTGACATTCTTAAGATGGCTGCTAGCACCCAGCTTTAACCCCATGCTGTTTCTGCTGCTGCAGGGAGATGATCATCGGAGAGGAACCTACCAGGCCCAAGAAAACTAAGAAGTTCAAAAAAATCAAGGAGTTTTTGGCTGACAAGCCTCCCGGCTCGCCTACAATAGAGGTAAGTGTGCAATGGGAATATGGCACAGTCTAATGTCCTTGTCGTGGAATAGTTTGTGATTAGTATAAATCTTTGAGTAGAATATGTATTGTCAAAGGGTAGGAGGGGTGATTATTTTGCTTCAACGTAATTAAAAGACCAAGAGGTTCTGGTGATAGGGCATGGAACATAGAACATTAAGGGGTGATCGGAGTGAACTGTTAAAAGATTTTAAGGGGTAGAGGAACTGAACCCCAATAATCTCAAATCACAACTATGGGGCACACATTCAAACTCCTGAAGATAAACAGATAGGTAATGACTTTGCACAGGGTGTGTGAGTTAGAAGAGGGTAGCAGCAACAAATTGGAGGAATCTGAATTAATCTTTGGCTGTGGTTGAGTGGAGGCGTACAAGCTTGCATATGGTACCATTGGGACCAACCAAATGAATTTGCTGAACTCTTGCGGGCCCTGTGATCTGTGGGAGATTTTGGAGCACTGCAACTTTCTTCATTTCAGTGTGATGGATGAGGCAGTGTGTAATTAACAGCAGGAAATACAGAAGATTCTTTGCTCTTTTTAAGAAAAAAAGGTCTCTGTTTTTGCCATGTAATGTCAATGTTGAGGATAATTCCTGCAGCATGTGGTGAATGTTGCACTCTATAATCCTCTTGGTTAAAAAGAGACTCTTTGGTTATACCAACACGCTCCAATGTATTATCATGTAAAAATAGTTAGGAATGGAGTTGGCAAGGGCACCTGAAGGGCGAACTTGCACTCGTATAGAGCCTTTTCCACCCTTGGGACATCCTAAGGCTTCACATTCATCATTTTACTTTATATATGTACTTGAAGGTTTTATGTCACCAAACGACTTGCATGCAGTAAGGTCTCTCAAAAATGCAAATGAGATAAATGGCCAGTTGATTTTTTTTTTAATTGATGTTGGTTGAGGAATATATATTGGCTAGCATACTGGGAGAAATCCCTGGTCTCTCATAGAATAGTGCCAATAAACCTTTCACATCCAACCAAACAGCGAATGGGAGTGCAGCTGAATGCCCCAAGATGACCCCAGTGTCAGTTATGCACTGAAGCCATCGTTTGGACTGTGAGGTCTGTGCTTAAGTCCTGGTATGGGGCCTGAACTTCTCGCTCCAAGACATAAGTGCTACCAACTGAACTGAGCTGACACATCTGCCTTCACCATGTAATATGTCCACTTCATTTCCAGAACTACCCACAATTGTCTTTGCGCCCATTCTTGCCACTGACTGTAATGGCTTTCCCTGACAACTGAGGTTCTGCACAACTTTGATTTTCCTGTTCTCCAGTTATTTTGCGAATTGTATTTCTGGATATTTAAAGCTTTAAGGTTTCCCAACGTCAACTTCTGTCATTTTTTAATTCATTCATGGGTGTGGCCATGCATTTATTGCCCATCCCTTGAGGAGGTGGTGGTGAGCTGCCTTCTTGAACGGCTGCAGTCCATGTAGTGTAGGTACACCCACAGTGCTGTTAGGTGAGGAATTCCTGGATTTTGACCCAGCGACAGTGAAGGAACGGTAATATATTTCCAAGCCAGGATGATGAGTGACTTGGAGAGGAACTTCCAGATGGTAGTATTCCCATCTGTCCGTTGCCCTTGTCCTTTTAGGTGGTAGAGACTGTGGGTTTGGAAGGTGCTGTCGGAGGAACCTTGGTGAGTTCCTGCAGTGCATCTTGTAGACAGTGCATACTGTTACTACTGTTTGTCAGTGGTACAGGGAGTGAATGTTTGTGGATGGGGTGCCAAAGAAGCGGGCTGCTTTGTCCTGGAAGGTGTCAAGCTCCTTGAGTGTTGTTGGAGCTGCACTCATCCAGGCAAGTGGGGAGTATTCCATCACACTCCTGACTTGTTTTGTTTCTTTTTGTTTCTTTCCTGCAGCCAACAATTAAATATGAAGTACAGCCGGACTTCATCACGGTCACTGGTGGAACCCTGCACATGTACCAGCTGGAGGGACTAAACTGGCTGCGCTTCTCTTGGGCACAGGGCACTGACACAATCCTGGCTGATGAGATGGGACTGGGCAAGACGATCCAGACCATCGTTTTCTTGTACTCCCTGTACAAAGAGGTAAAAGGCAGTTTATGGTTTAGAATCACAGTCTTTAATATTATCTGATATGTCAGTGTTTGCTGCTAGTTAGGGTTTCAGTAATGTATGTCCAGAAGCCTGGACTCACTACTGGACACGGATCTGTACTAATAATTCAGAAGACCATATTAAAAGAATCCTCAAAGATCACTGTAATCAGTGAAGGTAACCACAGAGCTGTTGAAAAAACCCTGCTCCTTTATTAATGTCCTTTAGAGAACAAAACTCTCCATTGTTAGCCAGTCTGGGCCTGTACGTGACTCCAACCTCATACCAACATGGTTGACTCTTCCTACTGATGTGGCTATCTGACCCACTCAGTCATCACCACGTTCCTGGGGACATTTAGGGACAGGTAATAAATGCCAGCCTTGCAAATGATGCTGGTGCCCTGAGAATTTTATTTGTATGTGGAATTAAAATATTTTGCAGTGGTTGCTTGAGGTGAGGTACTAGAAGGCTGCAGGCATTACCAGTGAGAGATTAATGGACCCGGTCATGAGGTTTAGTTCCACATCTGGCATCTTCCTTTTGAAACCCACTGCTCAGCCGGTTCCTGAGAGGAAGCAGTCTGAGGGTTGAACTTTGTCTTATCATGCTCCTGTGAAGTCCCTTGGGTTGTTCTTTTATATTAAAGGTGCTATATAAACATAAGCCGCTGCTGAAGATGAAATTGAGGTCGTTTAGAGCTTAATTGCTGTTTACAGAGAGAAATTTGCAGATTTCTGGGTTATTCTTACTCCATCTCCTTTTAGGCACCCTGCATTCTGACCAGCACCCCAACTAGATTGATTAGCCGCACATGGGAACACAATTGGGATGTGTTCCCTGCTCATCCAAAACTCTGCTGCCCTATATCCGAACTTCTTTTCAATTCTTTCATGGGATGTGGGCATTGCTGTAAAGCCCAGCATTTGCCCATCCCAAATTGAGAACTGAGTGCCTTTCAGAGGGCATTTAAGAGTCAGCCACATTGCTATGGGTCTGGAGTCACATATAGGCCGGACCGGGTAAGGACAGCAGATTTCCTTCCCTAAAGGACTTTAGGGAACCAGATGGGTTTTTATGATAATCGACGATGGTTTCGTGGTCAGCATTATTGAAGCCAGCTTTTCAATTCCAGATTTTTTAATTTATTGAAATTAAATTCCTTCAGCTGCTGTGGCGAGATTTGAACCCATGTCCCCAGAGAATTCACCTGGGCCTCTCATAACTAGTAGAATGACATTTCCACTCTGCCACTGTCTCTCCCTCCTCCCTCATCCATCACCCCACTGTGCTCGCTAACTTATGCTGGCTCCCGATCTCTAATCTCCATCTTCATAACCCTCTGAGATCTCTGGACACCTCTAATTCTGGCCTCTTGCTCATCCCTGATTTCAATCGCTGCACCGCTGGTGGCCGTGCCTTCAGCTGCCTGGGCCCTTAGCTCTGGAATTCCCTCCATGACCTCCCTGCCTCTCTCACCTTCCACTGCTGCTCAAACCCTATCCCTCTAACCAAACATTTAATCAGTTTTCCTAATAAGTCTATGCCTCTGTCAGTTTTTGTTTGATGACACTCCTTTGAGCCATCTTGGGATATATAAATGCCAGCTGTTGTTATCCTTCCAAGGGAGGGTTTTCTTATTTTGGTGCAGTTAATCATTGTTCTTTTCCTTATTCTAACTCCTCAGGGACATACGAGTGGCCCATTCCTAGTCAGTGCTCCCCTGTCTACCATCATAAACTGGGAGCGAGAGTTTGAGATGTGGGCTCCAGATTTCTACGTGGTGACGTATACTGGAGACAAAGACAGCCGTGCTGTCATCCGGGAAAATGAGTTTTGCTTCGATGACAGTGCAGTTAAAGTCAGCAAGCGAGCTGTCAAAATCAGGGTAAGCCTTTGATGTTTAAAAACTGAGGGGCGGAGAGCTCACTGTCAGACTTGTGTTCCTCAGTTTTAGTGTCCAGTGTGAGTGTAAGGCCCAATGCCTAAAGTGGAGAGCTATCCAGGGGACCACTGACACTGTCACTGGAAAGTAACCTGGAGGAACCTAAACAGGGGAAAGGAATAACTCAACAATATAAATCTATCCTTGTGCAGCAAGGGGTAAACTGTTCTAACTAATGTTTGTTCTGTAGAGCCAAGCGCAGGTGAAGTTCCACGTTTTGTTGACCTCCTATGAGCTGATTACCATCGACCAGGCAGCTCTGAGCTCCATTAAATGGGCCTCTCTAGTAGTGGATGAAGCGCACAGGCTGAAGAACAACCAGTCCAAGGTGAGATTGAGTGGGATGTGCTCTATCCTGTTCTGTCACTTAACATCATTATCATTAACATTTTCTAGCAGTGCCTTATTTAAAGTTGATTACTGACTTTCTAAAAACTCTTCCTACTGTTTTATCGCTACTCCCTGATGAAGAAGCTGTCTCCAGCTGGGATGTGGGAGGCAGTTGCCTCCTGGTTCCACCCCTCAAGAAGTAATGCATTCAATGGCTGCGGGCATTGCTGGCAAAGGTGACATTGCCCATCCCTAGTTGCCCTGATGAGGTGGTAACTGAGTGTCTCACTCGGCCAATCAGAAATTCTGATTGCTGTATTAATTTGCTGATATTTCTTCAGTTTTTCAGAGTGTTGAATGGTTATAAAATTGACTGGAAGTTGTTGCTGACGGGGACACCGCTACAAAACAATCTAGAAGAACTCTTCCATCTGCTCAACTTTCTCACACCTGACCGTTTCAAGTAAGTGTTGTTCTCGTAAAGACCGGGGAAAGAGAACTTTCATTTATTTTAGACCTTTCACAGCTTCAGCAGGTCTCTAAGCACTTTACAACTAAGGAAGTATTTTTTTGAAGTGTAGTCGCTGTTGTAATGTAGGAAACTCAGCAGCTGATTTGCACACAGCAAGATCCCACAAACCATAATATTATTGTGAACAAATCTTGTGATTCTTGTGCAGTAAATACTGGCCAAGACACTGGGGTGAACTCCCCTCGTCGTCTTTGGAATAATGCTGAGGCCCTGTCATTTTTATTTTTAAAAAGAAAAACAATTGAAATACGTGAAGGCTACAAAAAATAAAATCCATTAGATTTAGTTAAATTTAGTTAAGTCAAAGCCTTTTCAAGAAGCTGAACAGATAGTAATATTCAAAGTCACTTAAATATGGCATTGGCTGTGTTTTTCCCCTTGAGAGGGCAGATGAGAGCTTACCTTGTGTCACCTCAGGTCAGTGCTACCCACTGAGCCATTGCTTACAAGCCTGGATAGGAGAAAACATGAGGCAGAGGGCAGGGCTAGAGCACCTCCCTGTCTGCTTCTGTTAGGCTTCTTTCAAAGCCAATTGCTGCAGTTTCTACACCCGTTCCTTGTAGATGTTCTTGGTTGCAATGGGAAGGAAATAGGGTGTTAGTCAACTCCCTTCCAATTCTGTCTCAAATTAGATCAGTTCAGAAAAAAATTATCTTTAAACTAGAAAGACTTGCAAAGTGCTTCAGCACAATAAATTCCCTTCATATACGCGCTCCTGTTTTGTAGGAGAGCGTGTCTGCCATTTGGCGCACAGTAAGATCTCACGAATAGCAATGAAATAAATGCCCAGTTCATCTGTCTTTGGTTGAGTGAGGAATTGGCCAAGAGAAGGATCCTGCTCTGCCATGGAATCCTCATTCCCATACATCAGCTGAAGGATGATTCCTCTGTGCAGCATGCCCTCAGCACTCTGCTGGGAGCATCAGCCTAGATTTACACCCCCCTGTTTCTGGTGGGGGGCATGAACCTAGGACCTCCTGACTGAGGTCAGAGCGCTATCAATTGAACCAAACCAACACCTCAAAAGTTAAGCCATTAATTTCCTAGTTCGCAACCCTGGCCTCTTTCATCACTTCACCATTGACAGCTGTGCCTTCAGTTATCTCGGTCTAAACCTCTCTGTCTATCATCCTCCTGTAAGTCACTCCTATCTTAATGAAACTTGATTATCAAATCAGAATTTGATAATCACTCCCGTGAAGTCCCTTGGGAAGTTTTGTCACATTAAATTTTCGATACTAACGTTGTTACTGATGCAGCAGGCTCAACAGTGTGTGAAGCTTCAGCCCCCAGTATGTGTTCAGTGGCCACCTAAAGCCCAGCTCTCACTTCCTTTCTCTTTCAGCAATCTGGAGGGCTTTCTCGAAGAATTTGCTGACATCTCGAAGGAGGACCAGATCAAGAAGCTCCACGATCTCCTCGGTCCCCACATGCTACGACGCCTTAAGACCGATGTCTTCAAGAACATGCCCTCCAAGACCGAACTGATTGTGCGTGTGGAGTTAAGCACGATGCAAAAGTAAGTAACCATCGTTTGGGCCTCTGTGCCCAACACAGTGATGGTGGCTGGATCCTTCATCTTCACAAGATTCACATTGTGGCGGGTAAGGAGGAAAAGGTCAAGGAATGTGGAGTCCATTCAGCTCCTCTGACACCCTCCATCCAGACACTGAGAGATTATTCTGTCACTGGCACCCCTCCCACACTGCCTGCCGATCCCCTACTTTAAAGAACCTGAAATGTGCATTTACACCCCGTTTTGATGGGGAGGAGGGAGAACATACGAAATAGGAGCAGGAGTAGACCATTCGGCCTGTCGAGCCTGCCCCGCAATTCAATAAGATCATGGCTGATTGGCTTGTATTTCTAATTCCACATTCCCATCTACCCCCGATAACCTTAGATTCCTAGGCAAGGGAATTAATCTACCTCCATCTTAAAGATATTCATTGACCCTGCCTACAATGCCTTCTGTGGCAGAGAGTTCCAAAGTTGCACAACGCTCAGAAAAAATTCTCCTCATCTCTGTCCTATAAGGGTGACCCCTAATTTTATAGCAGTGCCCCCTAGTTCTGGACTCACCCACAAGGGGAAACATCCTTTCCATGTCCACCTAGTCAATACCATTCAGGATCTTGTACACTTCAATCAAGTCAGCCCTCACTCTTCTAAACTCCAGTGGAAACAAGCCTGGCCTGTCCAACTTTTCCTCATAAGACAACCCACTCATTCCAGGTATCAGTTTAGTAAACCCCCTCTGAACCTCCAAAGCACTTACACCCTTCCTCCTTTCCATTAGCCGCCTTAATTATTTGTTGTACCTGCATAGTAACTTTTTGTGACTCGTGCACGAGAACACCTAGATCCCTCTGCACCTCGGAATTCTAGAGTCGTTCTCTATTTAAGTAATACTCTTCCTGCCAAAGTGAACAACTTCACATTTTCCCACATTATATTCCATCTGCCAGATTTTTTCCCACTCACTCAACCTTTCTATATCTGTCTGAAACCACCTTATGTCCTCTTCACAATGTACTTTTCTACCTATCTTAGTGTCATCTGCAAATTTAGCTACCGCGCCTTCACTCGCCTCATCTAAGTCATTGATATAAATGGTAAAAAGTTGAGGCCCCAGTACGGACCCCCACGGGACTCCACTCGTTACATTCTGCCAGTCAGAAAATGACCCATTTATGCATACTGTTTTTTCCCAGCCAGCCAATCTCCTATCCATGCTAATATGTTACCCCCTACACCGTGGGCTTTTATTTTCCGCAATAACCTCTGATGTGGCACCTTATTGAATGCCTTCTGGAAATCCAAGCACAGCACATCTACTGGCTCCCCTTTATCCACGGCACATGTTACTCCTTCAAAGAACTCCAATAAATTGGTTCAACATTATCCCCCTTTCACAAAACCACGTTCACTCTTCCCGGTTACCTTGAGTTTTTCTAAATGTCCAGCTGTAACCTCCTTAATGATCGATTCTAGCACCTTCCCCATGACTGACATCAGGCTAACTGACCTATAGTTTCCTGTTTTCTGCCTCCCTCCCTTCTTGAATAGAGGGGTTATATTTGCTACTTTCCAGTCTGATGGAACCTTTCCAGAATGTAGGGAATTTTGGAAAATTAACACCAATGCAGCTACTACCTCATTAGCCACCTTTTTTAAGAGCCTAGGATGAAGTCCATCAGGACCCGGAGACTTGTCAGCTGCAGCTCCATCAGTTTGCTCAGTACCACTTCCCTAGTGATTGTAATTTCAACAAGTTCCCCTCTCCCTTCCACGTCTTGATTTACCGCTATTACTGGAATATTTTTTGTATCTCCTCTCGTGAAGACAGAAGCAACATATTTGTTCATTTCATCTGCCGTTTCCTTATTAACTCCCCATTCTCATTCCCTGGAGGACCAACAAATTTCCTGTTTAAATACTGGTAGAAACTCTTGCTATCCATTTTTATTTTTCTAGCTAGCTTCCCCCTTCTTCAATTCCTTTCCCCTGATTTAACCTTTTAGTCGTTCTCTGCTGTTCTTTATATTCTGATCAATCGCCTGACTTGCCACTCATCTTTGTGTAGTTGTATGCTTTTTCCTTAAGTTTGATGCTTTCCTTAACAACTTTCGTTAACCAAGGATGGTGGCTTCTTCCCTTAGAATATTCTTTTATAGACGGAATATACTTATTATAAATATTCTGAAATGTCCCCTTAAATGTCTCTCACTCCTCCTCTATTAATCTATCCTTTAGCCTAGTATCCCAGTTCACTTCAGCTAGCACAGCTCTCATGCCCACATAGTTGCTCTTATTTAAGTTTAAAAGACCCGTGCTTTTCTCTTTCAAACTGGATGTAAAATTCAATCATATTATGGTCGCTGCCACCTAGGGGTGCCTTTACTCTGAGGTCATTAATTAATCTTGTCACATTACATAATACCAAGTCTTAATATAACCTGCTCTCTAGTTGGTTCCAGAACGTGCTGCTCTAAGAAATTGTCTCAAACATTTTATGAACTCCTCATCCAGACTACTACTGCCAATCTGTTTTTTTTCAGTTTATATATAGATTAAAGTCACCCATGATTTTTGCTGTCCCTTTATCACAAGCTCCCAATGTTCTTCTTATATACTTTGTCCTACATTGTGGTTACTGTTTAGAGGGCATGTAGACCACTCCCACTAGTGACTTTTTCACCCTACTATTCCTCATCTCCACCCAAACCAATTCTACATCCTGATCTCCTGAATCAAGGTCATCTCTAACTATTGCACCAGTGCCATCCTTGATTAACAGTGCTACCCCTCCACCTTTTACCTAGCTTCCTATTCTTCTTGAATATCACATATCCCTTAATATTCAGGACCCAATCCTTGTCATCCTGCAGCCATGTCTCCTTAATGGCTATAAGATCCTATCTATTTACTTCAACTGCACTATCAATTCATCTACTTTATGAATGTAGTGCGCATTCAGATACAGAGCCTTTAGTTTTGTCTTTGTTATCTTTGTAACCTGTAGTCTTGACTGTTGGTGCATTCTTAGGTTTCTTTTCTCTTCACCTTCCTGCCGTTCTCTGACCCTCACTTCTCATATTACGACTTTACTCTCCTGCTTCACCTCTACCCCACGATTTATAACATCTGCCCAAGTGATATCCAAGATATGTTAAATGCTAACCACTATTAACGAGTCCCTACACTTGTATTCGATAACTCCTCCACCCCAGCACAGACCCCAACTAAATCAGATGCATAAATCTGTAACCTATTTACTGTTTTTCAGAAAATACTATAAATTTATTTTGACGAGGAACTTTGATGCACTGAACTCCAAAGGTGGTGGGAACCAGGTGTCACTGCTGAATATTATGATGGATCTGAAGAAATGTTGTAACCACCCTTATCTCTTCCCAGTGGCTGCCATGGTATGTGACTGCTGTATTTTGTTTCTGGCGCTGTCGCGTTTTTACCATTGCCTGCAGTCTGCAGGGCTGCCTCTTAAAGATTACAGCCAGTAATGAGGGGCTTGTGTTGCAAGCAGTGAGCCATCGCATGGTGTCAGCGGAAAAAGTAGCCAGTTCCAAGCAGTAGTGGGCGGTTTGGCTGAGATGTCTTAAAGGTGGTGAGAAAGGGTAACATAGCAACAGGAGGCCATTCAGCCCCTCCAGCTTGCCCCACTTTTTAATCAAATTATACTTACTTAAGCTCCATTTTCCCACCTTAGCTCCATAGTCCTTGATAACCCTTTGCTCAACAAAAATCTCTCCTTTTCAAGCGTGAAGGTTCCATTTGACCCCATTCTCTCTTCCCCTCCCCACCGTCCCGTAGACTCGCACTGGACCAAGGGAAGCTGTCTGGCCCATCATACCTATGCCAGCTCTTTGAAAGAATTATCCAATGAATCCAACTCTCCTCTTTCCTCAGCTCTAACTTTTTGCCACTTGCTTCAAATCTGACTATCCTGATTACTGGCCTTTCTACCACTGAAAACAAAGTAAATAAGGAGAAACTATCCAAACCCTTGTATGTAGTTATGGGCTCTATAATTAAAAAAAACAATTCCTGGTATGTCTTGAGTTGCTATTGCAGTGATGGGGAAGGGGCAGTACAGTACAGCACAGATCTGATACAGAGCCTTTAGTTTTGTCTTTGGATTCTCACTGCTTAAATACTGGGCCATCAGATCATCCACTCACCCCAGGCTGGTGAAGAGAAAAATCAGCCATAGTTACAACATCCATGACTATCTGGCGATGGCACTGGCAAACGTGTGTGTGAATGTTGGTGAAAACAAGGTCAGGTTCAACTGTCATACCCTCCACACTCTCCCATGCTGCATGTTGTGTAGGCTCTTGGACAAAGCACTAGAACGCATGTTCGTACTCTAGTGCCCTTCAGGAGCGGCATGTGTGTGTGTCTGGGAACCTCTTACTGAAAGGTGGTGGTAACAAGGTATAGGAAGCATTGTCAATTCTGCTAATTTTACTTTATCCTAACATACTTGTGTTTAGAGGTCTGTTCTTGAGTGTCTGCTGCTCCATTTCCCTTTGCTGCAGGAGTCTGCAAAGTTACCGAATGGTGCATATGAAGGCAGCGGGTTGATCAAGTCATCTGGGAAGCTAACACTCCTTCAGAAGATGCTGAAGAAACTGAAGGCTCAGGGCCACAGGGTGCTGATATTTTCTCAGGTATGGTAGTCCCAGGGCCACAGGGTGCTGCTATTTTCTCGGGTACGGTAATCCCAGGGTTTGGGGTGCTGCTATTTTCTTGGGTACGGTAGTCCCAGGGCTCAGGGTGCTGCTTTTTTTCTCGGGTACGGTATTCCCAGGGCTCAGGGTGCTGCTTTTTTTCTCAGGTATGGTATTCCCAGGGCTCAGGGTGCTGCTTTTTTCTCAGGTATGGTAATCCCAGGGTGCTGAGGGAGGGCCCACCATCCGTGGTTAACTAAAGTTATACAATATCAAACTTAAAAGAAAAAGTATATAATTACGCAAAGACAGGTGGCAGGTCAGAAGATTGGAAAGAATACAAAGAACAGCGAAGAACTACAAAAAGATTAATAAGGAGGGAAAAGTTAGTACGAGAGAAAGCTAGCTAGTAACAAAGACGGATAGTAAGAGTTTCCATAGATATTTAAATAAGAAAAGAGTTAACAAAGTGAGCGTTGGACCTATAGAAAGTACATCTGGGGAACTGATAATAGAAAGTAGGGAGATGGTGGATGAATTAAGCAGGTATTTTGCCTCAGTCTTCACTATAGAGGACACAAGTAACATCCCGGAAATAGCTTTAAATCAGGAAATGGAAGGGAGGGAGGAACTTGGCAAAATTGCAATCACCAGGGAAGTAGTATTAAGCAAATTATTGGGGCTGCGGGCTGACAAATCTCTAGGTCCGGATGGATTTCACCCTAAATTCTTGAAAGAAGTGGCTAGTGAGATAGTTGATGCACTGGTTTTAATTTTCCAAAATTCCCTAGGTTCGGCGAAGGTTCCATTAGATTGGAAAATAGCAAACATATAACTGCTTTATTCAAAAAGGGAGGGAGACAGAAAAGAAGCTACAGGCCAGTTAACCTAACATCTGTCATAAGGAAAATGTTAGAAGCTATTATTAAAGATGTTATAGCAGGGCACTTAGTAAAGTTTAAGTCAGTCAAGCAGAGTCAACATGGTTTTGCGAAAGGGAAATCATGTTTAACCAATTTGTTGGAGTTCTTTGAACGTGTCACATGTGCTGTGGATAAAGGGGGAGTGGTGGATGTACTGTACTTAGATTTCCAGAAGGCATTTGATAAAGTGCCACATCAAAGGTTATTGCAGAAAATAAAAGCTCATGGCTTAGGGGGTAACATATTGGCGTGGATAGAAGATTGGCTAGCTAACAGGAAACAGAGAGGAGGCATAAATGGGTCATTTTCTGGTTGGCAGGATGTGACAAGTGGTGTGTCACAGGGATCTGTGCTGGGGCCTCAACTTTATAAATGACTTGGATGAAGGGACCAAAGGATGGTGGCTAAATTTGCTGATGACACAAAGATAGGTAGGAAAGTAAATTGTGAAGAGGACGTAAGGAGGCTTCAAAGCGACATAAATAGGTTAATTGAGTGGGCAAAGATCTGGCAGATGGAGTATAATGTGGGCAAATGTGAAATTGTTCATTTTAGCAGCAAGAATAAAAAAGAAGCTTATTATCTAAATGGTGAGAGATTGCAGAGCTCTGAGATTCAGAGGGATCTGGGTGTCCTAGTGCATGAATCACAACAGATTAGTATGCAGGTATAGCAGGTAATTAGGAAAGCTAATAGAATGTTATCACTTATTGTGAGGGGAATGGTATATAAAAGTAGGGAGATTATGCTTCAGTTGTACAGGACATTGGTGAGACCACATCTGCAGTACTGTGTACAGTATTGGTCTCCTTATTTAAGGAAGGATGTAAATGTGTTGGAAGCAGTTCAGAGAAGGTTTACTAGACTAATACCTGGAATGGGCGGGTTGTCCTATGAGGAAAGGCTGGACAGGTTAGGCTTGTATCCACTGGAGTTTAGAAGAGTGAGGCAACTTAATTGAAACCATTAAGATCCTGAGGGGTCTTGACAGGGTGGATGTGGAGAGGATGTTTCCTCTTGTGGGAGAATCTAGAACTAGGGGTCACTGATTAAAAATAAGGGGTCGCTCATTTAAGACAGAGATGAGGAGAATTTTTCTCAGGGGGTTGAAAGTCTTTGGAACGCTCTTACTCAAAAAGCAGTGGAAGCAGAGTCTTTGAATATTTTTAAGGCAGAGTTAGATAGATTCTTGATTAACAAGGGGGTGAAAGGTTATCGGGGGTAGGCAGGAATGTGGGGTTGAGGTTACATTCAGATCAGCCATGATCATATTGAATGGCGGAGCAGGCTCGAGGGGCCAAGTAGCCTACTCCTCCTAATTCATATATTCGAGTTTCCTACCTTCAGCATCAACTTTCCACAGTTGGGTTTGAAGTCAGACCTGCTGGGTTGCTCCTCCAGTACTATGGGTGGGTCAGTGGTGCGGGCCGGTGGTGGTGGGGGGGGGGCGGCGGAGGAGGGGTGTGTGTGTGATGCGTTTGGGTTCCATGTTCCCACTAACTTGCAGCAATCCAGAACGTACCATGTGCACACAGCAATGAAAGATTAGAAGGCATGTTGATTGGGTTGGGACAGTCTTTTTAAGAATGTGCCCAGTAGAATACAATTGAAGCCCATCTTGACTTCATCTGCTGTCTGTAGTCTTGCTGCTTTGTGTCTCTTGGGCCTTATTTCACCCCCTAGCAGCTTTGGGATGTTTGCAGAAACATGCAGGATTGGAAGGAGCGAGGAAAGGGACGATGAGTGACCTCTAAAAAAACAAATGAAGAATTGATCTGGCCAATATTCTTGGTGAAAACAGTAGAAAAGTGTCCATGTCTAGGTAATAGCTTTACGATTTGGCTGGAAATAATCAGGAGGAACCTTTCTGCTGTGTTTATATTGAAGCTACTGATGTACAGGCCAGAAGAAAACAACCTTCTCTGTTTAAAATGTCACTCATGTGGCATGATCTCTATGGGCTGAATGGCTTCTTTCTGTGCCATAAATGACTCTGACTGTGTCACATGCACTTCACCTGCATGCCACACCACACACTTCATAAGCTATGTGTCATGTGAACACACCCCACACTGTACCATGAATGCCTTACGGAATGTGCCACAAGAGCACCACATGACACTTTTTTCACTCATTCATGGGATGCGGGCGTCGCTGGCAGCATCTATTGCCCACCCCTAATTGCCCTTGTTCAGAGGGCATTTAAGAGTCAGCCACATTGCTCTGCTCTGGGCCTGGAGTCACAGGTAGGCCAGAACAGGTAAGGATGGCAATAGCTTTGTGGTCATCATCAGACTTCTAATTCCAGATTGGTTTTTTTATTGAACTCTGATTTCACCATCTGCCATGGTGGAATTTGAACCCAGAGCATTAGCCCAGGTCTCTGGAATACATATCCAGTGATAATGCCGCTATGCCACTACCTCCCCCTGCTAGGCAAAATATGCTAGGTAATAAACAAACCACCCACACCATGTGGAATGTGCCACATGAAAATACACTCTGCCACCGACACGCCACATGAAATGTGCTATGTGAATACCACACCAAACTCTGAATGAACACATTAATTCTTGGTATCTTTCAAAGTACGTTCTTTCAAGCTTTTTTTAAAACTGGACTTTGTTCTGGAAGCTTCCCCGAAACCTGAAAACAACCTTGACGCTGGCTTTCCCTTTCTCAGATGACTAAAATGTTGGACTTGTTGGAAGACTTCATGGACTATGAGGGCTACAAGTACGAAAGGATTGATGGGAGTGTCACTGGTGCAATGAGGCAGGAAGCTATCGATAGATTTAACAGTGAGTGCTAACAGAGTCAATCTTCAGTCGGTTTCTGAGCGAGGGTTACCCGGATTTTGGTATCTTCCCTCTGCTCCTGCCCCCTCAATCGCACTGTGTTTTTTTACCCTCTCTCCTGTCCCCTTCAATCACACTTTTTTACCCTCGGCTCCTGTCCCTCTCGATTGCACCGTGTTTTAAACCCTCTGCTCCTGTCCCCCTCGATCGCACCGTGTTTTAAACCCTCTGCTCCTGTCCCCTTCGATCGCACCGTGTTTTAAACCCTCTGCTCCTGTCCCCCTTCGATCGCACGTTTTTTACCCTCTGCTCCTGTCCCCTTCGATCGCACCGTGTTTTTAACCCTCTGCTCCTGTCCCCTTCGATCGCACCGTGTTTTTAACCCTCTGCTCCTGTCCCCTTCGATCGCACCGTGTTTTTAACCCTCTGCTCCTGTCCCCCTCGATTGCACCGTGTTTTAAACCCTCTGCTCCTGTTCCCCTCGATCGCACTGTGTTTTTAACCCTCTGCTCCTGTCCCCCTTCGATCGCACCGTGTTTTTAACCCTCTGCTCCTGTCCCCTTCGATCGTACTGTGTTTTAAACCCTCTGCTCCTGTCCCCCTCGATCGCACTGTGTTTTTAACCCTCTGCTCCTGTCCCCTTCGATCGTACTGTGTTTTAAACCCTCTGCTCCTGTCCCCTTCGATCGCACCGTGTTTTTAACCCTCTGCTCCTGTCCCCCTCGATTGCACCGTGTTTTAAACCCTCTGCTCCTGTTCCCCTCGATCGCACTGTGTTTTTAACCCTCTGCTCCTGTCCCCCTTCGATCGCACCGTGTTTTTAACCCTCTGCTCCTGTCCCCTTCGATCGTACTGTGTTTTAAACCCTCTGCTCCTGTCCCCCTCGATCGCACTGTGTTTTTAACCCTCTGCTCCTGTCCCCTTCGATCGTACTGTGTTTTAAACCCTCTGCTCCTGTCCCCCTCGATCGCACTGTGTTTTTAACCCTCTGCTCCTGACCCCCTTCGATCGCATGTTTTTTACCCTCTGCTCCTGTCCCCCTTCGATCGCACCGTGTTTTTAACCCCCTGCTCCTGTCCCCCTCGATCGCACCGTGTTTTTAACCCCCTGCTCCTGTCCCCCTCGATCGCACCGTGTTTTTAACCCCCTGCTCCTGTCCCTTTTGATCGCACCGTGTTTTTAACCCTCTGCTCCTGTCCCTTTCGATCGCACCGTGTTTTTAACCCTCTGCTCCTGTCCCTTTCGATCGCACCGTGTTTTTACCCTCTGCTGTTGTCCCTTTCGATCGCACCGTGTTTTTAACCCTCTGCTCCTGTCCCTTTCGATCGCACCGTGTTTTTACCCTCTGCTACACCCTCAATTGCACTGTGATTTTTGTTCTTTCTCAGCGCCAGGAGCTGTACAGTTTTGCTTCCTGCTGTCAACCAGAGCCGGGGGTCTTGGAATTAATTTGGCCACAGCTGACACGGTCATCATCTTCGACTCAGACTGGAACCCCCACAACGATATCCAGGTGAGGGGGTGGCAATAATATCGAGGGTGTAGAATGGGGGTGGGGTGAGTGTTCACAATCAGCACAGGCAGTGGGAGCTTCACCCAGTATCCACACTGCAGCAGGGACAACAGACAGGACAGGAGGGAACTGGACAGACCATTCCCCTCCTTGCTACAGGCACCCAGGGAGCGTGTTAGTGGGGTGGTGTAAAAAGCATATGGGACACTTGCCTTTATCAATCGAGGCATTGATTACAAAAGTAGGGAGGTCATGTTGGAGTTGTATAGAACCTTGGTGAGGCCACAGCTGGAGTACTGTGTGCAGTTCTGGTTGCCACATTATAGGAAGGATGTGATTGCACTGGAGGGGGTGCAGAGGAGATTCACCAGGATGTTGCCTGGGATGAAACATTTAAGTTATGAAGAGAGGTTGGATAGACTTGGGTTGTTTTCGCTGGAGCAGAGAAGACTGAGGGGTGACCTGATTGAGGGTACAAGATTGAAGGGCATGGACAGGGTGGATAGGGAGCAGCTGTTCCCCTTAGTTGAAGGGTCAGTCACGAGGGGACATAAGTTCAAGGTGAGGGGCAGGAGGTTTAGGGGGGATGTGAGGAAAAACTTTTTTACCCAGAGGGTGGTGACGGTCTGGAATGCGCTGCCTGGGAGGGTGGTGGAGGTGGGTTGCCTCACATCCTTTAAAAAGTACCTTTAAAAGAGCACTTGGCACGTCATAACATTCAAGGCTATGGGCCAAGTGCTGGTAAATGGGATTAGGTAGGTAGGTCAGGTGTTTCTCATGTGTCAGTTCAGATTCGATGGGCCAAAGGGCCTCTTCTGCACTGAGATTCTGTGAATTGCAGCAACAGTTGTACAAAGTAGCCTTGACAGGCACGTGGAGCTTGGTAATTTGCCATACAAAGCTCTTCCAGTGCCCTGATATTTGACCTTTGCTGTTTAGTATGGAAGATTAAGGGGTGAACTAATTGAGGTGTTTATGATGATTAAAGGAGTCAATAGGGTCGATAGAGAGAGACTATTTCCTCTGGTGGTGGGGGGAGTCCAGAACAAGGGAGCGGAACCTGAAAATTAGAGCCAGGCTGTCAGGATGCACTTCACACAAAGGACAGAGAAAATCTTGAACTCTTGCCCCACCACCTCCCCCCCTCCAAAAAAAAATTCTAGATGCTGAGGATCAATTGAATGTCTGAAGACTGCAATTGATAGATTTTTGTAGGATAAGATGATCAAGTGATAAGGAGCAAAGGTAAATGAGTTATAGATCAGCCTCGACTTAATTGAATAGCAGAGCAGGTTCAAGGGGCTGAATGGCCTCTGTTTTCCTAGAATGCCTGTTGTTTATTTTTTGAGTGCTCCTTTAACCTGTCCCGTGACTGATAGACTTTGAACTTCAGGCTTTCAGCAGAGCTCACCGCATCGGTCAAGCGAATAAAGTGATGATCTATCGCTTTGTCACTCGGGCCTCAGTAGAGGAGAGAATCACACAAGTGGCCAAACGAAAGATGATGCTCACTCACCTGGTGGTCCGGCCTGGCCTGGGCTCCAAGACTGGAAGCATGAGCAAGCAAGAGCTAGACGACATTCTCAAGTTCGGCACAGAGGAACTCTTCAAGGGGGATATTGAAGGTAAGCGGATCGAAGAGGAAATCAAACCTTAAGACATAGCAGTTGAGCTAGTTGGTCAGTGGAAAAGGAAGGAACTGTACTGACCCTCTCGAAATGTTTCCTCTTGTGGGGAAGAGCATAACCAGAGGCCATCAATATTAGACAGTCACCAAGAAATCCAATAGGGAATTTGGGGGAAACTTCTTCACCCGGAGAACAGTGAGAGTGTGGACCTTGCTCCCACAGGTTATAGTGAATAATATGGATGCATTTAAGGGGAAGCTAGACAAGCATATGAGGGAGAGGATAAATGGGAGGAGGCTTGAGTGGAGCATAAGCACTCACATGGACTGGTTGAGCTGACTGGCCTTTTTCAGTGCTGTATATCCATGTAAAAATTGAGTTAATTTACAGAAGAATAGAATTCAGAAGCAGGTAAGAGAGAAGTTGCAGCAAAGTTGTATAGAACACAGGTGGGAGCTCACTTCGAGCACTGAGGACAGCTCCAGTCTAAAAGGGATTTAGAAGATGGAAAAGGGTTTACAGTTGTAATGTCAGGATTATCAGAAAAGGCTGAACAGACTTGGACTCCTCTTCCCTAGAAAACAGAAAGCTAGTAGGTGACCTGATAGAGACCTTTTAAGATAATGAAGGGGGTTCAGTAGGCTCAAAGGTTGGTGTGGGAGGAATGGGTTTCAGTTAATGGGGCACTGGCACCAGTACTGGGGTAGAAGGGAGCTGTTCCGGTAGGCCAGGCTTCACTTGAACTGAGCTGGGACCAGTGTACTGGCGAATCAGATAACTAGGGCTGAAGAGAGGCCTTTAAACTAAATAGAGTGGGGGAGGGTTCTGGAGAGGGGATACGTAGGCTTACAAAGCTAAAGGATAAGGTAGCATTGCAGGGCAGCTATTTAGGTAATGATATGCA
Organism: Cetorhinus maximus; assembly: GCF_964194155.1. Taxonomy (NCBI): domain Eukaryota; kingdom Metazoa; phylum Chordata; class Chondrichthyes; order Lamniformes; family Cetorhinidae; genus Cetorhinus; species Cetorhinus maximus. The sequence continues at coordinate 10,940,248 of NC_135912.1, read as the reverse complement.
GAGTGTGACAGGAAGGGACAGAGTGTACAAACATATAAAAAAAACAGCAGCAAATAGGGTCAAAGGAGGAAAATGGTAAAAAGGCAAAATTAATGGCCCTTTACTTAAAGGCACGTAGTATTCGGAACGAAATAAATGAATTAACGGCACAAACGGAGGTTAATGGGCATGATCTTATACCCATTACGGAGACATGGTTGCAAGGAGATCAAAGCTGGAACTAAATATTCAGGGGTATGTAACTTTTCAAAAGGACAGGCAGGAAGGAGAGGATGGTGAGGTAGCTTTGTTAGTACAAGATGGAATAAGTACAATAGCAAGAAATGATATTCGATCAGAAGATGTAGAATCCATATGGGTGGAGGTAAGAAATAACAAGGGGAAGAAGACACTGGTGGGAGTAGTCTATAGGCCCCCTAACAGTATACTGTAGAACAGAGAATAAATCAGGAAATAATAAGGGCATGTAAAAAAGGCAGTGCATTAATTTTGGGTGACTTTAATCTCCATATAGATTGGGAAAATCAAATTGGCAGACTTAGCCATGAATAAGAATTTCATAGTGTATTTGGGACAGTTTCCTAGAACAATATATTGTGAACCTAACCAGGATCAGGCTAGTTTGGATCTGGTAGTGTGTAATGAAGCAGGTTTAATAAATAACCTCAGAATATAAAATCCCCAAGGAAACAGTGACCATAACATGGTAGAATTTAGTATTCAGTTTGAGAGTGAGAAACTTGGGTCAGAAACAACTGCGCTAAACTTAAATAAGGGTAATTACAAAGGAATGAGGGCAGGGTTGGCTGGAGTGGACTGGGAAAAGATTTTAACAGAAAAGACGGTTGATGAACAATGGCAGATGTTTAAGAAAATAGTTCATGACTCACAGCAAAGGTATATCCCAGTGAGGAAGAAGGATTCTAGGAAGGGGATAAACCAACCGTGGTTAATTAAGGAAGTTAAAGAAAGTATCAAATTGAAAGAAAAAACATACAATGTGGCAAAGATTAGTGGTAAGCCAGAGGATTGGATCAAAAAAATAGAGGGAGAAAATAAACTTTTGAGGGTAAACTAGCAAGTAATATAAAAACAGACAGTAAGAGCTTCTTTTAAAGGAAGAGAGAGGCCAAAGTGAACATAGGTGCCTTAGAGAATGAGGCTGGGGAAATAATAATGAGGAACCAGGAAATGGCAGAGGAGTTGAATAAATACTTTGCATCAATCTTCACGAGAGACGACACTAATAGCATTCCAAAAATACTAAATTATCACAGGGCAAAAGCAGGGGAGGAAATACATACAATAACTGTCACTAGAAAAAAAATACTAGGGAAACTAATGGGGCTAAAAGCCCCATAAGACGATAATTCCCCTGGACCTGATTGATTGCATCCTAGGATATTAAAGAAAGTAGCTACAGAGATAGTGGATGCACTGGTAGTAATCTTCCAAGAGTCCTTAGATTCTGGAAAAGTCCCAGAGGATTGGAAAACTGCCAATGTAACACCCTTATTCAAAAAGGGAGGGAGACAAAAAAACAGGTAATTATAGGCCAGTTAGCTTAACATCTGTCATTGGGAAAATGTTAGTCTATTATAAAGGACGTAATAGCAGAGCATTTAGAAATGCATGATCTAATCAAGCAGAGTCAGCATGGCTTCATGAAGGGGAAATCATGCCTGACAAACTTATTAGAATTCTTTGAGGAGGTGACAAGCAGGATAGATAAAAGGGAACCAGTAGATGTAATGTATTTGGATTTCCAAAAAGCGTTCGATATGGCACCCCACATAAGGCTACTTAAAAAGATAAGAGCCCATGGTGTTTGGAGTAGTATATTAGCATGGATAGAGGATTGGCTAACTAATAGAAGACAGGGAGTTGGGATAAGGGGGGCATTTTCAGGATGGCAACCTGTAACTAGTGGAGTGCCACAGGAATTAGTGCTGGGGCCACAATTATTTACAATATATATTAACAACTTGGATGAGGGGAGTTGAATGTACAATCGCCAAGTTTGTGGATGACAAAAGTAGGTGGAAAGGCACATGGTGAGGATGACACACAGAGTCTACAGAGGGATATAGATAGTTAGTGAGTGGGCAAAAACTTGGCAGATGGAATATAATATGGGAAAATGTAAGGTTATGCACTTTGGCATAAGAATAGAGGAGCTGAATATTATTTAAATAGAGAAAGACTGCAGAAAGCTGCGGCACAAAAGGATTTGAGGGTCCTTTTGCATGGATCACAAGAAGCTAACATACAAGTTCAGCAGGTCATAGGGAAGGCAAGTGAAATGTTGGCCTTTATTTCAAAGGGAATGGAGTATAAAAATAGGGAAGTCTTGCCATAACTATACAAGGCATATTTAGACCACACTTAGAATACTGTGAACAGTTTTGGTTTCCTTATCTAAGGAAAGATATATTGTCATTGGAGGCAGTCCAATGTTGATCCCGGATATGGAGGAATTTTTTTATGAGGAGAGGTTGAGTAGGTCAGGCTTGTACTCATTGGAGTTTAGAAGAATGAGAGGCGACCTTATTGAAACATATAAGATTCTTAGGGGGCTTGACAGGGTAGATGCTGAGAGGTTGTTTCCCCTTGTGGGGAAGAGTCTAGGACCAGAGGGCATAATCTCAGAGTAAGAGGGTGCCAATTTAAAGCAGAGATGAGGAGGAATTTCTTCTCTGAGGGTAGTCAATCTGTGGAATTCTTTACTGCAGAGGGTTGTAGAGGCTGGGTTATTAAGTACATTCAAGGCTGAGATAGACAGATTTATGGTCAGTAGGGGAATCAAGGGTTATGGGGAAAAGGCAAGAAAGTGGAGTTGGGGATTATCAGATCAGCCCTGACTAAGCATGGGCCAAATGGCCTACTTCTCCCTATGTTTTATGGCTTAGACGTAGAGAAGGTATTTTCATTGGTGAGAGATTCCAAAATTAGCGACCATCAATATAAGACAGGCACTAATAAATCCAATGGAGAATTCAGGAGTAGCCTCTTTACCCAGAGAGTGGGGAGAATGTGGAACTTTCTCCCACAGGGAGTGGTTGAGGTGAATAGTATCAGTACATTTAAGGGGAAAGCTGGATAAACACGAGGGAGAAAGGAAGAGAAGGATATGCAGATAGGGGGCGATGAAGAGGAGGTGGGAGGAGGCTCATGTGGAGCATGATTAGCCCATATGTGTGCTGTAAAATTCTAAACCACAGCAGGAAAACTTAAGAAAGAGCAGAGGCTGGGGAGGTAAGAGGAGAGTTGCTGTGCGATTACTCAGGCTGTTGGGTTTTCTTCATGCAAAATCTGCAACTGTCATCGTATCCCTTCGACCTGAGTTTTGAGAGAGAAATAAAAAGTTTCATTCACACGGTGCCTTTCACAATTTCAGGATGTCCCAGGTCGCGTTGTAGACTAGGAATCTGACCTGGGTGTAAATGGGTCAGTGAATTAGCTTCCACATTCGCTACCCCCCCACCCCAATTCACCCATTACTGAAAGTGGTAAGCTTTAGGTGACGCTCACCTTCCCATCTATGTGTTTCCAGGTGATAATCGGGATGAAGACAGCAGTGTTATCCACTATGATGGGGCTGCTATTGATCGACTGCTGGATAGGAACCAAGATGCAACAGAAGACACGGATATACAGAGCATGAATGAGTACCTCACCTCCTTCAAAGTGGCTCAATATGTCGTCCGGGAAGAGGACAAGGTAAGCGAGGCTGACAGAATCAGGGGACGGTTTTGGAACACACGTGAGCAATGTATAATCTAAAGCTATGTCACGAGTGCTGTGCCTCTGTAACTCGGTCATCCTATCAACGAATGCTACCTCATTGAGATAACATGCCTCTCTTTATCCATCTAAAAGGCATGCCTGTCAAATGTCTTTCCTGACCCAATGAATGATATACACCTTAAATTATTATTATAACACAAAAACAAAATGGTCTTACAAATACAAAATACTGCACATTCTGGAAATCTGCAGCTCGGGTAGTATCTGGTGAGAGAGAGAAACCGCCTTAACATCTTGAGTCAGAAAAATCAAAGATCATGGACTAAGATGTTAACTCTTTCTCTCCCCAGATGCTGCCTGACCTGAAGATTTCTGGCTTTTTTTTAAAGAAACAAGTTGCATAGGCTACCAATAGTGTAGAAGATGAAGGGTTGGTCTAAGTCAGATGATTAAGGAGCTGATAGGGTCAACAGAGAAAAGCTATTTCCTCTGGTTCTCAACGACAGCCCAGTTCCAGTGGCTCAACCAAAAACTCAATCAATGTCCTCCATCTGCAGCCAATTAAGCATTGATTATACAAGTAATATCTATCCTCTCCCCACCCCCACCCCGGCCAAATCATGCCCTCTCAAGTGCTCTCCTGTTGAGAGTGAGGGCAATTGAATATTTCGAAACCGCAATTTCTAATTTTTTGTTGTCAGGCAAAGGTATTGAAAGTTATGGAACCTAAGAGGGAGATGGATAGAGTTAAGGTACAGAACAGCCATGAATTAATTGAATGGTGCAACAGGTTTGAGGAGCTGAATGGCCTCCCCCTGTTCCTCAATTCCTAACAAATGGATATTTTATCTAAAGGACATGAGAAATAGGGGAAGGGCCATTTAACCTTTCAAGCCTTCTCTGTTATTCAGCAAGATCATGGCTGATCTACCTCAACTGGACTGGTAATCCAGCGACCCAGGGTAATGCTGTCAGGACCTGAATTCGAATCCCACTGTGGCAGATGGTGGAATTTGAATTCAGTAAAAAAATCTGGAATTAAAAGTCTAATGATGACCATGAAACCACTATTGATTGTTGTAGAAACCCATCTGGTTCACTAATGTCCTTTAGGGAAAGAAATCTGCCGTCCTTGCCAGGTTTGGCCTACATGTGACTTCAGATCCACAATAATGCGGTTGATTCTTAAATTCCCTCTGAAATGGCCGAGCAAGCCACTCAGTTGTATCAAAATACTACAGTCTCAAAAAAGGAATGAAACGGGACAGATCACCCAGCATCGACCTAGGCACCAGAAACGACAATGGCAAACCCAGCCCTGTCGACCCTGCAAAGTCGTCCTTACTAACATCAGGGGGCTTGTGCCAAAATTGGGAGAGCTGTTTCAGAGACTAGTCGAACAACAGCCTGACGTATACTCAAGGAATCATACCATACGATGTCCCCGACACCATCTTCAGCATCCTTGGATATCCCCTGTCCCACCAGCAGGACAGACCCAGCAGAGGTGGCGGCACAGTGGTATACAGTCAGGAGGGAGTTGCCCTTGGAGTCCGCAACATCAACTCTGGATCCCTTGAAGTGTCCTGGCATCATATCTAATATGGGCAAGGAAATCTCTTGCTGATTACCACATACCACACCCCCCCTCAGCTGATGAATCAGTGCTCCTCAATGTTGAACACCACTTGAAGGAAGCACTGAGGGTGGCAAGGGCGTAGAATGTACTCTGGTTTGGGGACTTCAGTGTCCATCACCAAGAGTGGCTCGGTCGCACCATTACAGACCGAGCTGGCCGAGTCCTATATGATATAGCTGCTAGACTGGGTCTGTGACAGGTGGTGAGGGAACCAACGAGGGAAAAACATACTTGACCTCATCCTCACCAACCTGCCTCTGCTGATTCGCGCCTTGTCCATGACAGTATCGGTAGGAGTGACCACCGCACAGTCCATGTGGAGACAAAGTCCTGTGTTTACATTGAGGATACCCTCCATCGTGTTGTGTGGCACTAACACCGTGCTAAATGGGATAGATATTGAACAAATTTAGCAATTCAAGACTGGGCATCCATGAGGCGCTGTGGGCTATCAGCAGCAGAATTGTACTCAACCGCAATCTGTAATCTCATGGCCTGGCATATGCCCCACGCTACGATTACCGCCAAGCCAGAGGATCAACCTTGATTCACTGAAGAGTGCAGGAGGGCATGCCAGAAGCAGCACCAGGCATACCTAAAAATGAGGTGTCAACCTGGTGAAGCTATAACACAGGACGACTTACATGCCAAACAGCATAAGTAGCCAGTGATAGACAGGGCTAAGCGATCCCACAACCAACAGATCAGACCTAAGCTCTGCAGTCCTGAAACATCCAGTTGTGCGTGGTGATGGACAATTAAACAACTCACTGGAGGAGGAAGATCCACAAATGTGCCCATCCTCAATGATGGTGGAGCCCAGCACAGCAATGTAAAAGATAAGGCTGAAGCATTCGAAACAATTTTCAGCCAAAGTGCCGAGTGAATGACCCGTCATGGCCCCTTCCAGAGATCCCCACCATCATCAGTCTTCAACCAATTTGATTCACTCTATGTGATATCGTGGGGTAGGTGATGGCGTAGTGGTATTGTCGCTGGACTAGTAATCCAGAGATCCAGGGTAATGCTCTGGGGGCCTGGGTTCAAATCCCGCCACGGCAGATGGTGGAATTTGGATTCAATAAAAATCTGGAATTAAAAGTCTAATGATGACCATGAAACCATTGTCGATTGTTGTAAAAACCCATCTTGTTCACTAATGTCCTTTATCAAACCGCTACAAAGTCACAAAAAAGGAATGAAACCCGACGGACCACCCGGCATCGACCTCGGCACCAGTAACGACAACGGCAGTTGCAGCCCTGTTGGCCCTGCAAAGTCCTCTGTACAAACATCTGCGGGCTAGTGCCAAAACTTAGGGGAGCTGTGTCTCAGACTAGTCAAGCAACAGCCTGACATAATCATCCTCACGGAATCATACCTTACAGATAATGTCCCAGACACCACCATCACCATCCCTGGGTATGCCCTGTCCCACTGGCAGGACAGACCCAGCAGAGGTTGGGAGGGAGTTGCCCTGGGAGTCCTCAACATCGACTCCAAAAGTCTCGTGGCACCAGGTCAAATGAGGGCAAGAAAACCTCCTGCTGATTACCAAGTACCGCCCTCCCTCAGCTGATGAATCAGTGCTCCTCCATGTTGAACATCACTTGGAGGAAGCACTGAGGGTGGCAAGGACACAGAATATACTCTGGGTGGGGACCAAGAGTGGCTCAGTAGCACCACTACTGACTGAGCTGGCCAATTCCTAAATGACATAGCTGCTAGGCTGGGTCTGCGGCAGGTGGTGAGGGAACCAACAAGAGGGAAAAACATGCTTGACCTCATCCTCACCAACCTGCTGCAGATGCATCTGTCCATGACATTATCGGTAGGAGTGACCACCGCACAGTCATTGTGGAGACAAAGTCCCGCCTTCATGTTGAGGATACCTTCCATCATGCTGTGTGGCATCAGCAGCAGCAGAATTGTACTCGAACACAATCTGTAACCTCATGGCCCGGCATATCTCTTAACTTGGTGAAGGTATAGCACACGGCTACATGCGTGCCTTGAGCAGCAAGTGATAGACAGAGCTAAGCGATCCCACAACCATCGGACCAGATCTAAGCTCTGCAGTCCTGCCACATCCAGTCGTGAATGGTGGTGGACAATTAAACAACTCACTGGAGGAGGCGGCTCCACAAATATCCCCATCCTCAATGATGGAGGAGCCCAGCACAGCAGTGCAAAAGATAAAGCATAAAATCTTCAACCAGAAGTGCTGAGTGATGATCCATCTTGGCCTCCTTCAGAGGTCCCCAGCACCACAGATGCCAGTCTTCAGCCAATTCGATTCACTCCACGTGATAGCAAGAAATGGCTGAAGGCACTGGATACTGCAAAGGCCATGGGCCCTGACAATATTCCGACAATAGTACTGAAGACTTGTGCTCCATATCTTGCCGCGCGCCCTAGCCAAGCTGTTCCAGTGGGAGTGATTGCCCTTGACATCAAGGCAGCATTTGACCAAGTGTGGCATCAAGGAGCCCTAGCAAAACCGGAGCTAATGGGAATCGGGGAGAACTTTCCAGTGGTTGGAGTCGTACCTAGCACAAAGGAAGCTGGTTGTGGTTGTTGGAGGTCAGTATTCTCAGCTACAGGACATCACTGCAGGAGTTCCTCAGGGTAGTGCCCTAAGCTTAACCATCTTCACCTGCTTCATCAATGACCTTCCTTTCACCATAAGGCCAGAAGTGGGGATGTTCGCTGCCGATTGTACAATGTTCACCATTTGTGACGACTCAGATACTGAAGCAGTCCATGTCCAAATGCAGCAAGACTTGGACAATATCCAGATAAAAGCAAAATACTGCAGATACTGGAAATCAAACAAAAACAAAAATTGCTGGAAAAACTCAGGTCTGACAGCATCTATGGAGAGAAAGACAGAGTGAGCGTTTTGAGTATGTATGACTCTTCTTCAGAACCCAGCCCAAGGGGGACAATATCCAGGCTTGGGCTGACAAGTGGCAAGTAACATTCATGCCACACAAGTGCCAGGCAATGACCATCTCCAGCAAGATAGAATCCAACCATCGCCCCTTGACATTCAATGTCATTACCACCACTGAATTCCCCACTATCAACATCCTGGGGATTACCATTGACCAGAAACTGAACTGGACTAGCCATATAAATACTGTGGCTACAAGAGCGGGTCAGAGGCTAGGAATTGTGTGACGAGTAACTCCCCTCCTGTCTCCCCAAAGCCTGTCGACCAACTACAAGGCATAAGACAGGAGTGTGATTGAATACTCCCCACTTGCCTGGTTGAGTGCAGCTCCCACAACACTCAAGAAGCTGGACACCGTCCAGGACATAGAAACATAGAATATAGGAGTAGGCCATTCGGCCCTTCGAGCCTGCTCCTCCATTCATTCTGATCATGGTTGATCATCCAGCTCAATAGCCTGCTCCCGCTTTCTCCACATTTCCTTTTGCCCCAAGAGCTATATCTAACTCCTTCTTGAAAACATGCAATGTTTTGGCATCAACTACTTTCTGTGGTAGCGAATTCCACAGGCTCACCACTCTCTGGGTGAAGAAATTTCTCCTCATCTCAGTCCTAAATGGTCTACCCCGTATCCTCAGACTGTGACCCTGGTTCTGGACTCCCCCACCATTGGGAACATCCTTCCTGCATCTACCCTGTCTAGTCCTGTTAGAATTTTATAGGTTTCTATGAGATCTCCACTCATTCTTCTGAACTCCAGCAAATATAATCCTAACAGACTCAATCTCTCCTCATATGTCAGTCCCGCCATCCCAGGAATCAGTCGGTTAACCTTCGCTGCACTCCCTCTATAGCAAGAACATCCCTCCTCAGATAAGGAGACCAAAACTGCACACAATATTCCAAGTGTGGTCCCACCAAGGCCCTGTATAATTGCAGCAAGACATCCCTGCTGCTGTACTTAAATCCCCTCGCTATGAAAGCCAACATACCATTTGCCTTCTTTACCGCCTGCTGCACCTGCATGCTTACCTTCAGCGACTGGTGTACGAGGACACCCAGGTCTCGTTGCACATTCCCCTCCCTCAATTTATAGCCATTCAGATAATCTACATAGTCTGCTTGATTGGCATCACATCCACAAACATTCACTCCCTCCTCCACTGACGCACAGCAGCAGCAGTGTGTGTACCATCTACAAGATGCATTGCAAGAATTCACCAAGGTGCCTTAGACAGCACTTTCCAAACCCATGACCACTATCATCTAGAAGGACAAGGACAGCAGACACATGGGAGCACCACCACCTGGAAATTCCCCTCCAAGTCACTCACTATCCTGACTTGGAAATATATCGCTGTTCCTTCACTGTCGCTGGGTCAAAATCCTGGAACTCCCTTCCTAATAGCACTGTGGGTGTACCTACACCACATGGACTGCAGCGGCTCAAGAAGGCAGCTGACCACCAACTTCTCAAGGGGCAATTAGGGATGGACAACAAATGCTGGCCTAGCCAGCAAAGCCCACATCCCATAAAGGAATTTTTAAAAATCATCACTTTCAGCACTATCCCCATATCCCCTGTTTCCTTAGTATCCAAAAGGCTTATCAATCTCCATCTTGAATAACTCAATGACTGAACGTCCACAGCCCTCTGGGGTAAAGAATTTCAAAGATTCATAACCCTTTAAATGAGGATAAAGCTCACCACGTTCTTCTCTGTTTTAAGTTAGAATCTTATGTTCGAATATTTCTCAGCCATTCTTTTCCCTTATTCCTTGTGGTTTGGTGCCTTGAAAACCAGCTCCGTAGCCCAGAGCTTGCAGTCTTCACTATTGGCCTCTGGTGTCTCTGCCAAGTGCAGTCAGTGCCCTGAGCTACTGCTTCTGGGGCCTTTGAACATATGCAGGTCATCACTTCCGCTTTGTATCAGCATAGCCTGGCATCCAACAACAACTTGCCTTGATATAGCATCTTTTAACATAGTACAGTGTGTTCCTGAGTGCTTCACAGAAGCGTTATTGGCCAAAATTGAACATAGAGCCACGTGTGATGATAGGACAGGTGACCAAAAACTTTGTCAAAGAGGTCGGTTTTAAGGAGCTTCTTAAAGGAGGAGAGCGAGGTAGAGAGGAAATTCCAGAGCTTAGGGCCCAGGCAGCTGAAGGCACTGCTGCCAGTAAATAAGCAAAGAGCTTGTATATATTGCCTTTCAAGACAGATGCCCAACAGGGTCCAACATGAAGCACAGAAGGAGGCTGTTTAGCTAAACACCCCTGTGCCAGCTCCCTGAATAGGCTGGAAGAACTCGGCAGGCCGGGCAGGATCTGTGAAGAGAGAAACGGAATTAAAGTTTCGAGCCCAATATGACAACTTCCTGAAGAAGAGTCATACGGACTCAAAACATTAGCAATTTCTCTCTTCACAGCTGCTGCCAGGCCTCCTGAGTCCTGCCAGCGGTTAGCGTTTTTATTTCAAAACTCCAGCATTTGCTGTACTTTGCTTTTATCTCTGAAAGAGCTGCCTGTTTATCCACAGCGCCTTCGAGTGAGAAGTGGAGTGGAAACTAAATTCAAGACTGTAAAGAATATGATGCTAGGAAATGCAGTCCCTGAAGTAGGAGGGCTGCTTGGGTTTATGTAAGATGTTGTCATGTATCCCTGTTGCCTGGAGTATGAGAAGAAATTTCTTCACTCAGTTGTGAATCTTTGGAATTCTCTACCCCACGTTGCTTAGTTGTTGAATATTTTCGAGTCTGAGATTGATCAAGTTTTAGGCATGAAGGGAATCAAGTGATTTGGGGAATGGGTGGGAAAGTGGAGCTGAAGATCAGCTGTAATCTTATTGAATAGTGGAACCGGCTCAAGGGACTGTATGGCGTCCTTCTGCTCCTATTCCTTATGTTAAATCGATGAGATAATGAAACAACCCTTTACGTGAAATATACATGATAGGCATTGATTAAAATTCACGTACAAAGGATTGCTGAGGAGTTTGCAAGGGGCTATTGTCTTGGCCGCCTTGGCAAGGTTGGGTCAGAGTCCGCAAAGTGCTTCAGTCAGTTATATAGGATTAAATTTTGGGTACAACACATCATTATGTTTTGAGCATACACTGATATTTGAAAGTTAGCAATAAGGTTAGCTGTTGTCCTTGTGCATGCGCCCTGTATTGGTAGTTTACTACACTCTTGACATTCCCGCATGAGTACCCGGCCTTCAATGGCTTGCCTCTTCCCAGTATATTCATAACATAAAGTTGTTCTCGCCAGACGTGACTCTTACTGATAGTTCTGTGACACTTTTTTTCTAGAAAGTTTCACCAAATTTACAGCACAGCAAAAGACCATTTGGCCCATCTGCTCTGTGCTGGTGTTTATGCTCCACATGAACCTTCTCCCACTCTCTCTTATCAACATATCCATCTGTTCTCCCTCATCTATCCTCAAACATCTATGCTATTCATATCAAACATTCAAGCTCCTTCGACAACACCTTCCAAACCCCTGACTCAACCACCTAGAAGGATAAGGGCAGCAGATACATGGGAACACCACCACCTGGAAGTTCCCCTCCAAGCCACTCACAATCCTGATATAGAAATATATCGGCCGTTCCTTCACTGTCGCTGGGTCAATATCCTGGAACTCCCTCCCTAACAGCACTGTGGTTGTACGTACACCACATGGACTGCAACGGTTCAGGGAGGCAGCTCACTACCACCTTCTCAAGGACAATTAGGAATGGGCAATGAATTCTGGCCAGCCAATGACTCCCACATCCCATGAAAGAATTTTAAAAATTCCATGTGGTAGTAAGTTCCACATTCTCATCATACTGAATAAAGAAGCTTCTGAATTCCTGATTAGATTTATTGGGGACTGTCTGATATTGATGTCCCCTTGTTTGGGTTTATTGGGGACTGTCTGATATTGATGTCCCCTTGTTTGGGTTTATTGGGGGCTGTCTGATATTGATGTCCCCTTGTTTGGGTTTATTGGGGGCTGTCTGATATTGATGTCCCCTTGTTTGGGTTTATTGGGGGCTGTCTGATATTGATGTCCCCTTGTTTGGGTTTATTGGGGGCTGTCTGATATTGATGTCCCCTTGTTTGGATTTATTGGGGACTGTCTGATATTGATGTCCCCTTGTTTGGGTTTATTGGGGACTGTCTGATATTGATGTCCCCTTGTTTGGGTTTATTGGGGACTGTCTGATATTGATGTTCCCTCGTTTGGGTTTATTGGGGACTGTCTGATATTGATGTCCCCTTGTTTGGATTTATTGGGGGCTGTCTGATATTGATGCCCCCACCTTTTAGGTTTCCTGTAAGCAGAAAATCTTCTGCATCTACCCCATTCAGACCTCGTCTGTAATCTCAATGATCTCTTTTACTTCACAGCACTTTCCTTTCTAGAGAGAAAATCCCCAATCTGTTCGGCCTTCCCTGATGTTCATAGCATTTCAATTCTGGTATCAGCCTGTTGGTCTTTTTTGCTCTTTACAGTGCCTCTGTATATTTGTAAAATGGAGACCAGAACTGTGCACAATACTAAGTGTGGTCCAATCAAGGTTCCATGCGATTTAAATATAACTTCTCTGCTTTTCAATTCTACCTCCCTCAAAATGAATCCCTGTGTTTTATTAACATTTTTGGTGGTCTTGTTAGCCTGTTTTGGTACTTAAATTTGTGCAGCTGTGCCTCCAGTATTCCATTTAGGCTCTTAATTTCCAAGAATGTGCCCTGTTTAATCCCCCTACCAAAATAAGTTCCGTCTTATTTATCTACAGAGAAACTTATTTGTTATTTATTGCAAGTTTATTAATGTCTTGCATTTTGCTGCAGTTGTCCTCAGTATTAAACTGTATCTCTAAATTTGGGTCATCTGCAATTTTTGAAAATGTACTACTTATCTCTTCTCATGAACAGTTAGAGGTAATGTCTGCTAGACTTTATAACCACTGCTGAATCATTTGTCAGTGCATGTGTATATATTAAGAGAAGCTTACAATGGTTATTCTACATGCTACACCTATTCTTACAAGAGGCATTGCTGAGCATCTTGAAGTCTGCAGACACTTAGTTCTCACAGGTACAATTGTGATTGACCAGCTGTGAAACTTGTTGACGTGTACTGGGTTTTTTTTGTGTGCACCTGCAGGAAGAGGAGATTGAGAGGGAGATTATCAAGCAAGAGGAGAACGTGGATCCTGATTACTGGGAGAAGTTGCTGCGGCACCACTACGAGCAGCAGCAGGAGGACCTTGCGAGGAACCTTGGCAAGGGCAAGCGGGTCCGCAAGCAGGTCAACTACAACGACGCTGCCCAGGAGGATCAAGGTAAACAACAGCACTGTGCGTTTTCCCTGCGCTCCCTGCATTTGATCCCTTCATCCACGTCACTTATATAGATTGTTATGATATGGCAGATGGTATTTGCAAATCCACAAGGGAAACTTGGCCACGCTATCGCAGTGATTTTGCAATTTGTATTTATTACGTTAAGGCTTATGCATTGAAATCAGAAGTAATGAGTCCACTAGCACCTTTAGAGATTTTAAAAATTAAGTTTAAAAGAAGAACAAACTTAAACACACATAAGATTACAATTACACAGTTATAACTGTTCCCAAAATTTCTACTTAACCAGATTCCCAACTACACACCCTCTTCAAGGCAGCAGTCTAAATAGATCCCAAACTTATAAAGTAATGCAGCAATATTACCACAAGCACCCACTGGACAATGGATTTCCAAAGGCTTTTAACACAGCTTTGGTTGTTGGAACAGCAAACTTCTGCAGGGTGGCTAGAGGCTTTTCCCTCCAGTCTGTTTCACACAAGCCACCTTTCAAGATCTCACACCGCCACAGCCTTCCATAAATATATTTCTCCCTTTTTGATCTATAAATCCCGTTGTTTCAACTTGTCTTTAGAAGTTAATTTTCCCAGAATATAACCATCTTTTGTGTTATCATTATGGCCAGCACTTTTGGGGGAAAATCAATGTAATAACCTTGCCTTATTTATCTTGCCAGTTGTAAACATTTTTCAAGTCCCTTTAAAAATCAAACGCTTCTCCACTTATCTAAAAATGCAAATTTCATTCATCCTGTATCTGCTGACCTCGCCCTAGATTTATTCATCTCCATTTCAAATGCCTATTTTACACCTAACTTCTTTGATAATTTAAACCTTACAGTCTAATCGTCTCTAGTTTAACTAAATTAGCCACACATACACACACATATAAGTCTACTTTAAAGTATCCCACAATAAAATTAGAAAAAATATGATAGTTCCTTGACTAGATTGTAAATATTTGAGGCCCCAGCATTGATCCCTGTGGCACTCTGCTGGTTACAATTTGCCAATCCAAAGAAGACCCATTCATCCTGATTTTAGCATTTTTTCCTATGACAGATGTTAGGCTAACTGACCTGTAGTTACCTGCTTTCTGTCTCCTTCCTTTCTTCAATAGAGGAGTTAGATTTGCTGCTTTTCCAGTCTGATGGGGCTTTTCCAGTATCAAGGGAATTTTGGAAGATTATAGCCCATGCACAGCATTTTTGTCTTAGGATTCGAGGATGAAAACCACCAGGACCCAGCGACTTGTCAGCCTTCAGTTCTAATAGCTTTCTCAGTACTCTTTCCCTGGTGATTGTAATTGTTTTAAGACACGCGCACACATGCACATTCTGTTCAGTGCTTCTGCCATTTCCTTATTTCCCAATATTTATTCCACAGACTCGCTCTCTCGAGGACCCATGCTCATGCTCACTTTACTTTTTTCTTTTTGAAATACTTATAGAAACTCTTACCATCTGTTCTCCTGTTCCTAGCTAGCTTTCTCTCATACTCTAATTTTTCCCGCCTTATTACTTTTTTTAGTCATTCATTGCTGGTTTTGAAATCCTGTCCAATCCTCTGACCTACCACTAACCTTCATAGAATCATGCGCTTTTTCTTTCAATTTGATACTACCTTGATGTCAAAGATAGCCACAGATGGTGTGTTTGACTGCTAGAGTCTTTCTTTCTCGCTGGAATGTATCTTTGAGTATTCTGAAATGTCCCCTTTAAATATCTGCCACTGCATCAATTGTTTTCAATTGACTTTAGCCAGCTCGGTCTTCATACCCTTGCAATTGCCTTTAGACCCACTCTTCCTCAAACTGAATGCAAAATTCAATCATGTTATGATCACTACTATCTAGAGACTCTTTTACTATGAAGTCATTAATTAATCCTGCCTCATTGCACAATACCAGGCCTAGAATAGCCTGCTCTCTGGCTCTAGAACATGCTGCTCTAAGAAATTGTCATGAAAAGACTCCATGAACTCATCTTCCACGCTAGTTTTGCCAATCTGATTTGTCCAATCTATATGTAGATTAAAATCATCCTTGATAATTGCAGCGCCTTTCTTAGAAGCCCACGTTATCTCTCCCTGTATACTCTATCCTACAGCGTCATTACTGTTGGGCGGCCTGTAAATTACTCCCACAATTGATTCTTCCCTTGGCCATTTCTTACCTGTACCTAAACTGATTCTACATCTTGATCTTTATAACTACAGTCATTTCTCAATATTAACAGAGCAACCCCACCACTAGCTTCCGAAATGTCAAGTACCCTTGAATACTCAGGTCCCAGCACTGATCATCTTGCAGCCACGTCTTTGTCAGGTCATACATATTTATTTCTATTTGAGCTAACAATTCATCTGTTTTGTTATGAATGCTATAAGCATTCAGATACAGAGCCTTTAGTTCTGTCATTTCACTTTTTTTTTGGAAAACTCTGGCTTTATCTGCTGGCACACTCTTAACTTGAATTCTGTCATGCTCTGATTGTCTTTACTCTTATTGCTATCATGCTCTCTTGCCTTCTCCTTTTCCTTTAATTTACCATATCTTCCTTCACATGTTCCCTCGCCCCCACTATTTAGTTTAAAACCCTATCCATCGCTCTCGTTATACATTTTGCCAGAACATTGGTCCACAGCACCTCATGGTTGTCCAGTCTTGAGTTGCTAGACCTGTTCGCAATCTATCCCATTTAGCACGGTGGTAGTGCCACACGACACAATGGAGGATATCCTCAATGCGAAGATGGGACTTTGTCTCCACACGAACTGTGCACTGGTCACTCCTTCCAGTACTCTCATGGACAAATGCCTGTGGCAGGCAAGTTGGCGAGGACGAGGTCAAGTTTTTCTCTCTTGTTGATTCCCTCCTCGCCTGCCGTAGACCCAGTCTAGTATCTATGTCCTTTAGGACTCGGTCAGTAGTGTTGCTAAATGTGCTCCCTTGAATGTTAACAATTGTTTTATGTTTTGCATCCATCGCTTTGGGCTCCATAGCAGGAGTTGGGTTCTGCACCAATTCCTGTGGAGCCTCTTGTACAATTTTGGTCAGTTTTAGCTCCTAAGCAGCACCAGATTTCGTTCTTACCTGGAGTTTTAGAATGGAAACAGAATTTGACAGCGAGAACAGTTTCCAGGTTGTTAGATCCAACAATCTCCTCAATCTCATGGCTTGAAAGGTTACAGCTCAGCTTGAAGGTTACTTGACCCAAACCCGTAATGCAGGAGGGCCAAAATAAAACTATAATAGCGTAGGGAATCCTGTGTTTTTTTTTAAAAACCACAAGTTAAAAAGACAAGTAATGAACTTCTGTTTCTAATGTTGCAGACTGGCAAGATGATGTTTCAGACAACCAATCAGAATATTCAGTTGGTTCAGAGGAGGAAGATGAAGACTTTGACGAAAGACCTGAAGGTGCCTTTAAAATTGTCATTCCCTCGATTGCAGATCATCAGTTAGCATTTGGCTGTTTTTTTTTGTTTGAAGAGGTGACAGACACTGACAGGACTGTGTATAGTGAGGGTGGACCCTACACTCTCTGTACTGGGACTGTATGTAGAGAAGGCGGAGAGCGTACACTCTGTAATGGGACTGTATGTAGAGAGGGCGGAGAGCGTACACTCTGTAATGGGACTGTATGTAGAGAGGGCAGAGAGTGTGTACTCTGTAATGGGACTGTATATAGAGAGGGTGGACCCTAGACTCCGCAGTCTAGACTGTTTGTAGAGAGGGCGGAGAGGATACACTGTGATGGGATTGTATGTGGGTTGCAATTTCCCTTTTTATTTTGGGATGTGGGCGTCGCTGGCTAGACCAGCATTTATTACCCATACCTAATTGCACTTGAGAACATGCAGTTCATGTGTTGTAGGAACACCCAGGGTGCAGGTAGCAAGGGAGTTCCAGGATTTTGAGCCAAGTACTTGCTAATAGATGCATAAAAGCCTGCAGTTTAAAATGTTTCCTTTTGTCCCTCAAGGTCGCCGGCAATCCAAACGTCAGCTCCGGGGTGAGAAGGACAAACCGCTTCCACCTTTGCTGGCTCGAGTTGGTGGGAACATTGAGGTAACTGATTAGTGGAGGACGATGCAGGCCTACTGGGGAGCGTGGGTAGTTAGAATAGCTTTACATTGCGTTAGCAAAGAGCCAGCACAGATATGATGGGCTGAAGGACCACCTCTTGTGCTGTAACTTCCCATGGTTGGTACTACAATGATGTGCAATCAATTTGTACTGCGATGCAAGGAGAGTCCTGCTGTCTTGGTAATGGGAGAACTGTACCAGCAGATACCTGACTACTTCTGACCTTAACTATTCATTCCTGCTACTAACCGTGTTTTCTTTATACCTATATTCTACATTTCAATTTTACTTTTAGGGCATTTGCCTGATTGAAACAGTTCCCTCATCTGCCAGTCTAGCTGTCACAGTTTAATTGGCAGTGTTTGTGCAAATTTCAGTGCCAGTGTTTCTCATCATAGTGGGAATGGTACTTGCTGAATTGCTTTTGTAGAGAGCTGGCACAGACATAACAGACTGATTGGCCTCCTTTTTGTGCTATTCCATTCAATGATTCTCTGATAAAGCATGATCAAAGAAAGCCAGAAACCCCTTCATGTGTTAATACCTCCTGTGACAGGAGCCAGGATATCTGTAACCTCTGACGATTGTCAATCATGCATGGAATAAACAGCCAAGCATTTCATTCTGGGTTCCAAACCCATAACTCGAAGGGCAGTTAAACTCTGACTTGCCTCACTTGGTTTATGAAATAGCAGTCAGCATTCTGGTTTTCGTCCTGCCCTTATAAAACAGTGTGTGAGAGAATCTTTGGGAGTAGTGCCACAGGAGAGCTGTTAGCATTTATAAAGTTCCTAGGCCTTTCCCATCATTGTTTTCACACTGGCTGGAGTCCAAAGTGGCATAAGACCACTTCTTCTGAAGCAGGCCCGCATCACTGGTATCAGCGGTTGGATTGCCCATTACTAGGGGATGACTGGTGGGAGAGAGCGTGGGCAGTGGGATGGAGTTCAGTAGAGCTGTACTGCTCTGTTTGAGTTGTTTGCCAAGTGATGATAGCCTTACTCATGTGAATTAGTCACTGACTGATGTTGACTGTCTTGATTTCCTAGAGGGGGTCTTGAGACCCGGCCCCTTCCCTCATACAGGACAAACATAAAACTGTGTAAAGGACTTCCGCAGGCAGCCTAAAAAGAGTCTGCCCTGCAAACCACCACAGTACAGTTGCTGCAGTCTCTGGCTGCAGTGTTTGTGGGGGTGGGTGGGGGGGGTGAGAATTTGCACTGAGGTCAGTGACTACATAATGACCACCTTTTGGCTTTACTGATGGCAGAAATCCCAGTTTCCATTAGAAACAGGTACTTGAGCGGGGCAGAGAAGGAAGTTCAGCAGTGATCAAAGGTGTGGCAACACTGCGTGATATGCTGCTTACCTGGCACAGTGCCAGGTTATGCATGGTTTTGACCTCCAAACTGCTGAGTTACCATACTTGAGGTGCCTTGGGGCTCCTGGGCTATGGATGGGCACATTCAGCCTAAAACATATGTCCGTGGACTTCAGGCTGGGCTGCCTTCCACCATCAAGTTAGCGGCCACGCGAAGCAAGGGAATGCCTCTCCCGGGCTGATATCTCTCCTTTTGAAATCTTTCCCCACCCCCCCGCCCCCGACAGGTTTTAGGATTTAACACTCGTCAGAGGAAGGCCTTCCTCAATGCAGTGATGAGGTGGGGAATGCCTCCTCAGGATGCCTTCAACTCCCAGTGGCTGGTCAGAGATCTGCGAGGCAAGAGCGAGAAGGAGTTCAAGTGAGTCTGCCTTTGTGCTTCATATTGGAAATCTTACTGTGCGTGTGCACGTAAACCTGTTTGTCCAGTGAGCATTCTCAGGCCTCTGTGTTTGTTCGTAGAGCTTACGTGTCCCTCTTCATGAGACACTTATGTGAACCTGGGGCTGATGGTGCAGAGACATTTGCAGACGGAGTGCCTCGAGAGGGTCTCTCTCGGCAGCAGGTCCTAACCAGGATAGGAGTCATGTCACTGGTGAAAAAGAAGGTTAGTGCCAAACTGTTGGGAAAATGCATGTGGATGACAGTGGGACCAGACGGCTAGATGACTGTCACAATGCATTGACATAAACATGATGTGCCTAGATAAAGTGACTAAGCTTTGAAAGCAAACGCACCATTTTCCTGCACAACGCCCAGCAGCATCAGAAAGGGAAAGATGGGCTAATGTTGAAAAGAAATTTGCTGGCGTGCTGCTGATTGTGGTGTAGAAAACTCTTCCTGTTTCTGTGCCTGGACTGATGGGTCAGGTAGTTTCCCGGTTACTCTAGTCTAACGGTTCCTGACGACCCGACACCTTGTTCAGATCCCAGAGTTAGTGAGTTGTAAAAGCGAATTCAATAAACCTGGTCAGTTGCGGGCTGGCACAGGAACAGAAAAGATTATCATTAATCAAACCCCAAAGTTAAAGGGAGCTGTCACTCAGACTACCTTACTCATGATTCCAGTTTCACACTGTGTGGTTCATTCTTAATCAGTTGGAGACAACTAAAACTGGGCATTAAGAACTGCCCCATCGTGTTGCTCAGCTTCCCAGGAATAAATAGGAAAAGGTCAGGTGGATTCCTGAATGTGTCTCATCCCAAGGTTCTGGCCGATCAGTAATTTCAGAGGGGGTAGATTCTGCCTAACTCATGTCCTTGTTGCCCCCACTGCCTCTTCTGCCCTGGCCTCATCCTGACTGCCCTCAGTGATGGTGGTGTACAATGACCATGGCTGGCTCAGCAGGCAGTGGATGGGTCACTTACCTTCATGTCTCCTTTGCTTTGGTGTCAGGTGCAGGAATTTGAACACATCAATGGGAAGTGGAGCATGCCGGAGCTTATCCCAGAGGTCACTGCCGATTCCAAGAAGTCATCCAGAGCCTCATCCCCTGTATTGAAGACAGCAACGACAACACCAGAACCCAGCTGCAGCAACACACCCTGCACCTCCAAACCAGGTACAGAGAGAAACCAAGAAACAGATTGTGTACACAGCAATAACTCCCCTGCCCCGCCCTACCCACACACACAAACCAAGTACACAGAGAAACAGACTGTATACACATCAATGCCTCCCCCACTTGCCCCACCCCCTGAAACACACCCACAAACCAAGTACACGGAGAAACAGACCGTATACACATCAATGCCCCCCCCCCACTTGCCCCACCCCCTGAAACACACCCACAAACCAAGTACACAGGGAGAAACAGACTGTGCACACAGCAATAACCCCCACTCCCTCCGAACCAAGTACAAAGAGAAATGCAGTGTACGCAACAGTACTTCCCCCATACCAGATCAATTGTTTCTAACAAAAATGTTTTTGTTTACTTTTTGAATAACCAGCGACTCCTGCCCCAAGTGATAAATTGGAGGGAAGTGGAACTCCTGCTGAAAAGGAAGTGACGGATGCCAAAGAGGAAGAGGCAAATGGTGGTGAAAAGATGGAACTGGAGGTAGTTTATGTTCTAAATAAAGACCACAAAAAGGCTGGGGAAGGTTGTTTGTTGGGATGGGGAGGGAGGCTAGCTGATGTTAGAGACGTTATGATCTTATGTACAATCTACTCCACAAAATAATAGGCTTCGCAGCCCGAAATGTCACGGGTTTGTTAAACATTTGCTTTAACAGCAGCTTAATTGATGCAACCTTCCAAGTTCAGGCTGGAGAATTCAGATGTGATACAGTCTGAGCTTTGACCAGACCAGAATTTGTTCCAACATCCACCTTTTTCTCACCCCCTCCATGTCAAACTTTTCATGTTTTTTTCATTCAGTGCTGATATAATCGTGTCCGGCCTAGCAGCCATAGATTCCGATCTCCATCACACAATCACAGAATTGTTCCAGCACAGAAGGAGGCCATTTGGCCCATCCTGCTTGCACCATCTCTATGAATGAGCATTTCACCTAGTGCCATTCTCCTGCCTTCTCCCCGTAACCCTACACATTATTTCTTTTCCAATAATCATCTAATTCCGTCTTGACTATCTTGATTGAACTTGCCTCCACCACACACTCACGCAGTGCATTACAGACCCAAACCACTCGCTGTGTGAAAAAATCTTTTCTCATATCGCTTTTGCTTCTTTTATCAGTTACCTTAAATCTCTGGTTCTCAATGCTTGACTGCTCTCCCTAACTTAGCAAATCTATGGACGAAAGGAGTTTCTCCATCTGTTATGTAGTCACTTCTGCAGAATCTGTCACCAGCTAATGAAAGCTGTTTGAAGTATACGCAATGAAATGTCTTCTAATGAATTTCCTTGTCTAAACTGACCATTGCTTTCCATTTAGTTTTCATTCAATAGCTTAGTGGTCACTGCATCTAAACTGACTTGTATTTTCTCACTTAAAGGGCTAATGATTGCTATGACTACAATACAGTAGAATCTTACAGCACAGGTCATTCGGCCCATTGTGCCTGTGCCAGCTCTTTGAAAGAGCTATCCAATTAGTCCCACTCTTTTCCCCCCGCCCCTGCTCTTACCCCATAGCCTTGCAAGTTCCTCTTTTTTCAAATATTGATCCAACTCCCTTTTTGAAAGTTCTGATTGAATCTGCTTCTGCTGCCCTTTCAGGCAGCAGGTGCCAGATCGCAATAACTCAGTGTTTAATAAAAAAAATTCCTCTCATCTCCCCCTCTGGTTCTTCTACCGATTCTCTTCAATCCGCGCCCCTCTGGTTATTGACCCTCCTGCCATTGGAAACAGTTTCTCCCTATTCTCCTTATCAGATTGGGAGTATAAATAATATGAAGAGAAATTAGTGAAGACTGATGTCTGATTTAACCCTTTGTGTACATTTGTTTGAGCACTTTACTGTGCAGTGCTGCCCTTTAATTTCTTAAAGCTTCTCAGTTATTCCTTCGGCAATCATGTGCATGTTAATGTTCCTCCTTAGACTCCCAGTACAGAGGAAGATCCTGTGGTCACTGAAAAAGCTGAGACCCAGCCTCCAGTTAGTGAAGATGTTAAAGAGCAGCCAGAAGAGGAGAAGCAGAGTGCCGATATAGAGGGACAGGAGCCGGTGTCCAAAGATGAGAAACAAGGTACCAGACCAGATCAGAGATGCTCAAGGGAATATGTGGGGTGAGAGAGACTGGGTGAAACAGGATTGTTTAGCATTACCTGAAGGAGGAAGCTGATTGTTTGTACTGAAGGTATGCTGATTGATAAACAGTGTTTGTTGTACTCTGCAGGGAGATGGAAAGAAGGAGGGGATAACAGGGAGAAGTCGCTCAGCATTCCTATTGCTGATTACTGTCCAGAGTCTTCTGCTGAGAGGGAGGAGCTGAGAGGGAAGAGCTATCAGGGTAAATGGAACAAAGATGGCTAAATGGAGTTAGTTACAAATCATGGCCTGACTGAATAAAAGGACAGGCTCAGGGGAACGACTGACCACCTCCTGTTTCAATGTACTTAACAGGAGCATTTAAAGACGAGTTAAGGACAAGATGGGAGCTTTAAGGCCCTGCTAATGTTGTCTGACCAGGCCCAGAGGGTGAGAAATGACTACTTGACTAATGCGGGGGTGGGCCATCTGGTGGAGCGACCCCTGCTGCGGGTGATCCTTGCAGCAGAGCAGTCCCTCTGCAGTTTATCTACACTGATGTTCAGAGAGGATGAAACGGAAATGAACAATGAGTTATCCACAGTATGAGCATTTACTGTGTAGCCGTGTCCTGACTGTTCTCACTTTAACTATAGAGGCTGAACGGAGTGGCGGGGAAACTCCAGGTGAAAAAGCTGATGCAAACTTGGAGGTGAAAGAAAACACCGAGCCAGAAAACGCTGGTGTGAAAGGTAACAATGATACTGTCCAACACACACAGTCCCCATCATTCTCCTCGAGAACAGGGTGAAAGGTAACAGTGACACTGCCCAACACACACACAGTCCCCATCGTTCTCTTCAACAACAGGGTGAAAGGTAACAGTGATACGGTCCAAAACACACACAGTCCCCATCAGTCTGGCTTTAACAGACATTTGAGCAACAGTCTCTGATAGCAATCCTCTAGAACACTGATTCTGCCTATATGTTTTGTTACCCACTTCTCCTTCAGTGCTTGGCGTTTAGTTTTGTGTAGGGTTTTTAAGTGTTCGTGAAACCTTAGGCCCTTATATCAAGAGTGGGGCATCCAGTTGTTTTGCCTTTCATGCCGTCCTTCTGGGCCCTTGCTGTTGCTGTCACTGTCACTCTCACACCCGCCCCCTGCAACCATCCCTAGTTTCTGAGAAAGTGGTGGTGAGCTGCTTTCTTGAACCGCTGCAGTCCATGTGGTGTAGGTACACCCACAGTGCTGTTAGGGAGGGCATTCCAGGATTTTGACTCAGCGACAGTGAAGGAATGGTGATATATTTCAAGTTAGGACGGTGAGTGGTTTGGAGGAGAACTTCCAGGTGGTGGTGTTCCTATCTATCTGTTGCCCTTGTCCCTGTATCTGGTTGAGGTCACGTATTTGGGTAGTCTAGTCAAGTAACTTAGTAGGTGGTACACACTAACTCTGGTGCACCAGTGATGCATGTGGTGCCAATTAAGCAGGTTGCTTTGTCCTGGACGGTGTTGAGCTCTGAGTGTTGTTGGAGCTGCGCTCGTCCAGGCAAGTGGGGAATATTCCATCACACTCCTGACTTGTGCCTTGTAGATGGTGGATAGGCTCTGGGGAGTAAGGAGGTGAGTTACTCACCAAATAACACTGCATATTGCTTCCTTTTGCTTATTTTATCTTTTTATAAATGCAGAGGAGACTAAAACAGAGAAGGATATGAAATCCAACAACACTAAGGATGAAAGCAAGAACAATGGGAAGAGGGAGGAGGACAGGACGGAGAAGTGCAAGTTCATGTTTAACATCGCAGATGGTGGCTTCACAGGTGACTGCACACACAGCAGCAAATGCACAGTTCGAATATTCCCGACCACTGTTTAACACTTTTCTACTGGCAGGAGGGTGAATAACCAGAGGATTCAGACTTAAAATTATTGGTAAAAGAAGCAAAGGGGGAGATGAGAATTTTTTTTTTAAGAGTTGTGATCTGGAAGGCGCTGCCTGAAAGGGCGGTAGAAGCAGATTCAGTAGGAACTTTCAAAAGGGGAATTGGAGAAATACTCAGGAAAACAATATTGTGTACGTTAGGGAAAGATCCTGGGGGTGTGGAACTATCGATCTGAATCACAGAATTGTTACAGCACAGAAGGAGGTCATTTGCCACGTGTCTGTGTCATCTCTCCATAGGAGCAATTTACCTCGTGCCACTCCCCCGCTTTCTCCCCTGAGCCCTGCACATTCTTCTGAATCTTGGCTTGTCACCTGGTAACCAATGCAGATGGGAAACGGTTACCATTTAATTTTTTTAAAAAGGATTTTAAAGTAGAATTCTACCCATGGTACTTTCATAGGCGAGCCAAATTGCCATGTGGTGGAAGGACCTTTGTCGATGTTGTTCACTGATCTGATCTTAATGAGATATTGAGAGGGACTGGTTTTCACAGGGCTGGGAGTTGTACCACTGTACAGGGCTCTAGTTAGATCCCACTCGGAGCACTGCATTCCGACCTGGGCACTGCACTTCAGGAAGGTTATATTGACCTTGGAGAGGGTGCTGCACAGATTCAGCAGAATGAACCCTTGGTAAAAGGTTTTAATAACGATGACAGGTTGCACAGACTAGGCTTGTATTCCCTCAAGGTTAGAAGATGAAGGTGTGATCTAATTGAGATGTTTATGATTAAAGGATTCAATAAGGTTGATGGAGAGAAACTATTTCCCCTGGTGGGGTGAGCGATGTCGCTGGGGGTGGGTGGTCCAGAACGAAGGGGTGGAACTTTAAAATTAGAGCCAGGCAGCTTGGGTGATGTCAGGAAGCACTTCTTCACACAAAGGGGAGTGGTAATCTACAACACTTCCCCAAGAAAGCTGTTAAGGCTGGGGGTGGTAATTTGAAAATTGGAGATTGATTTTGTTTTGTAAAGATATGGAATTGAGATACAGATCAAGCAGGGTGTAATTGAATATTGGAACAGATGAGGCCAAATGATCCATCTGTTTCAGTGCCCCTCGCAGGGAGCAGCTGTGAGGATACTTTGATCTCTTATCCCCAGGCTCAGGAGAGCTGAAATCAGCCACGGCTTGCGCTGCTGACTGACTGCTATCCACGGCTCATGCTGCCTACTACATGACTGACCGACGGCTATCTACAGCTTGTGCTGCCTACTGCCTGTCTGACTGACTGCTATCCACATCTTGCAATGCTGACTGACTGACTGCTATCCACGGCTTGTGCTGCCTACTGCCTGTCTGACTGACTGCTATCCACAGCTTGTGCTGCCTACTGCCTGTCTGACTGACTGCTATCCACGACTTGTGCTGCCTACTGCCTGTCTGACTGACTGCTATCCACGACTTGTGCTGCCTACTGCCTGTCTGACTGACTGCTATCCATGGCTTGTGCTGCCTACTGCCTGTCTGACTGACTGCTATCCATGGCTTGTGCTGCCTACTGCCTGTCTGACTGACTGCTATCCACGGCTTGTGCTGCCTACTGCCTGTCTGACTGACTGCTATCCATGGCTTGTGCTGCCTACTGCCTGTCTGTCTGACTGCTATCCACGGCTTGTGCTGCCTACTGCTTGTCTGACTGACTGCTATCCACGGCTTGTGCTGCCGACTGCCTGTCTGTCTGACTGACTGCTATCCCTGGCTTGAGCTGCCGACTGCCTGCCCGTCTGACTGACTGCTGTCCACGGCTTGCGCTGCCCGTCTGACTGACTGCTGTCCACGGCTTGCGCTGCCCGTCTGACTGACTGCTATCCATGGCTTGCGCTGCCCGTCTGACTGACTACTATCCACGGCTTGTGCTGCTGAGCTTTTCATCACTCACTGGAATGAGCCAGGTGACTGAACATCCTGCCGACCCACAGTGTTGGCTGGGACAGAGATGCTAATGACTCAGTAACATTTTTGGATGGATGTTGATCATGGTGCCTCTCTTAACAGAGCTGCATACGCTGTGGCAGAATGAGGAGAGGGCTGCAATATCCTCTGGGAAAGTGTCTGAAATCTGGCATCGTCGACATGACTTTTGGCTGCTCTCTGGTATTGTGGTGTATCCTTTCGCTTGTTGCACTCACTGAAGACACACTGCCAAGGTCAAGTCAAGGGTTTGGTCCATTTATAAATTCGTGAAGGTAATGCAACAGGTTAGATACAGAGTAAAGCTCCTTCTACACCGTCCCCATCAAACACTCCCAGGACAGGTACAGCGCGGGGTTAGATACAGAGTAAAGCTCCCTCTACGCTGTCCCCATTAAACACTCCCAGGACAGGTACAGCACAGGGTTAGATACAGAGTAAAGCTCCCTCTACATTGTCCCCATCAAACACTCCCAGGACAGGTACAGCACAGGATTAGATACAGAGTAAAGCACCCTCTTCACTGTCCCATTGGGTCAGGTATTTGGTGACTCCTGCTGGAAATTGCAACTGTGTTGACACAGTTTGTGCGCAACGATCAGTTTTCACTGTGACACCCTCTTGACTGAATGCCCTGCCAATAGTTGCTGTTGAGCCTGGCTTGGGAAGAGGATGTTTGTTTGGGTGCGATGTTTGAGAGCAGCCAACACTTGTGGAATCGGATTCCAGCTAGGGTCTAGGGGAGAAGGGGACAAACAACAGGGAACAAGAAATCATAGTCGCTGCACTCTACTCTCTCTGTGCCACTGTCCTAAATTTGTGTGGTGTTACAATCCCCTGAGACACCAATATTTTTTAAATGGAAATTCAAATTTCCAGTGGCCAGCTTAAAGGACAAGATTTTATGTTTTAAGACTTTGGCACAAACTAATAACAACATTGACTCACCGCCATTTCAGTAGGCAACTTATACTCTAAACTACAGAAAAGATCCCTCATTTAACATTTCAAACAACCAAAACTCTCCCTCCATGGTCCTACTTTACTCTGTCTCTTAAGTAGACACTTCTTCCGGAACCAGTCCAGTTGATTCTGAAATCCTGAGAGCTTGCTTCCCTTCTTTCTCTCTTCTAGCTGGATCATTTCTAATCCCTGAACTGGCTTTTATGGTTAGAGTTAAGCTGGAGATTCCTCCTTCTAGCCAAAGCCAGGTGAATCTTCCAGTCTCCTTTAAATCCTCACAAACTCGACTTCTTCAATCCGAGTGTGAGCTCTGCCCACGTTCTTGAATGGTGAACCAGAGGTCATTTGCCACGTGCCTGCGTGCTGCCTCTAACTCTCTAACTGCTGGCGCGCGCGCTCAGATTCTGACAGACTGACCCTGTCTGTGAGGTTCAGTGGTGTTTTAAGAAAACTCCTTGTAAACTGATCCTACAGTGCCCCCCCCCACCACCTGGACTCTCCCCCTGTCAAATCCTAACTCCATGGCAACATGGCCTGGTAACCAGGTAGAAATTTTAATTAGCTGTTTTTTAGACACAAAACCTCATGCTATCTTGAAACTAAATAGACAGTTTAAAGTATAACCGTTTACAAACCTGACATTCCTAATACTTTTGTAGGACTTGGAGACGAGCAATCTATCCACCATCCGTGCAGATACTTTGGTCATTATTTTATTGGGAGGGTGCAAGGTGTTTACACCTGTAAACAATGTTGGGGGGCACCCCCCCCCTTTAATCTTTAACACCTAAGCTACTCAGGCTTGCTGTCAGCAGAATTCAGAACAGGTCACATAATCTCCTTCATTGCTCCATTTTTATCCTAAATTGAAGACGCAGTCCCCAAAACATAGCAATCTTAGAAAACCTCATATTTGTAACAATGGCAACCAGATGGTTCGATTGTACTTTGGGAGGAAGTGCCCCTGAACTCCCAGCAGATATGGCTATGCCCGGTGGCAGGACATTCAGAACGATGCCCGGTTCGCCATCATCAATGAACCTTTCAAGCTGGAAGTGAACAAAGGAAACTTCCTGGAGATGAAGAACAAATTTCTTGCCCGACGGTTCAAGGTGAGCGGTGTGATAATTTAAAACAATTGTACGTGCAGGGAAAGATGGTGTGAGGCATGTCTGGCCAAGAGAGGAGAAACGAGAGCTTGCATTTATATCATTCCTTTAATAGTGAAATATCACAAGAGCATTATCAGACAAAATTTGATACTGAGAAACATTAAGGCGGATGACTGAAAGTTTGGTCAAAGAATTAGGTTTTAGTGGGCGTCTTAAAAGAGGAGAGCACCTTGAGAGTGGAATAGAGAGGTTTAGGGAGTTAATTCCACAGTTTAGAAACCAGGTAGGGTTTTTTTTATTCATTCATGGGTGTCGCTGGCTCGGACAACATTTATTGCCCATCCCTAATTGCTCTTGAGAAGGTGATGGTGAGCTGCCTTCTTGAACCGCTGCAGTCCATGTGGTGTAGACACACCCACAGTGCTGTTAGGGAGGGAGTTCCAGGATTTTGACCCAGCGACAGTGAAGGAAGGATATATTTCTAAGTCAGGATGGTGAGTGACTTGGAGGGGAACTTCCAGTTAGTGGCGTTCCCATGTGTCTGCTGACCTTGTCCTTCTAGATGCTATCAGTCGTGGGTTTGGAAGGTGCTGTCTAAGGAGCTGTCATGAGTTCCTGCAGTGCATCTTATAGATGGTACACACTGCTGCTACTGTGCGTTGCCGTTGGAGGGAGTGAATGATTGTGAATGTGGTGCCAATCCAGCGGGCTGCTTTGTCTTGGATGATATCCACCTTCTTCAGTGTTGTGGGAGCTGCACTCATCCAGGCAAGTGGAGGTTATTCTATCGCACACCTGACTTGTGCCTTGTAGATGGTGGACAGGCTTTGGGGAGTCAGGAGGTGAGTTACTCATTGCACGATTCCTAGCCTCTGACGTGCTCTTGTAGCCGCAGTATTTATGTGGCTAGTCCAGTTCAGTTTCTGGTCAATGGTAACCTCCAGGATGTTGATAGTGGGGGCTTCAGTGATGGTACTGCAATTGAATGTCAAGGAGCAATGGTTAGATACTGTCTTGTTGGAGATGGTCATTGCCTGGCACTTGTGTGGTGCGAATGTTACTTGTCACTTGTCAGCCCAAGCCTGGATATTGTCCAGGTCTTGCTGCATTTGGACGGGGACTGCTTCAGTATCTGAGGAGTCGCGAATGGTGCTGAACATTGTGCGATCATCAGCGAACATCCCCACTTCTGACCTTATGATGGAAGGAAGATCATTGATGTAGCAGCTGAAGATGTTTGGGCCTAGGACACTACCCTGAGCAATCCCAGCAGTGATGTCCTGGGACTGAAATGATTGACCTCCAACAACCACAACCATCTTCCTTTGTGCTAGGTATGACTCCAACTGGCGGAGCGTTTTCCCCCTGATTCCCATTGACTCCAGTTTTGCTAGGGCTCCTTGATGCCACACTCGGTCAAATGCTGCCTTGATGTCAAGGGCAGTCACTCTCACCTCACCTCGGGAGTTCAGCTCTTTTGTCCATGTTTGAACCAAGGCTGTAATGAGGTCAGGAGCTGAGTGGCCCTGGCGGAACCCAAACTGAGTGTCAGTGAGCAGGTTATTGCGAAACAAGTGCCTCTTGATAGCACCGTTGACGACCCCTTCCATTACTTTACTGATGATGGAGAGTAGACTGATGGGGCGGTAATTGGCTGGGTTGGATTTGTCCTGCTTATTACGTACAGGACATACCTGGGCAATTTTTCACATTGCCGGGTAGATGCCAGTGTTGTAGCTGTACTGGAACAGTTTGGCTAGGGGCGCGGCAAGTTCTGGAGCACAAGTCTACAATACTATTGCTGGAATATTGTCAGGGCCCATAGCCTTTGCAGTATTCCGTGCCATCAGCCATTTCTTGATATCATGTGGAGTGAATCGAATTGGCTGAAGACTGGCATCTGTGATGCTGGAAGCAGAGTTGGATCACCCACTCGGCACTTCTGCCTGAAGATTTTGCAAATGTTTCAGCCTTATCTTTTGCCCTGGTGTGCTGGGCTCCCCCATTATTGAGGATGGGGATATTTGTGGAGCCGCCTCCTCCAGTGAGTTGTTTAATTGTCCACCACTATTCACGACTGGATGTGGCAGGACTGCAGAGCTTAAATCTGATCCGTTGGTTGTGGAATCGCTTAACTCTGCCCATCACTTGCTGCTTATGCTGTTTGGCATGCAAGTATTTCTGTGTTGCAGCTTCACCAGGTTGGCACCTCATTTTGAGGTATGCCTGGTGCTGCTCCTGGCATGCCCTCTTGCACTCTTCATTGAACCAGAGTTGATCCCCTGGCTTGATGGTAATGGTAGAGTGGGGGATATGCCGGGCCATAAGGTTACAGATTGTGTTCAAGTACAATTCTGCTGCTGCTGATGGCCCACAGCATTTTATGGTTGTCCAGCCTTGAGTTGCTAGATCTGTTCAGAATCTATCCCATTTAGCATGATGGTAGTGCCACACAACACGACGGAGGGTATCCTCAATTTGAAGATGGGACTTTGCCTCCACAAGGACTGTGCAGTGGTCACTCCTACCGATACTGTTATGGACAGATGCATCTGCGGCAGGCAAGTTGGTGAGGATGAGATCAAGTATGTTTTTCCCTCTTGTTGGTTCCCTCACCACCTGCCGCAGACCCAGTCTAGCAGCTATGTCATTTAGGATTCGGCCAGCTCGGTCAGTAATGGTGCTACCAAGCCATCCTTGGTGATGGGCATTGAAGTCCCCCACCCAGAGTACATTCTGCGCCCTTGCCACCCTCAGTGCTTCCTTCAAGTGGTGTTCAACCATGGAGGAGCACTGATTCATCAGAGATGGTTGCTGTTAATCAGCAGGAGGTTTCCTTGCCCATGTTTGACCTAATGCTATGAGATTTCATGGGGCACAGAGTCGATGTTGAGGACTCCCAGGGCAACTCCCAACTGTATACCACTGTGCTGCCACCTCTGCTGGGTCTGTCTTGTCAATTTGACAGGACATGCCCAGGGATGGTGGTATTTGGGACATTATCTGTAAGGTATGATTCGGTCAGTATGACTGTGAGGCTGTTGCTTGACAGTCTGTGAGACAGCTCTCCCAATTTTGGCACTTGACCCCAGATGTGAGTAAGGAGGACTTTGTGGGGTCGCCAGGGCTGAGATTGCCGTTGTCGTTCCCAGTGCCTTGGCCGATGCCGGGTTGTCTGTTGGGTTTCATTCCTCATTGATTTTGTAGTGGTTTGATACAACAGAGTGGCTTTCTTGACCATTTCAGAGAGGCATTTAAGAGTCAACCACATTGCTGTGGGTCTGGAGTTGCATGTAGGCCAGGTAAGGATGGCAAATTTCCTTCCTTAAAGGACATAGTGAACCAGATGGATTTTTAATGACAATCGACAACAATTTCATGGTCATCGTTAGACTTTTAATTCCAGATTTTTATTGATTGAATTAAAATTCAAAATTCTTTTGAACCCAGGTCCCCAGAGCATTACCCTGGGTCTCTGGATTACTAGTCCAGTAACAATACCACTATGCCACTGTCTCCCTCTTCTGAAGACATGGCCATCAATGGGGCAATTAAAATTGGGGGTGCACTAGCTGTCAGAATTGGAGCATCACAGAGACCTGAGAGGGTTGTCAGACTGGAGGAGATTACAGAAATGGGGGAGTCATGCAGAGGTATCCCACACGAGAATGAGAATTCTAAAAGAGAGGCGCTAGACCATGAGAAAATGATGCATGCTGCTCCCCAACCAAGAGGTGTAAGGGGTGAGTGCCCAACATCCCCACTTTGAGGGCCTGGGCATCATGCAGTGTGGAACTTCCTGCTTGCTGACCGTTGCAAGGTAGCTGTTAACAATATTAGACTCTGCACTCAAAAACCCAGCACCCTGGCTCTGTGCACTCGTTGTCTTGGTCAGGGCCCTCAGAGCCAAACCCCACTCCAGAAAGTGGAAAGAAAGGCTTGTGTTGCTGTGTTGCCTTTCTCTAACTCCGGACATCCCAAGGTACTTCACAGCGAATGAAGTACATTTGAAATGTGGTCATTGTTATAATGTAGGAAACACAGCAGCCAGTTCCTACAAACAAATTAGATAACAACTAGTATATCACCTTTTTACTGATGTTTGTTGAGTGATAAATATTGGTCCCAGGACTCCAGGGAGACTTCCGCCTGCTCCTCTTTTAGGATGGGCTGTGGGATCCTTCACCTCCACCTGACAGGGCAGATGGGACGTTGGCTTATAGTCTCATCTGAAAGACAGGACTCCCTTTATTGTACTGGAAGTGCATTGTAGGTCTGGATTACACTCTCCAGTCTCTGCAGTGGAGCTTGAACCTAAGAGTTGGGGGAGGATGCGAGCTGCTGGTCACAATGGACCCTATTCCACCCTGATGCTGTGCGTGGGTGTCGTGGGCATGTGTGTCTGTCTGTTGCAGGCGGGCACGTGTGTGTGTCTGTGTCGCGGGTGTGTGTGTCTGTGTCGCGGGCGGGCGCGTGTGTGTGTCTGTCGCGGGCGGGCGCACGCGCGTGTGTCTGTCGCGGGCGCGTGTGTGTGTCTGGCGCGTGTGTGTCTGTGTCGCGGGCGGGCGCGTGTGTTGTCCTTCTCTGCCGTCACTCCGGCAGCTCATGCATCTCTTTCTCTCTTGTGGTTAGCTACTGGAACAGGCATTGGTAATTGAGGAGCAGCTACGGAGGGCAGCCTACCTGAACATGACACAAGATGCCACCCATCCGGCCATGGCGCTCAACACTCGCTTTGCGGAGGTGGAGTGCCTCGCTGAAAGCCACCAGCACCTGTCTAAGGAGTCGCTGGCTGGAAACAAACCTGCTAATGCAGTCCTCCACAAAGGTAAGCCTGAGATTCCTGCTCCTGTTAACCCTCAGTTAAATAAGAGACTAGCATTTATATAGCACCTTTCACAATCTCAGGATGACCCAAAATGCTTTCCAGCCAACTAAGTACTTTTTCTGTTGTTGAAAAAATAGTCACTGTTGAATGTAGGAATTGCAGCAG
Organism: Cetorhinus maximus; assembly: GCF_964194155.1. NCBI lineage: Eukaryota > Metazoa > Chordata > Chondrichthyes > Lamniformes > Cetorhinidae > Cetorhinus > Cetorhinus maximus. The sequence goes on along the minus strand of NC_135912.1, from coordinate 10,906,486 downwards.
CCAATATGCATACAGGAAGCTACAACAAACAGCAGCGTGAACATGACTAGATCGTGTTAAATATCTAGTACTGAGGAATCGCCCACATTCACCAGTTCTCTTTCTTCTCTCCTAGTTTTGAACCAACTGGAGGAGCTGCTGAGCGACATGAAGGCAGATGTGACTCGGCTCCCCTCTACGCTGTCACGTGTTCCACCAATAGCCGCTCGCCTCCAGATGTCTGAGCGCAGCATCCTTAGCCGATTGGCCAACAAGGGAAGCGAGGCCGTAAATACACCGGTAGTCACATCCCTGCTTACTGAGCATTGATCTGTGGATGTGCTTAGGCACCCTTTCCTTGTTTGCAGTAGAGTGAATGGAAAATAAGTCCTATAAATGTGTAAAAGTAAAATACTGTGGATGCTGGAAATTTGAAACAAAAACAGAAAATGCTGGAAAAACTCAGCAGGTCTGACAGCATCTATGGAGAGAGAAACAGTTAACGTTTTGAGTCCGTGTGATTCTTCAGAGTAGTATATAAATGTGTCCTGTTTTCGTTGATATAACAGCTGTAGATACTGGCAAATTCTCAGGAAGAACCTGAGGAGAGAAAGAAAAATAAGTTAACACTTTGCCTTCCCTCCCTCAGCCCCGGTCCCACCCGTTGGCCTTCTCTCTCTTGCCCCTCAGCCCCGGTCCCACCCGTTGGCCTTCTCTCTCCTGCCCCTCAGCCTCGGTCCCACCCGTTGGCCTTCTCTCTCCTGCCCATCCTCTCTGAAAGCTGCAGTGTTTCTTTGGCCTGTTTCAGTGCACACTGCAGCGAGCTTCCCTTTCAATCTTTAATGAGATTGTTGGTTTCTCCTCTTCTCCTAAAACTATCATTTCTCACTTCTCCTTTGATATTTCTTTGTCAATCTAGACTGTTTCCCCAAAACAATTTTATTAATTCCAAACACTGTGATCAGTTTGCCTGGAAAGACATTGTACTCACACCTCTTGGTTTAGCAGCTTAGTGGGTAATTGTAGAGGGAGCTTTACTCTGTATCTAACCCCGTGCTGTACCTGTCCTGGGAGTGTTTGATGGGGACAGTGTAGAGGGAGCTTTACTCTGTATCTAACCCCGTGCTGTACCTGTCCTGGGAGTGTTTGATGGGGACAGTGTAGAGGGAGCTTTACTCTGTATCTGACCGTGTGCTGTACCTGTCCTGGGAATGTTTGATGGGGACAATCTAGAGGGAGCTTTACTCTTCATATCATTCCCAGCACTATTGAATTTTGATAAAGTTTGTTGTTTGTAAACGTGATCACAAATGTTAAGCGGTTGTGGGAGTTTCCTGAATGGGCACCATCTCAAATTATAATTGCTTAACCAATAAATGGTCATTCTCAGGATGACGGGCTGTTACTAGGGGTACCGAAAGGATCAGTGCTGGTGCCACAGCTGTTCACAATCTACATAAATGATTTAGATGTGGGGACCAAATGTAATATTTCCAGATTTGCTCATGACACAAAACTAGGTGGGAATGTGGGCAAGGGGGCTTTGAGGGTATTTGGACAGGCTAAGTGAATGGACAAGAACATAGCAGATGGAATATCACAGAATTGTTATGGCACAGAAAGTCCATCATGTCTTCACCAGCTCTCTGAATGAGCATTATGACTCTTCCAATCTCCTGCCTTTTCCCCATAACCTTGCACATTGTTTCTATTTAAATAATCATCTAACTCATCTTGAATGCCTCGATTGAACCTGAATCCACCACACTTCCGGGCAATGCATTCCAGATTTGCTGTGTAATGTGTGAATTTTCTTTTCCTCACGTCGCATTTGCTTTTGCAAATCACATTAAAGCTGTGCCCTCTTGATCTCGATTAATTTACGAGCGAGAACAGTTTCCCCCTATCTACTGTGTCCAGCCCCCTCGTGATTTTGAACAGCCCTATCAAATCGCCTCTTAGCCTTCTCATCTCCAAGGAAAACAGTCCCAACTTCTCCAATCTATCTTCATAACTGAAGTGTCTCATCCCTGGAACCATTCTTATAAACCTCTTCTGCACCCTCATCAGTGCATTCACATCCTTCCTTAGTGTGGCACCCAGAACTATACACACTACTCCAGCTGAGATCTAGCTATTATCTTACACAAGTTCAGCATAATCTCCTTGCTCTTGTATTCTGTGCCCCTATTAATAAAGCCCAGGATACTGTATAGTTTATTAACTGCTCTCTCAACCTTTAATGACTTATGCACGTGTACACCCAGGTCTCTCTGCTCCTGCACACCCTTTAGAGTTGTACCCCTTATTTTTTATTCTCTCTACATGTTCTTTCTAAAAAAAAATCAATCATTTCTCTGGTTTGACTTCATCTACTACCTGTCTGCCCACTCCACCAACTTGTCTATGTCCTTTTGAAGTTCTACACCATCCTCCTCACAGTTTACAATGTAATGTGAATAGGTGTGAAGTTATCTACTTTGGTAGAAAGAACAGAAAGTAGAGCATTTGTTAAATATTGAGAGGTTGGGAAATGTTAATGTTCAGAGGGACCTGGGTAACCTTGTTTGTGAATCACTAAAAGCTAGCATGCAGGTGCAGCAACCAATTAGGAAAGCAAATGGTATGTTGGCCTTCATCATGAGGGCATTGGAGTACAGGAGTCTTGCTGCAATTCACGAGCTTTGGTGAGACCGCACCTGGAATATTGTGTACAGTTTTGGTGTCCTTATACAAACATATGAATTAGGAGCAGGAGTAGGCACTCAGCCCCTTGAGCCTGCTCCACCATTCAATAATGTCATAGCTGATCTGAATGTAACCTCAACCCCACATTCCTGCCTACCCCCGATAACCTTTCACCCTCTTGTTCATCAAGAATCTGCCATATAAGTATTCGAAGACTCTGCTTCCACTGCTTTTTGAGGAAGAGAGTTCCAAAGACTTTCAACCCTCTGAGAGGAAAAGTTTCTCCTCATCTGTCTTAAATGAGTGACCCCTTATTTTTAATCATTGACCCCTAGTTCTAGATTCTCCCACAAGAGGAAACATCCTCTCCACATCCACCCCGTCAAGATTCCTCAGGATTTTTAAAGATTTCAATCAAGTCGCCTCTTACTCTTCCAAACTCCAGTAGATACAAGCCTAACCTGCCCAGCCTTTCCTCATAAGACAACCCATCCATTCCTAGTATTAGTCGAGTAAACCTTCTCTGAACTGCTTCTAACATATTTATATATTTCTTTAAATAAAGTGACCAGTACTGTACACAGTATTCCAGATGTGGTCTCACCAATGTCCTGTACAACTGAAGCATAACTTTTGTAATCATTTTCCCTCACAATAAATGATAACATTCTGTTAGCTTTCCTAATTACCTGCTGTACCTGCATACTAACCTTTTGTGATTCATGCACTAGGACACCAGATCCCTCTGAATCTCAAAGATCTGCAATCTCTCACCATTTAGATAATATGCTTTTTTATCTTTCTTGCCAACTTGAACGATTTCACATTTGCCCACATTAAGCTCCATTTGCCAGTTCTTTTCCCACCCACTTAACCTATTTAAGTCACTTTGTAGCCTCCTTATGTCTTTTTTTTTATTTGCTCTTGAGATGTGGGCATTGCTGGTTAGGCCAGCATTTATTGCCCATCCCTTGCCCTTGAGGGCATTTAAGAGTCAATTACATCTTCACTGCTTACTTTCCTACCTATCTTTGTGACATCGGCAAATTTAGCAACCATTCCTTTGGACCCTTCATCTGAGTCATTTATATAAATTGAAATAAATTGAGGTTCCAGCGCTAATCCCTGTGGTATACCACTCATCACATCCTGCCAACCAGAAAAAGACCCATTTATGCTAGCTCTCTGTTTCCTGTTAGCTAGCCAATTTTCTATCCATGCCAATATATTACTTCCTGCACCATGAGCTTTTATTTTCTGCAATAACCTTTGATGTGGCACTTTATCAAATGCCTTCTGAAAATCTAAGTACAGTACATCCATGGGTTCCCTTTATGCACAGCACATGTGACTTCTTCAAAGAACTCCAATAAATTGTTTAAACATGATTTTCCTTTCACAAGTTCATGTTGACTCTGCCTGATTGCCTTGAATTTTATAACGTCTTTAATAATAGCTTCTAACATTTTTCCTATGATAGATGTTAAGCTAACTGGCCTGTTGCTTTCTGTCTCCCGCCCTTTTTGAATATAGGAGTTATATTTGCTATTTTCCAATCTAATGGAACCTCCCCCGAATCTAGGGAATTTTGGAAAATTAAAACCAATGCATCAACTATCTCGCTAGTCACTTCTTTCAAGACCTTAGTGTGAACTCCATCCAGACCTGGGGATTTGTCAGCCCGCAGCCCCAACAATTTGTTCAGTACCACTTCTCTGGTGATTGTAACTTACCCTGAGTTCCTCCCTTCCATTTCCTGGTTACAGCTATTTCCGGGACGTTACTTGTGTCCTCTATAGTGATGACTGAAGCAAAATACCTGTGTAATTCATCCGCCATCTCCCTACTTTCCATTGTCAGTTCCCCGCACTTTCTATAGGACCAACGCTCACTTTGTTAACTCCTTTCTTATTTAAGTATCTATAGAAACTCTTACTATCCGTCTTTGTTAGTAGCTAACTTTCTCTCATGCTCTTAATTTTTACCTCCTTATTTATCTTTTTGTCACCCTTTGCTGTTCCTTATATTCTTTCCAACCTTCTGACCAGCCATGAGTCTTTGTATAATTATATACTTTTTGTTTTAAGTTTGATGCTGTCTTTAACTTTTTTAGCTAACCACGGATGGTGGGCCCTCCTCTTGAAATTTTTCTTTCTCATTGGAATGTATCTATTCTGCGTATTCGGAAGTATCCCTTTAAATGTCTGCCACTGCATCTCTGTTGACCTATCCCTTAACCTCGTTTGCCAGTTCACTTTAGCTAGCTCTGCTTTCATGCCCTCATAATTGCCCTTATTTAAGTTTGAAATAATAGGTTTGGACACACACTCTTCTCTCCCTCAAATTGAATGTAAAATTCAATCATATGATCGCTGCTACCTAGGGTGCCTTCACTAGGTGGTTACCAACTAATCCTATCTCGTTGCACAATACCAGGCCCACTATAGCTTGCTCTCTGGTTGGCTCTAGAACGCGCTGTTCTAAGAAACTATCCCGAAAACATTCTATGAACTCCTCATCTCATCTACGCTACCTTTGTTCATCTGATTTTTCCAGTCTATATGTAGATTGAAACCTCCCATGATTATTGCTGTACCGTTCTGGCAAGCTCCCATTTTCTATTTTATATTCTGTCCTATAGTGTAGTTACAGTTAGGGAGCTTGTACACCACTCCCAGTGACTTCTTGCATTTATCATTCCTAACCTCAACTCAAACCGCATCTACATCCTGGTTTCCTGAATTTAGGTCATCCCTCTCTAATGTGCTAATAGAGGGTTGTGAATCTTTGGAATTCTCTACCCTAGAGGGCTGTGGAAGCTCAGTCATTGAGTTTGTTCAAGACAAATTGATAAGATTTCTGGATGCTAATGACATCAAGGGGTATGGGGATAGCACAGGAATATGGCAATGGAGGTGATGATCAGCCATGACCTAATTGAATTGCAGGGATGGCTCGACAGGCCAAATGACCTTCTTCTCTAATGTTCCTATGTTCAATCCTCCCAGCGTGACTATGAATCAGTGGGATTGATGGTCTTGCACTGACAGGAATATTTGGGTGAATGATGTGCAATTGTGTTTGTGCCTACCCGATAGGCTGACCTTGTTAGAAGGCCGGTATGGATAGTCAGCTCGTGACTGGCAGTTGTTTAAATCTTGCTCAATTTTTTTCAAACTGACTTGGATTTTGCTATTGTTTCTCAGACCTTCCCTCCAGGCCCGTATACGACATCTCAAGCTTACGGTGGCTCCTTTGGGCCACTTACGCCTGTGAGTACATCAACGGGCCCAATGAATTTCAGTCAGGTGCCAGGAGGCTCCTTTGTAACAGGTTAGTGACGTAGTGTAATTTGTGATTTCTGATTGATTAACCATGCCATGGCTGGGGATGCAATGGATAAATAATGGAGGCCTTTATGGATTTTTTTGCCGTTGCCTCTGTACTCTTCCCTCCGGGAATAATCTGATATAATGGAAGGATTTGTGGACTGGTTAACAGTTTGATAGGTTGTGACCTGAGTGCTCCATCCATGATTGAAACCATCTTTAACCCAGCCCATAGAAGGGTTAGTCTTATAAGGCAGAATGGCTTCCAAGAAGCATATAATGAGGGAGGGATACCTTTGCTCGGTGTCGGCCCAGAATTCTGAGCCAGAGAGACCGGGACCACTCGCTGGGAGACTGGGGCAGGGCTCCATCTTCTGATCCAGAAGCAGGAATAGTAACACTGCTGTCATGGGGAAGAGAGGGTCAACATAATCGAGGGGGCCAAAAATGGCCGTGATGGGTAGCCACATACACGGTACAGATGGCGAGGAGTTAATATCGCCACAGCTAGCCTGCCATTTCCTCGCCTTATGTGAGGGATCCGTGTAAATGTTGGAGGTTGTAGGGAGCCCCTGCATCGGCCAGCGTACTACTGAGCCCCTATAAAGCATTGCTGGTGGTGAGGTAGCTGACCTTGGTCAGGCTGCAGCACCTACTCCTCTGGTGGGAAATCGCTCTGGAGTTCCTGCTTTTTGTGTCATGAGGACCCCGGTCCCAGTGCAGTCCTCGCTGGGTGTGCAGAGTGACAGGGCGGCACTACAGCACCACACTGGGCTTCAGGAGGGCTGTGGGGGGTTGCAAGAAAGTTTAGGATGGATAAGGATGAGGCACATTGTTGTGTCAGAGGTGATAACAGTCCACAAGACCAGCAGAGTGTTGGATAGTGTGCACGCGATACCTTAACTGTTGTATCATGGATACTGTGGTGATTCCCCGTGAAGGGTTCAGACGGCGCTCTGACTTGAGTGGGTTACAACCAAAGTCGGCCTGTATCCCTGAAATGGAATCATCTCGGTCTCTAGCATGAGGTGTATAAGGTTTAGTGTATATAATGTATGTGCTGGGTGTTGTCAAACACTTCAGTTTGAACCTGAATGCTAATATCTGGATTTAAAGGTATGATATTATTAACCAGTTGGCAATGACTCCATACAAACCAGAAGATTGCCGTTTTAATTGCCTATCTGTGCTGACCTAGCTGATCGTTCAACTGGAGCAGTGGTGAAGGAAGGTAAAGGAAGCAAATGGGTGATTGTTGAAGTATTGAGCTGAAACAATAACCTCATCTGCAGTATGTTACTGGGAACTGGCACATACAATATATACTATGTGGAGATTAACCTACACACACTATTTATAAAATGAAAACTCCAGTCTCCAACCAGTTGGCTAAATACACTGGACAGCCCCTGTCTTGCAATGTGATACTTTGCTCCCAGGCATCATTCCTTCTTGTAATTTGGCCTGTGCAGGGACAGAGCACTTACAAGGTGAAGTTTTCTCTCGAGAGAAGCTCGATGTGTTAACACTGCTGGAGTTCCTGAGCAGAAAGCCTTATTTTAAATTAGGAGAATCTGTGAAATCAGCAGGGACGTTGAAAATGGCCATTTGATGCCCCTCCATTTTTTTGGTTGATCCTATGTGTTGTAGTTACACACTCAAAGCACCCCTTCCACATCCTACCCGTCTTCCAGCCCTTGAGGGACATGCATAAATCTCCTCCTCCTCCCCCCACAGTGTCAAATCCCCAATTACATTGCTCACTTCTGTGAACTTCCCTCCCTGTTAACTCATCCTGGAGGGCGGAATCCCCGAATGGATGGAGAACCTGTGTGGACTCTGTGCCCAGATCCCAAACACCAAAGCACCCCAGCCCCCCACATGGTCATTCAGCCCATCTGCCCTGTGCTGGTGTTTCTAATTCACACAAGCCTCATTCTGCCCCCTCTTCATCTCCCCCTATCTGCATATCTTTCTATTCCTTTCTCCCTCATGTGTTTATCCAGCTTCCCCCTTAAAAGTATCGATACTATTCACCTCAACCACTCCATGTGGGAGTGAGTTCCACATTCTCCCCACTCTCTGGGTAAAGAAGTTTCTCCTGAATTCCCTCTTGGATTTATTAGTGCCCATCATATATTTAGTTTTGATTTTGTCCATAACTGGAAAGATATTAGCAGGGGTAGGCTACTTAGCCCATCAAGTCTGCTTTGCTATTCAGTAAGATCATGGCTTTTCTGATTGTGGCCTCAACTCCACTTTCCTGCCTGCCCGCCCACCCCAGTAACCCTCCAGTCCCTTGTCAATCAAAATTCTGTCTTGAATATATTCAATGACCCAGTCTCTACTGCTATCTGGGAAAGAAAATTCCAAAGGTTAATGACCCCCATCTCAAGGAATAACGGTTCTTATTTTTGAACTGTGCCCCCTAGTTCTAGATTTCCCAACAAGGGGAAACATCTTCTCAGCATCTATCCTCCCAAGCTCCCTCAGAATCTTATGTTTCAATAAGATCACCCCTCGTTTTTCTAAACGCCAATGAGCATAGGTCCAACCTGCTCAACCTTTCCTCATAAGACAAACCTTTCATCCCAGGAATCAACCTAGTGAATCTTCTCTGAACTGCTTCCAATTCAGGTATATCCTCCTCAAGTAAGGAGACGAAGATTGTATAAAGTACTCCAGGTGTGGTCTCACTGATGCCCTGTACAGTTATAGCAAGTCTTCCCTATCCTCATGCATCTCCTGATACTTGCCCTCGAATCCCTTTCAGAATTTAAGACTTCTGTTAGGTCACCCCTCAGTCTTTTCTGGAGAGAAGAGCCCTAGCCTGATCAATTATTGCTGATATTTATAAACCTCTCGGTTCTGATATCAACCTCTTGACTTTATTCCGATAGACCCTTCTGTCCCTCCCAACCCTGAATCAACTTGGATCTATTCCTTCATAATTATGAAAACTTCAGTTGGTCACAAAGTCTCTTCATTTCCATTGAGAACCAACTCTGCTCCCTTCACTGCTCAGCAGCTGGTGCTCAGCAGCTGGTTCCCAGCTGGCCTTGGAGTAGTAAATATCCTTTGAGCAGCCTATTGCTCCTCCCAGGGCTTTGTGGTATATCCCGTTCTGTGTCCCGCATTCTTCCATTCTGCCAGTACAAATCTTCCACCTTGTTTACCTGGCTCTCCACCCTGCCACCACCTTTCACCATTGACCAGTAGGAGGCAGTATGTGTGACATCAGCATTTAATGACATAGTAAACAAGGATCTCCTGCAAGTAAAGAGCTTTCCTCAGCAAGTGAGAAAATATCACCTGAAATGTTTCGATCCTACGTAAAAGAAGTTAGACAAAAATATTTCCTGAGTGCCGGTTGTAGCATCAGGGCGCAGAGACCAGAAAAGTCCAGGATTCGATCCCCAGTGAGTACTGAATGAGTGATCTCACCTGGGGTGGCCTGGAGACATGAACCATTGATCTTGATGCCAACAGTCCTGCTCTAGAACGAAAGTGAATGAGTGAACACTTGAGTCGAAAAGATTGGGACCAGCTGTGATGCCCCCCACAGTTCAATGTCAGAGTCCTGCTGCCCATTGAACCACAAAGGAGAGGCATCCTTTGGGTTTTGGTATAGGAGTGGTGAGGAGAGAGGGAACAAAATAAAAAATTCAACTGATGCTGGGTAAACCATTCGAGTGTGCTGTGTGTTTAAACAGATATGTTGGAGTCTGGTGTCTCCCATCAGCTTGATTATTGCACTAACGAGAGGGTTGTTGTTCATCTTTCTCCTTCCTGCCCTGTCCTTCTCCCTTCCCTCCCACTCTCTCCTATCCCCCCTCCCCCCTTCTGCCCTGTCCCCCCTCTCCTGCCCTGTCCCTTCCTTCCTTTCTATTCTGTACAAGATCCTGTACAGTTCCCCCCACCAGTGAGCATTCAGCTTCCCGTTTCTGGAGCACTCCAAAGCCAGGGCCACCTCATCCTCCCACAGCCTTTTCCGCAGCCTCCCACCCAGAGGCCCATCTCTTTCAGTAATGACAAGCTTCCTACTAACACGCTGGGAACTGCAGGTGCAGCATCAACTACCATCCAACTTGCACTTGCATTTTTGTCTCGCTCCTTGCGAAAGCTGCTGCTTCAAAGATCTGTCTGTCTCTCATCCCATCCCATCCCATCTGACTTTTGCATGTTCAGCAGCTTTGAAGGGGGAGACTTTCACCATCAGGATCTCTCTGGCAGGCACGTTGAGATATTGCTCCCAAATACTTAGATAGTTAAAAGGGTGGGTAATGTGGACCAGAAACCTCCCTGAGTTAGCCAATCACAGCTGGAATGGCAGCAGTGTCTCCACAGTTGACCTCTGGGTTAGGCAAGCACAAGCCCTCATTGCTGGAAATTGATTTATCCAATGCAATGCTGTCCACAGTTGAAAAGCCTAACATCGGTTCCACTACTGAGGACCCGCCACGAAAGGTGCCAGTGCCTTTCAGGAGAGGAGGAAATCAACTAACCCAGAACTACCACCACAAAAACACATTCTTTGTCTCTCTGTCTCTTCAGCTCTTTCCATCTCTGGGACAACAGCTAGGAGATTGAGCACTGAGAACTTTGGCAGGCCTCTTGTTGACCACCCTATCTGTCCCTCACCCGCAGAGCGGTGCCAATACTGTGCTTGGAACCTTCAGTAGCCATGATCAAGAACTCCCTGCACACAATGTGGCTGAATTGGCCACCTTGTTCCCTACAGAGCTATCATATTTATCTGTATAGCCTTCCCAAAATGTCCAGTAAATCCTGACCATTATCTACAGAGAAACTCCAGAATTAAACTGCACAAAGGAATTGAACCATCTCACACGTGATAGGATGACTAAAGCCCAGTCTCTCGGGTTAACTTGTATCTTCACCATTTGACCAGCTCCTGAACAACAGTCAGCAGCTGTACAACCGTTACTTAGTGCAAAGCTCATTCAAACAGTGACCGTTAATTAGCTCTCCCACCCTTGCTGAGGGATTGTGGGTTTGAAATTGCTGTTCCAAGAGAACTCAAAATAACAGTTATCCAGAATGCTTGTTGCTGGTGATTTGTTTCATGAGTCCTGCTGGTGAGAGCCCTGCCCCAGTGCCTGTTTGCTCACTGCCATTTGTTTAATCACTGGATAAGAGGCAGCTTCTGAGCCCACTTCCCGTATGCGGGGGCCAGGTTCAGTTACTTGCTGACGATGAAATCTTCTTTCGTAAACTTTGCATGCTTTCTGCTGCACCTTTAACTGCAAAGAAGCAGAATTGTGAGCAGTGTCACACCATGTGTTAAAGTCATATTGATTATTGACTCTGTATGTTTTAGGGTTGGAATTAGTTAAGGAATCATGTGTTTGGGAAACTTCTTGTGTTAAGAGTTAATAGAGGAACATCACTTACATTAGGGTAACCGTGAATCTTAGCAATAGTAAATGTGAACTCTAGACACAAGAAGAGTGGATTAGAATATTTCACTCTATTGTATTAAGTAAGAGTAGAGTTAGTGTTTAGCTGTGACGGTTAGAAGCAGCCAGTTTTGAGTTTTATTTAATTATGGGCATAATTGGATGATTTATAAGTTACAAACACTTTTCCATTTGCCCCTGAAAAGTGGTTGCTCCTCGGGTTGAGGTCATCTGTGGCACTTAGCTGTCTCTCTATGCAGTGGTGTCTTGGGTTAACTGTGCGCAACCAGCACGAGTCCAGATCTAATCCCCAATCTACTGAACCAGCTGACCTCTAGGTAGGGGCAGTAAGACCCTGCCCGTGTCCCCTGGTCACAGAGGGGAGAAATTTGCCAGGTTTTTCGTTCCTCATTGCCATCGCCTCTGTTGGTGAGGACAGAACAGTGATGTTCTCTGGGATCCAGTGTTCTTGTAACGCTGTTTAGGGGAGACGGTGGCGTAGTGGTATTGTCACTAGACTAATAATCCAGAGATGCAGGGTGATGCTCTGGGGATGGGAGTTCAAATCCCATCATGGCAGATGGTGAAATTAGAATTCAATAAAAAAGTCTGGAATTAAAAGTCTAATGATGACCATTAAACCATTGTTGTTTGTCATAAAAACCCATTTGGTTCACTAATGCCCTTTAGGGAAGGAAATCTGCCATCCTTACCCGGTCTGGCCTACATGTGACTCCAGACCCACAACAATGTGGCTGACTCTTAAATGCCCTCTGAAATGGCCTAGCAAGCCACTCACTTCTCAAGGGCAATTAGGGATGGGCATTAAATGCTGTCCTAGCCAGTGGTGTCCCCCGGTTCTGCTGAAGAATAGCGACTTGTGAAAGTGCTACTGAAGCTTGCCCCTTTGGATTAGAAATGGGGGTAGGCGGGGGATGAAGGCTGGAATTCAGTTGGCGCCTTCGCCCACTAGTCTATCTGTGGGAATTGAATAATCTCGACCTTGCTTTTCAGGACATGTTCAACCTTTTGTAAAAGTGGTATTAGAGATTGAGATTAGCTCACCACTGGTTGTAACCACCAATGACTAAATTAAACGTAGCAACTCATTACTTGTGTTTTTGTTTAGGCCCAGCTGATTTGCTGTGTTCCTACCAATTGTCACTAGAGGTTGCAAGTGAGCTGGGAAAGTGCTGGTAGTGGAAGCAGGGCCACTGATAACAGCAACAAAAACCTGTACTTCATTGTACCTCTGATTTCTCCCCTCCACCCCTGACGCTTGCTGCTAACTGGTTACGTGGGCACTGGCTGTCCACAGTTACTCAGCCTGGTTGATAACTTGTACGAGTTTGGGTAGAAAGTTTAATCCTTAAGGGATCACCAGAACTGAGAGCTTATACTCATCAGAGAAGGCTGAATAGGCGGGGGCTCTTCTCTCTGGAAAAGAGAAGGCTGAGGGGTGACTTGATAGAGACTGATTGCTTTCAGTCAATGCTGTTCATGCCCAACCAAGCACTGGCCCACACAAGCACATAGATACAAGCACATGCATGGATGCAATGTACCCATGTGAGCACCTATGCTCGAGCCTAAGCACTCATGCACGTGCTTGGGTCTTAGAGTCAACCACAGGTGCACATATGGGCGTGCGGACACGGGCGCACATGGGTGTGCGCAATTCAGTAAATAGATTGGGAGCAGTTCCCCTGCCCATTGTCATTATTTTGGTTTCAAGGGCCTGGAGCCAAACGCAGCAACTTGCTGCAATTGCTGGATGGAGGGTCAGTAAGCACAGGGCACAATATTAAGATAATTGGGAAAAGAACTAGAGTGGGAAAAAATTTTATGCAATGTGGAATGCGCTGCCTGAAAGGGGAACTAACTTTCAAAAGGGAAATTGGATCAATACTAGAAAAGGAAGAAGTTTATTGGCTCTGGGGAAAGAGCAGGAGTGAATGGGACTAATTGGAAAGATTGTTCACAAAGCTGGCACAGGCATGATAGGCCAAATGGTCTCCACCTTTACATTGGGCCTGCCATGTGGGTAGCTATCATACTGGTGAGGTGTGCTGTGAGTCTCTGCTTTCGGTATTGACAGATGGCAGGTTCACAATACAATTTACAGCTCAGTGTGTGTATGTCCTAATCCACAGGTCATAAAACCTTGAGCTTTAGGTTAAACAGGTACTAGAATTTTTCAATAATTCATGAACCAGGTACCATCAACTTGTGTATATACCTCATGAAGTAGCATTAAGTATTACATGTAGTCACTGTTTGTTTGAATGTAGGAAAATGTGGCAGCCAGTTTACACACTGTAACACAAACAGCAATATGATAATGACCCAGATAGTCTGCTCTCATGATCTTGGTTGAGGGATTAATATAAGTACAGGACACCCGGGAGAACTCCTCTCCTTCAAAAATGCCACGGGATATTTTATGTTCATATTAGGGGGCAGCAGGGAGCTCAGTTTAAGGCTTGATCCAAAAGACTGTTCCAATAATGCTCCTGCACTGTTGAGTTTGAGCCTGGCTAATGCCTCTGAATCCATAACCTCTGTCTCAGAGGTGACAGTAAAACCCTCTGAGCCACATCTGAAGCAGTGCACAGTGTGGGAGCAGATTCATTCCCCCCTCACTGCTCACAGGTGCTGATGAGGCTGGCAAGTTTTTTTTAAATTCTGTGTTCAGGACTGGCTGCTTAGTTTAGTGGAACTGACGGGTCAGGTGTCTCTACCCCTTGCTGCTGCTTCTGGCCAATGATCTGAAACCAGCGCAGTGCCAGCCATAGTGGAACAGCCCTGTCAGTGGCTGGTGTTGTAACAGATGGGGTTAGATCACAAGTCCTGGTGCCAGTGTAGATTGTGTCAGGATCAATGCTAGGATGAACTCTTAACTTCAGTATCATAATAGGCAAACAGAGGGCAGGTGGAAGAGACTTAATAAACAAGAGCCTTAAACTTTAGTTGCCTTCCCTCCTGAATGATGACACCAAACTTGTGGTAGTGGGGAGGGTGGTGGTGGTTGTGTCTACACGCAACAAAATACAAGAAGATATTAATACTCAGAGTTGGTGTGTAAATGTGGAATAATGTATGGGGAATAAGGAAGCCACAGACTTATTGGAAAATAAGATTCTGAATGGGGTAAAGGAGCAAAGGGATTTTGGGGTACAGATTCACAGCATTTCGAAGGTTAAGATGATCAAAGGCAACGTGGGTTCATTTCTAGAAGTACAGAACTAAAAAGCAGGGAAGTTAGCTTTAAATTGTGTCGCAGCTTTATTAGATTTCATGTAGAGTATTGTGCACAGCTCTTGTCTTCGTATTATTAGAAAGGATATCAAGGCATTGTAAGGCACAAAAAAAAAGATTTGCAAAGAGGACACCAGAACCTGAGAGGTTAGAAACATCAGGAAAGGCTGAGCAGGCTGGAGCTCTTCTCTCTAGAAAAGAAAACTGAGGGGTGACCTAATGGGTTTATAAAATTCTGAAAGGTTTTGATTGAGTGGATGCAGAGAGAATGTTTCCTCTTGTGGGGAAGAGCATAGCTAGAGGCCATCAATATAAGACAGTCATCAAGAAATCCAATGGGAAATTCAGGAGAAACTCCTTCACCCAGGCAGTGGGGGGAATGTGGAACTTGCTCCCACAGCGAGTGGTTGAGGTGAATAGTATCGATACATTTAAGGGGGAAGCTGGATAAACACATGAGGGAGAAAGGAATAGAAGGATATGCTGATTGGAGGAGATGGAGAGGGTGGGAGGAGGCTCTTGTGGAGCAGATGGGCTGAATGGCATGTTTCTGGACTGTAATTCTGTTGATCAGGCAGTTTGATGTGTGTAGCTGTTCAGTTGCAAAGTTTCAACTGTTTAATTGCATCAGCTTGTCTAAACCGCTTGGTATGCTGGTATGTTTATCATTCATCATTGTTCATCTCTGTTGGGAGGGAGGGGGAAACAGTGTTACAGTGCTTCCAGTAAATGTATTTATCCACGTCAAGTCTTCCACCACCTTACTTTCTCAGTCTGGAGCTAACACTGAAACAGAACAGTCACCAGGCTGTCCTCGGTCAGAGCACAGTCACAATACTGCCGGTAAGACTCCCGCTGTGATGTGGCTGAGAGGCAGCTGTGAATCACTCAGCCATCACACCACAAGATACTAGGAAGAGGCCAATAATGACGTGACTGTAGCAACAAGAGGAGGCCATTCAATCCTTCATGCCTGTTCCATCATTCAGTTAGATCATGGGCTGACCTGTATCTTAACTCCATCTACCTGCCTTATTTCTGTAACCTTTAATCCCCTTACCCAACAAAAATCTATCAATCTCGGTTTTGACATTTTCCAATTGACCCCCAGTCTTATTTGGAGGGAAAGTTCCAGATTTCCACTCCCCCTTTGTGTGAAGCGGTGCTTCCTGATATCACCCGTAAACGGCCTGACTCAAATTTTAAGGTTCTGGCCCCTTGTTCTGAACTCCTCTCCCACCCTGCCCCCACCCCCCTCCACCAACCAGACGTAATAGTTTCTCTTTATCGACCCTATCGAATCCTTTAATCATCTTAAACACCACAATTGGATCGAAGGAATACAAGCCTATTCTGTGCAAATCCCTCCCTAATGGCACTGTGGGTGTACCCACATGGACTGCAGCAGTTCAGGAAGACGGCTCACCACCACCTCGAGCAGTTAGAGATGGGCAATAAATGCTGGCCCAGTCAGTGATGCCCACATCCCATGAAAAAAATTTTTTTTTTTTAAAACTGTCCTGGTAATTTAACCCTTGGAGCCCCAGTATCCTTGTGGTGAATCTGTGCTGCACTGTCTCCAAAGCCATTATATCCTCCATGAGGTGTAGTGCTCAGAACTGAACCCAGTTACTCCAGATGGGATCTAACCAGAGCTTTAAAAGATCAGAGAGCTGCATGAAGAATCGCTTCAAACACAGCCTTCTTGACACACAGGGGCAGGCTTTAAAATAGGATGTGGAAGACTGATGAAGATGTTTGTGTGGCCAGTACAAAGTGGAAAGTACCTGCTGAAGAATTAGCAGCTGTCTGAAAACGTCCCATCACTGATTACAACTTGAATGATCTTTTTCCTCCCCCTCTCTCTTTCAGCATCGAATGGTCCTTCTGCCTTAGAGAAAAAGGAAAGTGGCAAGGATGGAGTGAATGTGGAAAAGAAAGAGAAGAGTGGGGAAATAATATGCATAGATGACTGACCCCTCCCACCCACCCTTTCCCTGCCTGCAACGCTGGTTATGTTTATATTTTATGTCTTGAGAGAGGAAAAAATAGCTTAAAGATGTCGTATGAGTGTGTTTGTCCCAGAAGGGGTGTGTGTATGTGGGAAGAGGATTTATTGCTTGTGAAGATGGTTAAATGATTTATTAGCCACTCCTCTAAGCCTCCATTCACTCACCCCAGAACTCCCAGATATGACATGGTTAAGATCCAAAACACTAGTGTGAACAGTCACTGTGTTGGTGATCTTGACTCAAAATAGTTTTAATATTTGATGCAGTACTTCTCGCTCTCTCTCTCTCTCTCTCTCTCTCTCTGCCTTGCTCGCTCTGGCGCTCTCGCTCATTCTCGCAACCCCCCACTCACTCTCTCCCCCCCCCACTTCCATAGACCTCCACTGCAAACCGCTAAGTGAGATCAACTGGTATCTAAACAAGCTAACCTCAGTAGAGGGTTAACTGACGGGTGTGGTGCTGAGTTCCCTCGCGCGCGCTCCCTCGCTTGCCCCCTCTCCCTCACGTGCGCTCCCTTGCTTGCCCCCCTTCTCCCTCGCGTGCGCTCCCTTGCTTGCCCCCCCTCTCCCTCGCGTACGCTCCCTCACTCCCCACTTCCATAGACCTCCACTGCAAACTGTTGTGAAGTGAGATCAACTGGTATCTAAACAAGCTAACCTCAGTAGAGGGTTAACTGACGTGTGTGGTGCTGAGCTCAGCAGACCAGAATAAGTTCTTCTACTGATTTAACTATCTCAGACTACCACAGTGGTAAAGGAGTTACAAATTGCCCTTTATAAATTCTGAGAGTGGATGGGGATGGAAAGCAGCTAGATCCCAATGTTG
Source organism: Cetorhinus maximus (assembly GCF_964194155.1). NCBI lineage: Eukaryota > Metazoa > Chordata > Chondrichthyes > Lamniformes > Cetorhinidae > Cetorhinus > Cetorhinus maximus. Next base: position 10,888,975 of record NC_135912.1, on the reverse strand, counting down.
CTCCTCTGCTTGAAAATTGTGCATTGTTGTTTAACCACATGCCCCAGCTTCGACTTATCCAATGTTCAGGCTCTGATGTGAATCTACTCATGTCCAAGTTATCCATTGCCCTCCATTGGGATGCCTGCTTTACATTGGGCTGTTGTAACCCAGTAAAGCATTATCAAGTGAGGGGGAGTTGAAATCTGTACAGTGCCATGCAGCACTATATTTGGTGATGTACTGAGCTCTGCAGCGTGCAGGAGATTCCTTGGAGACTTATTTCAGATTGATGTATGTTTGGGGATGCGGAACAGGGGAAAAGGGTTAATCTTGCGGCGTTGTAAGATGCTGCAGCTTTAAAAAGTGTTGCACCTCTTGAACCTTACAGGGTGACACCACGTCAATACTAATACAACCTGTTCCCCTCCTGGTTGAAGGAGCTGTATTTCATAATTGCTTGATTTGCTTCCACACTTAGCTCCAACAGATTGGTGTCTCACTTAAAAAAAAAAAATTCTTGTGCCTCTTTCCAATTTGATGGTCCCCAAGGCCATAACCTCTAGGGCAGCCATTTTAGAATTGGGGCATCCATTTTGGAAGCAAGGCACCAATCAGTTTAGCTATCCCAATGTACAATTGTCTATCAACGTGGTAAATTATTTCTTTGTCTCTCAGAAAAGAACCTCAGTATTGAGCTGTTTTAAGGGAGGGATGGGGGTTGGAAAAGGCCTAGCTACTGGAAAATTGGCATTTTGGTCATTTTTCTTCCCAGTTGCCTAAACCTTAGTTCATTTGCAGCTAGTCATCTTTTAATTTGCAGGGTTTTTTAAAAATATCCGGACAAGAAGATCAACTGCATACTCAGACTTCGCAATTTAAAGTAGTGTTTGGGAATGCTCCAAGGGGCTTGCCAGCATTGTTAAAGAGGGGAAAATAATATTTTCCAGTGTGGATTTTAATTAGAGTGAACCTGACTTGTCACAGTGCTGAGCTCTTTTCTCTTGCACATGCTGACTAACTTGCTGTGGTTTTTTTATGTTCAGAAGGGTATGTTAAGCATTGGAATTTTAATTTCCCTGTTTTGCTGCAGTCTCTGCAGCATCTCCTTGTAACCTGTCCCTTGCCATGACCTATTTGAGATTTTGATTGTTGGGAATGGTGTGTTAGGTGTGCTCTGGAATAAGGAGAAACCAGGGCAGAGGGAAAAGAATGCCCAGCTTTGAGGGAACCATTCCACTTTCCCCATGTCCCCTCTACAGATCAGTCATAAGAACACGAAGAATCAACCTCAACACATCAAGAGTTGAACCTCAGTGTTTTATAAAAGCAACACCGTCACCTGTCATTCTTCAAAGGGATTCCCTCCACCAGCAATTCAACCCCCACCGCCCGAGTGGGGAACGGGAGCAGCAGTTACAAACAGCTTTTGGCCTAAGTGCCCTCTGGGTGGGTGGAGGAATGAATTGTTTTGGGTTCCTACTCACTGTCTGGCTTTGCAAGCAGGGGCGGGGGCTGAGAGATGTTTCTTGTTACAAATGGAGATGGGAGGTTGACTCCAGCAGTTAGCACTCTGGGGTGGGGGGGGAGGGGTCGTTGGTTGTTGCGAGTGGAGGTGGGAGGTTGACTCCAGCAGTAGTGCAGGGGGGATAGGGAGAGGGTGAACTGATGTGTCTCCTCTCCAGCAAGCACAGGACTCCTTGGCCGTGATCTGGGAATGTTGATGCTATCCCACGTTCCCCCCCTCGACCCCAGGAAATGACATTAACCTGTTGGGCGCCAGTGTGGCAAGCAGGCATGGGGTGAAAGCCGCTTTGAAAAAGGAAACAAAAATATATACTTTAAATTATGTCTGCATAATAATCTGTTTCAGCTGACATCTATTATTACTTAATATCCTTTGTTTTAAAAGAATATTTTGAAGAATGTTTTTTCATTAAAATTTTTTTTGTTACATGTTTGAAATTGCTGCCCGTGTGCATTGTTCCTGAATCGTTGGCGGCCCTGTGGTGTCCTTGCAGTGTTGAATTGTCCGGGTATATGCTTTAATTCCCACCCCCCCCCCCCACCCCCCCCCCCCCCCCCCCATCACATGATCAGTTGCACAAGGCAGTGAGTTCTCCACTGTGACTCACTCGGGAAGGAAGAACTGCAGTTATTGAGTGCACTGACAACCTTGGACTGTTTCAAAGCACTTATGATGTGAGGAATATAACAGCCCATTTGTGCACAGAGACTTCACATAATCGAGGCCAACAGTCCAAGTGCTGAGGGAGTGCTGCACTGTTGGAGTTGCCAGCTTTCGGAGGAGATGTTAAACCAAGGGCCCTTCTGCCCCCTCGGGTGGACGCAAAAGATCCCATGGCCGCTGTTCCAAAGAAGAGCAGTGCAACTCTTCCTGGTGTCTTGAGCCCATGTTTATCTCTCAACCAGTGGATTATCTGGTCATTATCACGTTGCTGTTTGTGGGAGCTTGCTGGGCACAAATTGGCTGCTGCGTTTCCTACATTACAACTGTGACCACACATCAAACAATACTTCATTGGCAGGAAAACGCTTTGCAATAATGGCCAGAGGTACTAGAGAAATAACTCTGCTTTCATTGTGGATGGTGGGATAGGGGCTGTGGCAGGCAGGTGGCAATGTTGTCAAGGGTGGGGCTGTGTTAACAGCATGATGTTTTACTGATACCCTGCAGCTTTTTCGCTTTTCTCAGAATTCAGGGTGAGAATTGAACACCACTTCCTGTTTTTCTCTGGAGTGCTTTTTTAGAACCCTGAGAAACCGTAGCTCATACTAGAACGATTCAGCCCCTCGCTGTCAGGGTGGGACAGGAGGAGACCATTCAGCCCCTCGCTGTCAGGGGGAACGGGAGACCATTCAGCCCCTCGCTGTCAGGGGGAACGGGAGACCATTCAGCCCCTCGCTGTCAGGGGGAACGGGAGACCATTCAGCCCCTCGCTGTCAGGGTGGGACAGGAGGAGACCATTCAGCCCCTCGCTGTCAGGGTGGGACAGGAGGAGACCATTCAGCCCCTCGCTGTCAGGGGGAACGGGAGACCATTCAGCCCCTCGCTGTCAGGGGGAACGGGAGACCATTCAGCCCCTCGCTGTCAGGAGGAACGGGAGGAGACCATTCAGCCCCTCGCTGTCAGGGTGGGACAGGAGGAGACCATTCAGCCCCTCGCTGTCAGGGTGGGACAGGAGGAGACTGTTCAGCCCCTCCTGGGCTGATCTATATCTTAACTCCATTTACCTGCCTTGGTTCCCTAACCCTTAATTCGTTTTCCCAACAGAAATCTATCAATCTCAGCTTTGACGTTGCTAATTGACCTCCAACCTCAATAGCTTTTTGGGGAGAGAGTTCCAGATTTCCACTCACCTTTGTGTGAAGTGCTTCCTGACATCACCTCTCAACGGCCTGGCCCAAATTTGAAGGTTCTGCCTGCCTGTTCTGGACTCTTTTCCCCTCACCCCAAACAAATGAAAGAGAGGTAGATAGAGAGAACCTGTCAAATGTTTTAGTCACCTTAAACACCTCTATTAGATCACTCCTTACGTTCTTTACTCGAGGGAATACAAGACTAGTCTGTACAATCTGCCCTCTGCATTCTCCTGGAGGGGTACCAGCTATGCCCTTACCACCCAGCTCTAACAATGCCAATGCTTCAATGATCAAAGATATTTGAAGGAACCAGAGATCTGTTAGCATCTGGAAAGAGAAAGGGACTACATCTGAAGCATTAATTCGCTATTTCTCTTAGAAGATCCAAGAGGCCATGCCAGAATATTCCCAGTTTACAGGGGGAATGAACTGTATATTGCATTGAATGTCCAGCACAGAACTAGGCCATCTGCTCTGTGCTGGTGTTTCTGCTGCACATGAGCCTCCTCCCATCCCCTCTTCATCTCCCCTTATCAGAATATCCTATTCCTTTCTCCCTCATGTGTTTATCCAGCTACCCCCTTAAATGTATCGATACTGTTCACCTGTGGGGGCGAGTTCCACATTCCCCCCCACTCCCTAGCTTTCACGTAGTAAATGCCCCAAGGCTTTTCACAGGAGTTTCATCACAATAACTGACACCGAACCAAATTAAAGCGACTAGGGGCAGGTGACCAAAAGCTTGGTCAAAGATTTTAAGCAGCGTCTAAGAGGAAGTTTAGAGAGGGAATTCTTGAACATAGGGTGAACTAAGATTTTAATTCTTTGGCTATGGAGGATGTCAAAATAATGTTTTCACCTGTTCCTATTCAGAAGTTGGTTTTAATTGTTTGCGATCTGAATTCTGAGATTGGAATAGAAGCATCATTGCATAAGATCATGACTCACAAATATATCACTCTTGTTATCGGACCTAAATGCAGTAATAGGTTGGTTTCTGGCCCAGTAGAGGTTGTGACTGTCCTTGCTGGTATGCATATGTTTTGCTTCTCCATGTTTTAATTTGGTTGGGAATGATGGGGATTGGGCATTCTGCAAAAGAGCAGGAATTTGGAGGACTGTACATTCATCCCTGAGACCACCCTATTCATACTGATGAGGCAAGTGGATCGGTGCTTCAAACTAAAACAAGATGACTTAGCATAACCAAATCCTAAAGAGGAGCATAGCGAAGGAAGAGTCCCAGCACAGCTCAGTGCCGGTACAACCCCACACTCTAGCACAGCCTAGCGTCTCTACCACCCTTGCTTCCAGCAAAGTCCAGCACAGACCAGTGTCTGTACAGCTCATACCCAAACCAGCACCTGATCTAGAGCAAATTGAAAAATATTTCTTGCTGCTTTCAGCTAAGGGACTGCTGTCAAACCAATGCATTCTAATCTTCAGTTTTGTTGACACCCTGCCCCGGCCATATAGAAAGATGCAATAACATTGCTGGACATCTTTATGGAGGGATATGGGGAGCGGATGGGAAAATGGAGTTGAAATCCAAGATTAGCCAGAATCATATTGAATGGTGAAGCAGGCTCGATGAGATGAATGGTAAGAACAAAATAAAAGCAGGAGTGGCCCATCGATCCATTTGATATGATCGTGGCTGATCTGATTGAGGCCTTAACTCTACTTTCCTGCCCCCCGGTCCCATGTAACCCTCAATTCCCTTGCAGTTCAAAAATCTGTTTAACCAGCCTTTGCTGCTCTCTGGGGAAGAGAGCAAGGAAAACATCCTCTCAGCATCTACCTTGTGAAGCCCCCTCAGAATTTTATGTTTCAATAAGATCACCTCTCATTCTCCTAAACTCCAATGGGCATAGACCTGACCTGTTCAATCTTTCCTCATAAGACAAACCCCCTTCAATTGAACTTTTTCTGAACTGCCTCCAATGCAAGTACATCCCTTCTTAAATAAGGAGACCAAAACTCTGCACAGTACTGCAGATATGGTCTTGCCAATGCCCTCTACTCCTGCTCCTGTTTCCATGTTATAACCTAATGACGATTGCGTGATGTTTAATGTTGGGTGTTAACTGGTTACTGTCCGGAGTACATCCAGAGCTCAATGTAAAAACGGACTCTTTCCCCATCACTAAAATGGGAAAAATGTGTCCACTGCGCTATGATTTATTGCTCTTCTGCTGACTTGCACTTTCTCTGATTTTTGCTTATTTTCCTCTTCTGTAGTAAGAGAAAGAGAACCTGTAGTTCTGTTGCGTCTTTGAATTGAACTCAGCTATTCACCCTGTCTAGTTTGCAACAGCCCTTTTTGAGAGGCAAGAGTTCGTTCTTAATCGCCACATCAGATGGCTGCCTCTCTGTTCATCGTAGTCAAGTTGTAAACTACATGTACAGCACAATCCAACCGATCAAAAGATCATCACTCATCGGGAACCTCAACAGTCTGTTGGAAGGACTGCTCAGTCCCAGAGTGTCTCAAGCAGTCCAGTAAGAAAGAGGAGCTCACATCTGTATCTCACCTTGTGCCACCTTGGCACATCTCAAAGCACTCACGACCAATGAAGTCTGTTTTGAAGTGTAGTAGCTCATGTAGTCGACATGGCACCCAATTTGGGCACAGTAAGATCCACAAACAGCAATGTGATGACCAGGTGAGTCTTTTTTTGCTGATGTTTAAGAGATAAATATTGGCCCTAGCACCCTGAGGAGACACCCATCTTCCCCTCCCACTCCCCCTTCCAATTGTCACCGTGGGATCTTATGCTCAACTGAGGGGGCAGGCAGGGCCCTCGGTTTAACATTTCATCTGAAAGACAACAGCTTCTGACAGTGCCGCACTCCCTCAGTACTGCATAAGGAGTGTTGACCTGAATTATATGCTCACGTCTCTGAACTTCTACAACTCTTAAGTTCCACTCCAGAGTCCAGAAGGTGACCATTTAGCCCCTTGTGCCTGTGCTGGCTCTTTGAAAGACAGTCCGATTAGTCTCGCTGTCTAGTTTTTCCCCTCTTCCCCCACAGCCCTGAAAGTTGGTTCTCTTCAAGTTACCTGTCCTTCTAAAAAATTCCTATGAAACCTGATTCCTCAACCCCGCCCCTCAATCTTTTCAGTGCATTCCTGATCATCATAACTCATTGTGTGAAATGATCTCTCCCCATTAACCTCTTAATTTTCTCTCGTTCTTTAGTTAATTATTTTAAAGCTGTGTGTCTCTCTGGTTACTGACCCACTGGAAAGTTCCTCCTTGTCTAGTCAAAACCTCTCATGATTTTGAATGCCTCGATTAAGTCTCCCCTTAACCTTCTCTGCTCTAAGGAGAACAATTCCAGCTTCTCCAGTCTCTCCACGTTAACTGAAGTCCTTCATCCATGGAACCATTCTAGTATAAAAGCAAAATACTGCAGATGCTCAAAATCTGAAATAAAAACAAATGCTCAGCAGGCCTGGCAGCATCGGTGGAGAAAGAAACCAAGTTAACATTTTGGTTCTGATGAAAGGCCATTGACCTGAAGCGTTGACTCTGTTTTTCTCTCCACAGATGCTGCCAGACTGGAGTATTTCCAGCATTTCCTATTTTCTATTTCATTCTAGTAAGTCCCCTCTGCACACTCTCCAGGACGTTGGTATGACCCTTGTGCGTCAGAGGTGAGTGTGCTACCCACTGAACCATGGCTGACAGTGAGAGGAGGGTGTGCCACTCGGCATTCCTGAGCTTTCGCTCACCGTCAACACCTGGGCTATTTGGCAGGCAATTACTTATTTTGGTTTCTGCAGCAATGTCTCCACCCTGTTCATCTTTACACTTCCAGTCGCCTTGTTTTTAGGCACAAATATTTAAAAACTATTTCCTCGTCAACAGTTCTCCCCTCCTATCCTGAAGGAGCTGAGACTTGCTGGGATCCGTGAAGGCATCGCAGCTGAAGCTCATCCTGTCCTTGCACATGTGCTTTCTGCCGATCTGGAGTGAGGATCACTTGCCTGACTCTAGTGTTTGGCCCTTACCAAACCCGAAGGCACTGAGACCAATTCTAGACTGCTTCCCTGCGTCTGTTCATGCAAAGTGCCAAACTGGGGTCAGCTAACGTGGCCATGGAGTTGAGGCAGAGGAAGGCCTGGGGAGGGGGCAATAGGGCACTAACTGGAGGAGGCAATAGGACGGTTATCTGATTTTTATCTTCGGTGGGGATTGGGGAGGGTCATGGGGCGCTCATCCAGAACTTTGCATCCAGTGATTCTTTGGGTGGGCGGCATTAGAATACAGATGTAACGTGGGGAAACGGGAGTGGCTAATTTGTGCATAGCAAGATCCCACAAGCAGCAATGAGACAACTGCACAATGTGCTTTACATGCAGATGAATGAGGTATTAATATTTCACCCTTTTGAAGTGTAGTCACTGTTATAATGTAATGAAAGTTATATATCTTGTATAGGCTTCAATAGTGACAACCTTCTATCAAAAGAATGGGAGACAGTCGCTTAATGCTAGTTTCTCTGACCCTAGTAACCTGATCTCTCCTTGAGAGCAGGAGCCTGGAATTTACAAGCAGCCGTCAATGTACAGAAACTAAATGCGGCAATTATCCTCCAACTGACCCTCAGGTCCTGCCTATTTATACTTGGTTGGTGGGCGAGAGGAGGTGGAAAGAAAGGGGCAGGTGCTCCAAGTCTTTGAAACAACAACACTGCAACCATGAGCAATCCCATGGGAAGTCGGCTTGAGCCTTAAAAGTCCAATTACCTCTTCCCCACCTGGAAGTTTACTTTAGCCTGAGGCCCGGTCAGCTTGTGAACCCCGTGACCTCCAAGCGACCTTTCAGGTTGCTGTTGGCCTCTCCCTCAGAGAGGCTTTTGTCTTTTTAAAAAAGCATCGACTGCTCTCGGTTTCCTGTTTCTCGTTGACCACAGCTTCCGCCTCGGCTGGTTCACCGCCAAAACGTCACAGGCCAAGTCTCTACCCCTCCCCCGTACCCTCCACCCTGCACTTAGGGATGATCTGCACCAGATGACAGAAAGTCTGCAAGAGTCTCAGGAGCTCTGCTGCAACAACAATCCCTTGCATGCCCCTGCACCCCCTATGATGCCAAGGTGTCAGCTATGGCTCAGTGGGTTGCACTGACTTGCCTCTTGAGTCAGATGATTGTGGTTTTAAGTCCCAGTCCAGAGACTAAAGGGCCGTTGGAGGGTCAGCACCCAGGCAGTGCTGCACTGTCAGAGGGTCAGTACTGAGGGAGCGCTGCAATGTCGGAGGGTCAGTACTGAGGGAGCGCTGCACTGTCGGAGGGTCGGTACCGAGGGAGTGCTGCACCGTCGGAGGGTCGGTACCGAGGCAGTGCTGCACCGTCGGAGGGTCGGTACCGAGGCAGTGCTGCACCGTCGGAGGGTCGGTACCGAGGCAGTGCTGCACCGTCGGAGGGTCGGTACCGAGGCAGTGCTGCACCGTCGGAGGGCCGGTACCGAGGCAGTGCTGCACCGTCGGAGGGCCGGTACCGAGGCAGTGTTGCACCGTCGGAGGGCCGGTACCGAGGCAGTGCTGCACCGTCGGAGGGCCGGTACCGAGGCAGTGCTGCACCGTCGGAGGGCCGGTACCGAGGCAGTGCTGCACCGTCGGAGGGCCGGTACCGAGGCAGTGCTGCACCGTCGGAAGTGGCATCTTTCAGATGTGGCATTAAACTGCCCCCTCGAGTGGCTGTTTATTTGCAGAATAGGAGGAGACATCTCCTTCCCTGGTGCTCTGTCAATTTTTCAACCTAAAAGCAGATTAATCAGCCTTTCACTCATGGGATCTTGCAGTGCCTCATTGGCTGCCACATTTGCCCCACCCTTCTCCTGAAATCAGGCCAATCTATTGCAGCTGGTGAGTTGCTGGAGCTGTTACTCCCCCAGGTGTTTTGTCATGTGTAAGAGATACCGACAGGTACTGAACATCAGCCTCCCCCAGGACAAGTGCACCCAGTCAGAGTAAAGTGGTGCTTACAACTCCTGGGCTGTGTAGATGGAAGCTGGTCCCACTCCCAACTCCCTCCGGTGACTAATTGCTCACCCCCCACTCAGTCACTCGGAGCAAGTTCATCTCCATCCTGGAGTCTCTGAACTGGGTGAGTGAACAGTTGCACAAACACTCTGTTATCTCCCTCTCAGTTGTTCAGTGGTGTTGACTGTGGATCAGTTGGTTGCACTTACACCTCAATATCAGTAAGTCATGGGTTCGACTTGAGCACATATTCCAGGTTGACGCTCCCAGTGACAGTACTGAGGGAGAGCCGCACTGTTGAATGTACCATCTTTTGGATAAGACGTTAAACTGAGCATATGAGTTAGGAGCAGGAGTAGGCCATTCAGCCTCTCAAAAACAAAAACAGAATTACCTGGAAAAACTCAGCAGGTCTGGCAGCGTCGGCGGAGAAGAAAAGAGTCAACGTTTCAAGTCCTCACGACCCTTCAACAGAACTGAAGTATAGTTAGGAGAGGGGTGAAATATAAGCTGGTTTAAGGTGGGGGGCGGGGGGAGAGAAGTTGCGGGGGGGTGGTTGTAGGGACAAGCAAGCAGTGATAGGAGCAGATAATCAAAAGATGTCACAGACAAAAGGACGAAGAGGTGTTGAAGGTGGTGATATTATCTAAGAAAAGTGCTAATTAAGAATGGATGGCAGGACACTCAAGGTACAGCTCTAGTGGGGGTGGGGTGGAAAGACTGACAAAGTATTTGTAGATTTTAAAATAATGGAAATAGGTGGGAAAAGAAAAATCTATATAAATTATTGAAAAAAACAAAAGGGAGGGGGAAGAAACGGGGTGGGGATGGGGGGGGGAGGGAGTTTAAGATCTAAAGTTGTTGAATTCAATATTCAGTCCGCAAGGCTGTAAAGTGCCGAGTCGGAAGATGAGGTGCTGTTCCTCCAGTTTGCGTTGGGCTTCACTGGAACAATGTAGCAAGCCAAGGACTGACGTGGGCAAGAGAGCAGGGTGGAGTGTTAAAATGGCAAGCGACAGGGAGGTTTGGGTCTTTCTTGCGGACAGACCGCAGGTGTTCTGCAAAGCGGTCGCCCAGTTTGCGTTTGGTCTCTCCAATGTAGAGGAGACCGCATTGGGAGCAACGAATGCAGTAGACTAAGTTAGGGGAAATGCAAGTGAAATGCTGCTTCACTTGAAAGGAGTGTTTGGGCCCTTGGATGGTGAGGAGAGAGGAAGTGAAGGGGCAGGTGTTGCATCTTCTGCGTGGGCATGGGGAGGTGCCATAGGTGGGGGTTGAGTAGGGGGTGATGGAGGAGTGGATCAGGGTGTCCTGGAGGGAACGATACCTACGGAATGCTGCCGGGGGGGTGAAGGGAAGATGTGTTTGGTGGTGGCATCATGCTGGAGTTGGTGGAAATGGCAGAGGATGATCCTTTGAATGCGGAGGCTGGTGGGGTGGCAAGGGGGACCCTATCATGTTTCTGGGAGGGAGGAGAAGGCGTGAGGGCGGATGCGCGGGAGATGGGCCGGACACAGTTGAGGGCCCTGTCAACGACCGTGGGTGGAAAACCTCGGTTAAGGAAGAAGGAGGACATGTCAGAGGAACTGTTTTTGAAGGTAGCGTCATCAGAACAGATGTGACGGAGGCGAAGGAACTGAGAAAATGGGATGGAGTCCTTACAGGAGGCGGGGTGTGAGGAGCTGTAGTCGAGGTAGCTGTGGGAGTCGGTAGGCTTGTAATGGATATTGGTGGACAGTCTATCATCAGAAATTGAGACAGAGAGGTCAAGGAAGGGAAGTGTCAGAGATGGACCATGTGAAAATGATGGAGGGGTGGAGATTGGAAGCAAAATTAATAAATTTTTCCAGGTCCCGACGAGAGCATGAAGCAGCACCGAAGTAATCATCGATGTACCGGAGAAAGAGTTGTGGGAGGGGGCCGGAGTAGGACTGGAACAAGGAATGTTCCACATACCCCATAAAGAGACAGGCATAGCTGGGGCCCATGCGGGTACCCATAGCCACACCTTTTATTTGGAAGAAGTGAGAGGAGTTAAAGGAGAAATTGCTCAGTGTGAGAACAAGTTCAGCCAGACGGAGGAGAGTAGTGGTGGATGGGGATTGTTCGGGCCTCTGTTCAAGGAAGAAGCTAAGGGCCCTCAGACCATCCTGGTGGGGGATGGAGGTGTAGAGGGATTGGACGACCATGGTGAAGAGGACGCAGTTGGGGCCAGGGAACTGGAAATTGTTGATGTGACGTAAGGTGTCAGAGGAATCGCGGATGTAGGTGGGAAGGGACTGGACAAGGGGAGAGAGAATGGAGTCAAGATAACGAGAAATGAGTTCCGTGGGGCAGGAACAGGCTGACATGATCGGTCTGCCGGGACAGTTCTGTTTGTGGATTTTGGGTAGGAGGTAGAAGCGGGCCGTCCGAGGTTGGGCAACTATCAGGTTGGAAGCTGTGGGAGGAAGATCTCCAGAGGAGATGAGGTCAGTGACAGTCCTGGAAACAATGGCCTCTCAAGCCTGCTCCGCCATTCAATAAGATCATGGCTGGTTTGTTAGTTTTGAGTTCCACGCACCCATCTAACCCCGCTAACCTTTGATTCTTTTGCCTAACAAGAATCTATCTACCTCTGCCTTAAAAATATCCAATGACCCCACCTCCACCGCCTTCTGAGGCAGAGTGTTCCAAAGTCGCACAACCCTCTGAGAGAAAAAAATCCTCCTCTATCCTAAAAGGGCAACCCCTAATTTTAAAACAGTGCCCCCTAATTCTGGTCTCACCCACAAGAGGAAACATCCTTTCCACGTCCACTTTGTCAAGACCGTTCAGGATCTTATATGCTTCAATGGAATCACCCCTCACTCCTCTAACCAAGGCCCTGCCTGCCCTCTCAAATGGATGTAAAAGACCCCATGGTCACTATTCCGAAGACAAACAGGGGGAGTTTGCCCTAGTGTCACGGGCCTAATGTTTATCTCTCAATCAACATCAGTAAAACAGATAACCTGGCCATTTACCTCATTGGGGTTCAGCCATTCCCTGGTTCATTCCCCATGGCAATGCCTTGACCAATCAGAGTCGCCCTGCCTGGTTTGAATTTGAACTAAAGCTTGGCCGTTAACTGTTCCCTTGTGCATTCTCCATGGCAATGCCTTTACCAATCATAGTCTGCTGGTCAACCAATCAGCACTCTCTTCTTATGCAGTACAAATTGTTGTTCCCTTTACAATTGTTATTCTTGCAAACTGTCCTGATGTGTGCAAGATGAAAAGCTTGGACAGCATGTCTCTTTTTCAGCAACACTCATTGCTGTTTGTTGGATCTTGCTGTATGTAACTTGGCTGTCGCATTTCCTACCTGACAACAGTGACCATGCTTGGGGCCAAAAAGTGCTTAATTGGCTAAGATCGTGAAAGTTGCTATATAAATGCAAGCGCTAGCTTGTCGATGTGCAGTTAGCGGTGGTAATTGTGGAACGGTTGAAGGGGGAGGGTCCCTGGATGATTGTCCCCAGGGGAACTGAGGCCAATTGTGAAACCTCTGTAACCTTCCTTGTTTACCTCCTCAGCTGGTGCATCACGGACTGAGGTTTGAGCCTGAGCCCCACTGTAAATACCCCCTCACTAGCTCCTAAGTACATATTTCTCAGTTGAGATTGATTCCCATGAATAAACAAGTTTCTCTACTATGACGTTTAAGCTGACTAAAGGATTCGATAGGGTTGGTAAACTATTTCTTGTGGGGGTTTGGGGGGGATGGTGGGGTGGTGGGGGGGGAAGTCCCGAATAAGGGGGTTGTACCTTAAAATTCGAGCCAGGCCGCTCAGGGGTGATGTCAGGAAGCACTTCCTCACACAAAGGGGAGTGGAAATCTGGAACACTCTCACCCATAAAGCTGGTGAGGCTGCAGGGGGTCAGTTGGAAAATGTCAAAACTGAGACTGATAGATTTTTGTTGGGTAAGGGGATTAAGGGTTACAGAAAACAAGGTGAATAGATGGCGTTAAGATACAGATCAGCCCATGATCTAATTGAATGATGGATTATGCTCGAGGGGCTGAATAGTCTTCTCCTGTTCCACTCTAATAGACACGAGGGTTGAATGACTCCCCCTGTTCCAATGTAACAGACGCAAGGGGCTGAATGGCCTCCTGCTGGTTCTCTGCTTTGTGCTGAAGGTGAATGGAGATGGAGCTGCTGTAAGGCTAAGCCAATGTAAACATCACCTTAGCTCTCTCTCTCTCACAGACAGAGATGCGCACACACTCACTCTCTCTCTCTCTCTCCCCCTCACAGACAGATGCGCGCGCGCGCACACACACTCTCACTCTCTCTCTCTCCCCCCCTCACAGACAGATGCGCGCACACACACACACTCTCACTCTCTCTCTCTCTCTCTCCCCCCCTCACAGATGCGCGCGCGCACACACACACTCTCACTCTCTCTCTCTCTCTCTCCCCCCCTCACAGACAGATGCGCGCACACACACACACTCTCACTCTCTCTCTCTCTCTCCCCCCCTCACAGACAGATGCGCGCGCACACACACACACACTCTCACTCTCTCTCTCTCTCTCCCCCCCTCACAGACAGATGCGCGCGCACACACACTCTCACTCTCTCTCTCTCTCTCCCCCCCTCACAGACAGATGCGCGCACACACACACACTCTCACTCTCTCTCTCTCTCTCTTTTCCCCCACCCAACCTCCCAACATAACGGGTCCCAACACTCTGGAATCTGTAATGGAGTCAATCAGCACAGCTCGACTGCAAACCTAGCGCTAGATGCAGATGGATCTAGATCCACAGCTAGATGTGGATGCCCCAAAATGAGACTGATTTCTTTCCAAGCTTGGGTTACAGATATAGCCTTCGTTCCCCTCAGAGTCTGAAATCGCAGGCTTGAGACCTGACCCCAGGAGACCTCGCCTCATTATCCAGGCGGCCATTGCAGTGCCTGTACTGACAGAGTGCTGCACTGTTGGAGGTGCCGTTTTTCAGGATGAGACATTAAACCGAGGCTCCCCCCTCTGCCCTAGCAAGTGAATGCAGAAGGTGCCGTGGCCACTATTGAGAGAGGGGGGAGTTCTCCACAGGGCCCTGAGGCCAATAATTATTCCTCACCATTCTACAATTCAACGTAAAGAAACAGGTGATGGACAGGGCAGAGATTTGGGAAAAATATCTCCCTGTTACAAAGTCTGGGATACTTCCGGAATAATCTGTAAGGCCAGGAGTGGAGGCGATGACTTCTGTGGTCATGCAAAGCAGAAATGGGTTGTGATGGCCAGTTTTTAGTGATGTTGGTTAAGGGATAAATATTGGCCCCAGGGAGAACACCCCCTGCTTTTCTTCCAAATAGTGGCCGTGGGACCTTTCACACCCACCTGAGAGGGGCATACGGGGTTACGGCTTAAAGTCTCATCTGAAAGATGGAACCTCTGACAGTGCAGCACTCCCTCAGCACTGACCCTCCGACAGTGCAGCACTCCCTCAGCACTGACCCTCTGACAGTGCAGCACTCCCTCAGTACTGACCCTCCGACAGTGCAGCACTCCCTCAGCACTGACCCTCCGACAGTGCAGCACTCCCTCAGTACTGACCCTTCGACAGTGCAGCACTCCCTCAGCACTGACCCTCCGACAGTGCAGCACTCCCTCAGCACTGACCCTCTGACAGTGCAGCACTCCCTCAGCACTGACCCTCTGACAGTGCAGCACTCCCTCAGCACTGACCCTCCGACAGTGCGGCACTCCCTCAGTACTGACCCTCCGACAGTGCGGCACTCCCTCAGTACTGACCCTTCGACAGTGCAGCACTCCCTCAGCACTGACCCTCCGACAGTGCAGCACTCCCTCAGCACTGACCCTCTGACAGTGCAGCACTCCCTCAGCACTGACCCTCCGACAGTGCAGCACTCCCTCAGCACTGACCCTCCGACAGTGCGGCGCTCCCTCAGCACTGACCCTCCGACAGTGCGGCACTCCCTCAGTACTGACCCTCCGACAGTGCGGCACTCCCTCAGTACTGACCCTTCGACAGTGCAGCACTCCCTCAGCACTGACCCTCCGACAGTGCAGCACTCCCTCAGCACTGACCCTCCGACAGTGCGGCGCTCCCTCAGTACTGACCCTCCAACAGTGCAGCACTCCCTTAGCACTGACCCTCCGACAGTGAGGAAATCCCCCGGTACTGACCCTCCGACCGTGCGGCACTCCCTCAGTGCTGACCCTCCGACCGTGCGGCACTCCCTCAGTGCTGACCCTCCGACCGTGCGGCACTCCCTCAGTACTGACCCTCCGACCGTGCGGCACTCCCTCAGTACTGACCTTCCGACAGTGCGGCACTCCCTCAGTACTGACCCTCCGACAGTGCGGCACTCCCTCAGTACTGACCCTCCGACAGTGCAGCACTCCCTCAGTACTGACCCTCCGACAGTGCAGCACTCCCTCAGCACTGGCAGTGCTGCACTCAAACCCACTACTTATTAATTCTGAGGTGCAAGTGCCTGGGATCCACAGCCAACTTGACTGAGCAGCTTCAGGGAGATGAGAGTGTTTGTGTAAGTGTACCCCATCCAGTTCAGAGGCTCCAGGATAGAGGTCAACCTGCTCCGAGTGACTCGGTGTTAATGAGAAGTTAGTCACTGGAGGAAGTTGGGAGTGGGCCCAGCTTTTATCGAACAGTCCAGGAGTTGTACACAAGAAACAGAATTCGACCGTTCAACCTGTCGAGCCTACTCCACCACTCAATATGACCATGGCTGACCTCTGGCTTCAACTCCACTCCCCTGCCCACTCCCCCTACCCCTTGACTCCCCTGTGAGGCCAAAAGCTGTCTTATCTCAGCCTTATATTCACCAACGGAGCATCCACAACTCTCTGGGGTAGAGAATTCCAGAGATTCACAACCCTTTGAGTGAAGAAATTTCTCCTCATCTCAGTCCCTAAATGATCGGCCCCTTATCCTGAGACTGTTCCCTGTGTTCTAAATTCCCCAGTCCGGGGGGAGAGGAGGGAAACAATCTCTCAGCGTCCACCCTGTCAAACCATTTGCCCTGCCCTGTGACAGGGAGGCTGATTTTTGGTATCTGTCAGTATCCTTTCTGAGGTAGCATCAAAACTTCAACAAGAAAAGAGTTTTCCCAATAACTTAGTTTTGAATCCATTCAGCCTTCGCTGTCTGTACATGCCCAACTATAATGGCTGCCAACCTAGCTGGTAATGCCTTGAATTTTCACCCTCCTGTTCAAAATCTTCCCCCCCTCCCAGAGCTCGGTCAAAGAGGTCAGTTTTATAAGTGTCTTAAAGGAGGAGAGAGAGAGGCGGAGAGGTTTAGGGAGGGAATTCTAGAGCTTAAGGCCCCCAGGCAGCTGAAGGCCCGGCCGCCAATGGTGGAGCGATGGGAATCGGGAGGATGTACAAGAGCCAGAATTGGTGGAGCGCAGAGATCTCAGAGGGTTGTGGGGCTGGAGGAGAATACAGAGATAGGGAGAGGTGAGTGGCCATGGAGGGATTGGAAGGTGACAATGAGAATTTTAAAATCGAGGCATTTCCAGAGCGAGCAGGTTGGGTTGAGTTCAGATCACTGCATATAGATGTGTCTGGACTGGACTGAACTGTGCATGGTCAACACTGGGCACCTGACGGTTCAACTGCCCCTCCCCCAACCCTGTCTCCACTCCCCCGACTCAGTCCGCCCCCACCCCCGACACTCAGCTTCATCTCCACCTCGTGCGCTTACCATGGAGACACTATAATCAAAGGATGTTAACCAGACACTTTGTGTAATGGACACCCTCAAGTCAACAACTAACCAGGGAGAGAGGACAGTGTAAAAGGGAAGGGAACAGGGTTATAGATAGATAGAGAGAGAGAGACAGGGGAAGAGAGAAAGAAATACAGGGCTAGAGAGGAAGAGTAAGGGTGAAAGATACAGAATGATGGGAAAACGAAGAGGCAGTCTGCGAGCGAATCAGGAACAGAAACAGGCAGAGAGAGAGAGAGCATGTGGGAGGAGAGAGACATGACTGGAGATGTCCCCCCTCAGTCAGAGGGCCTTGCAGTACAAGTCACCATCTTATTGAATTAAGGCAGTTCATTGTACAACAGTGTTGGCTTAATCAATCAGGAATGTCTTTTCGACAATCCCTCGCTTGCACAATCAGTCGATAGGAGTGGAATGTGTTTTTCTGAAGGTGTCTCGCTATTGGGTGGGGACAGGAGCAAGGCCCAGTGAGAGCTGTTCAGATCAAAGTGAAACTCCTCCACCCTGGATAATGTGGCTCTGATTATAATTTAACTCACTCAGTATGGTATCAGTATCGCCATGCGCAGTTACATTGTAGAGCCTTCTAGCACAGGAGAAGGCCATTCAGCCCCTTTGCCTGTGCTGGCTCTTTGAAGGAAAGAGCCAATTTAGCCCCATTCCCCAGTTGTTCCCTGAAAATCCAAAAAATTAGATCCAACATCTGTCCACTTTCATTTTGAAAGTTCCTGTGGAAATTGAATTCACCCCCGACACCGATTGAAGGTTTTGGGCAAAAGATACGGTGGGGGGTGGAGGATCACAGGGGGATGTGAATTAACTTCTTTACGCAGCGAGTGGTGATGATCTGGAACTCGCTGCTCACGAGGGCGGTGGGAGCGGAGACGATGAATGATTTCAAAAGGGAATTGGATGGGCTCTTGAGGGAAACAAACTTGCCGGGATACAGGGATAGAGCGGGGGAATGGGACTGACTGGATTGCTCTGCGGACAGCCGGCATGGATGTGATGGGCTGAATGGCCTCCTGTGCTGTAATGATGCTGTGACTCTTGCAGCAAGTGCTTTGCAGATTGTAACGATTCTCTGAGTGAAGAAATCGCTCCTTCCCGCCTCTTTTAAGATTAGGGGTCGCCCCCTTGGAACAGAGATGAGGGGAAATGTTTTTAACTCTCTGAGGGCTGTGCAACTTTGGGAGTCTGTCTCAGAAGGCAGTGGAGGTGGGCACATTGGATATTTTTAAGGCCGAGGTAGATAAGATTGGGCAAGAGAATCGAAGGTTACCGGGGTTAGATGGGAATGTGGGATTTGAAACACTAATAGATCGGCCATGATCTTATTGGATGACGGAGCAGGCAAAAGGGGCCGAATGGTCCTATTTTGTATGTTCTTGTGTTCTTTGCTGCTTTTGCTAGAACTTCTCTCAGTGCCTGATTCTGCCTGGATTGGCCTCAGCATCGCCGGACCAGGCCGGACTCACGCCCTGCTCCTGGATATTACCCGGTGGCTCTCCAAACCACCCCAGCCTCTGGAACTGTGCATGGGAAGCAGTCCAACTGTGATGCTCGCTGTAGTCAAAGAGCTCATTGACAGCCTCCTGCATTCAGAGGGGATGGGTCAGTAGGAGAGAAGCGGGAGCAACAGGCAACTGCGGAACTATAGGAGCCAGAACACGGGATGGGGGAAAGATATATGAAAGGATTCCTGTAGTAGGAAATGTGGCAGCATCGAGATAATGTTTTTTTTCAGTGATGTTGCCCCCGGGATAAATATTGGCCCCAGGACTCTGAGGCGAACTCCCCAGCTCTTCTTCCAATTGTGGCTGTGGGATCCTTTATTCCCTCAGTTTCATCCCACATCCCACAAGATGGCACCTCCAACAGTGCAGCACTCCCTCAGTCCCGGCACTGGGTGTGTCAGCCTGAATCTGAACCCACAACCTGGTGACTCAGGCGAGAGTGTTACTCAACTAAGCCACACCAACAGCACCAAACAGCCACTCTCGGTCAGCTGGAGCTTTGGTTAGTGTGGGGCTGGCAGAGTTTTACCATCAGCAGGAGAGCGCCGGCAGGTTGGGAATGCTGCAGGGAGGAACTGAGAGGAGCTGCCTTTCATTATTGTTTTAAAATGTTCCCTCAGCACATCACCTTCTTTATAAAAAGCTGAGAACTGGTCTAGGCGGCTGAGGACACTCCCAGGCTGATGAACAATAGGATGAGCCTGGGGACTGGTCCCTGTGTGGCTGGCTCCGGCAGAGTTTCTCACACCGAAATCAGCGTCACAAGGCACGAGACTTTGGGTTTCAGCCAGGCGAGCGTGAGAACTGGAGTTTTTCTGTGGTTCCTGTTTTAAGCTGATTAAAAGTTGTACCCGTGAGTTTTTGAGAAGCCAGAAAGACACAAGCACATGTACACACTCACATACACTCTCTATCACACACACACATAATACACACACACACACACATACATAATACACACACACACACACACATAATACACACACACACACACATAATACACACACACACACACACACACATAATACACACACACACACACACATAATACACACACACACACACACACACATAATACACACACACACACACACACATAATACACTCTCTCTCACACACACACATAATACACACACACACACACACACATAATACACACACACATAATACACACACACACACACACATAATACACACACACACACACATAATACACACACACACATAATACACTCTCTCACACACACACATAATACACACACACACACACACATATAATACACACACACACACATAATACACACACACACAATACACACACACACACATAATACACACACACACACACATACATAATACACACACACACACACACACATAATACACACACACACACACATAATACACTCTCTCTCACACACACACACACATTCGTGTACCCACACTCTCATGCACACACACATTCGTGTACCCACACTCTCGTACACACACATGCACGCACACATACATATACCCACACACGCGCACATACGTACCACACTCATACACGCACGCACACACAACGTACTACATTCCTCACATACACCCACGCACACATTCACTCACATACATTCGCACGCACACATCCACTCATATACATACACCCACCTACACACACACTCTTGCATACAACCACACACGCTCCCATACATACATCCACACGCTTTCATACATGCACACGTACAAACATACACACTCTCCAGCTCCAAACCAGCCTCCCACTGCCGTCCACCCTTAACACCATCTATTTGCTTCAAATGAAAGCTGAAGGGATGACTGGACGATGGGTAATAAATGTCAGCATTTATTCCAAGAGTGAATTTTGTAAAAAAGAAAAAGCATTTTACTCAAATTAAAAAGCTAACAGCTCCCTCTGTTAGAATGCGCCCCTTCCATGGTTGGGACTCCACGAGGCCCTCCAACGTCAAATTGCCAATACTGTCAAGGTTCCCATACAGAGAATGGCCACTCATACCCATGGGCCAAGGCCTTAGGATGTCCCACAATGACCTTCAGCCAACGAAATACTTCTTTTGATGTGTGGACGCTGTTGTAATGCAGAAAACATGGCAGCCAATTTTACATTCAGCAAGATCCCACAAACAATTACTAGACCACCTGTTCTTTATTACTGATGTTGAGAGATAAATATTGTCCCCAGGTAGAACTCCCCCAGCTCTGCTTCCAATAGGGGCCATAGGATCTTTCACCTGAGAGTGGAGAGGCCCTCGCTTTAATGTTTCATTAGAAAGGTGGCACCCTCAACAGTGCAGCACTCGGCCTGGATTATGGATCTCAGGCCTCTGGACCGAGACTCGAATCCGTGACTTTCAGACTGCGAGGCGAGAGTCTGCCCCCTGAACCAGCCATTGTATCTGGGGGCTTGTATAATTTGGCCAATTGCTGCTGATTTAGGGTAGGCCCCATCCAGATGAGGGCTTGCCCATCGGTCGAGGCAACATTTGGAGCCAGGTTCCAAGAGGTGAAAGGGCAGGGTTCATGCCACTCTGGTCCCCTGACATGGGAATTCTGTCCATCTCGAGTTTTTGATACCAGGTTTTGTGTGTGTGTGAGAGATAGAGTGTGGACCATGCTCAATGTTTGACAGGTTTGAAGGATCCATCTCCTGTTTGAGGGTTCTGGAGCTCAGGTTCTGGTCTGGATATCAGGATTAATAAAACAGGCCAAGGAAATCATCACAGGCTTGGAATTCTCCGGTGTCAACATAGGCCTTGGGCAGGGAGGACCATGGCTCACCATGGAAACCATTCAGCCTTCACTTTAGTAATCAAAACCAACTTTATTTACAATGTTATTTAGAATAAAATTACATCAAATTTCTTTCATTTTTGTTTTACAAATGTCAAGAAGGCAGCAGAATAAATAAAATCTGATTTCCTATGTAGGCAAATTAACAACCCGTTACCCAAAGTTCAACTGTTTTGCTTGGCCGATTAAATAGAGATTGGCCATTCCCTGCTCTCGGACCTGTTGGATAGCACAGCCAAGGGGCTGGCACAGGCTCAATGGGTTGAATGGCCTCTTCCTGCCCTAGATGGTTCCGCCATCGTGATCCAGTGACCACAGTGCCTCATGGGCAACATGGCTCCTCAGCAAATGTAAACCAGGTCCACCACCCCCAGTCACCTCAAGAACCTTGTACAAAACCCCTTGCCAGCACCCGCCCACCATCCTAAACCTGCCCACGAGGGCGGTGGAAGTGGAGACAATGAATAATTTCAAAAGGAAATTGGATTGGCACCTTTCTGTCTGTCTGTCTGTCTGTCTCTTTGCATTTCTGTCTCTCTCTCTCTCTCTCTCTCTCCCTCTCTCTGTGTCTCCTTCTCTCCCCACAACTTCCTCATACTAACTGGGCTGTGAGGTGCACTTGGAAATTTACTTAAAGCCTTGTGTACCTTACACAGAGTCCACACAACCATGGATTTGATCTAAACCAGTCTGAGCTGAGGCAGGTGACGGCACCTTGGCTGTTTTAACACGAGGTTTGATGGAGGGCTGCACAAGCAGAGGGGAAGGGGAAGACACTCCAACAAATAATGGAAGGGGGAACTTTTGCAGGGCCCTGGGGGAGAATGGGATTCATTGGCTAGCTCTCTCAAAGAGCTGGCACAGGCATGATGGGCTGAATGGTCTCCTCCTGTGCTGTAAGGTCCAATATTTGCCCTTTAACAGATGGGTTAGTGAAGCCAGCCAGATTGAAACCCATCTACCTCGAGACGTGCAGCGTTTTACCCGACGGCCTCCCTTTTCTGAAAGGCCTGGTCGGGATTTTGACTCCAAACACGGATTTGCCAACGAGGCCATCAGACCGTTGACAGGGATCACAGTCTCGCCCGATCTCCTCCCCACCCCCCACCGGTGAAACCCGCCCCACCAGCCAATTCACTCCAAGAGAAACCGCCGGTAGCTCCCGTGGACTAACACGGCGTGGACGGGCTGGAGGGTGTATGCAGCCAGACCCGGGGAACAGGCTGGTGGTGGTGGGGGGAGGGAGGGAGGGCTCAGTGTGGTTCAGAGTCTAGAGATTGCAGGAGCTGCCACTCCTGTTTTGCATTGTGCTGGCACGCCACACTTTAACATCTTGCCACACTTGCTTCATCACTGCTGCTAATCCAGGCCGCAGAGTTTCAGCATGGTGGCACCAAGCCAACCTGGCCTGGCTCCAGTTTCCATTCCAGACTTAAAACTTGGCAGAACCGCCTCTCTGTGAGCGGTGACAGGGTCCCGATAATCCCACTGCAGGGGCACTGGGTCCAACTGTTCCCAGCAGGTGGGGGCCTCAGACAGACATAGTGGTCAGGGTTGAGGAGGGGGGCAGACACCAATTCTGATTCTCTCTGTACATCCCAGTCAAGCAGCTTTTTCACCAATATTTTTATTACTAACACGTGAGAGGATTTTTAAAAAAAAACCCATCCCCAGCTCCCCGCCAATGGGTTTCCTCCCGGGCGTTTGTCCATGGGTCCCCCAGAGATTCATTTTTAATTCCAAGGGACTCGGGACAATTGGCAACCTCACTCTCAACGGCAAAGCTAACCAGCGATCCCATCAAAGCAGTCGTGTACTTTCCTTAGCACTGAGAAGCCGGATTAAAACCAACACGTTCGGTCATTTACTGGCAAGAGGGAGACAGGCCTTCGACAGAGAGTGGAGGAGATTTACCCAGAATGGGACCAGGGATGAGGGGCTTCAGTTCATGTGGAGGGAGACTGGAGAAGCTGGGATTGTTCTCCTTGGAGCAGAGAAGGTTAAGGGGGAGATTTATTCGAGGTGTTCAAAATCCTGAGGGGTTTGGATACAGTAAAAAAGGAGAAACTGTTTCCAGTGGCGGGAGGGTCGGTAACCAGAGGGAAACAGATTGAAGAGAATCGGGAAAAGAGCCAGAGGGGGAGATGAGGAGGATTTTGTTTACACAGCGAGTTGTTGTGATCTGGAAGGCGCTGCCTGAAAGGGCGGTGGAAGCAGATTCAACAGGAACTTTCTAAAGGGGGGGAATTGGAGAAATAGTTGAAGGGGAAAAGTTTGCAGGGCTATGGGGGAAAGAGCCGGGGGGAGTGGGGTTAACCGGAGAGCTCGTTCAAAGAGCTGGCACAGGCATGATGGGCTGAATGGTCTCCTCTTGTGCTGTAAGATTCCCTGATTCTGTTAATGGCAGACATTACGTAGGGATCACTCTCCAGGATGTTTTGGTGTGGGGGATTGTGGGGTGCGGTGGGAGTGTAGGACAAGAACAGAGAGAGGACTCAGGAACATGTAAACTGACTCTCAGCAGCAGCTAAACAGGAAGCTGCAGGTGAGGAGCCCAGGAGAGTGGAACGGCAATCAGGCTGGGGGTAAGAGGGAGAGACAGAGAGGGAGAGAGACAGAGAGAGGGGGGGAGAGACAGAGAGAGAGGGAGGGAGAGACAGAGAGAGAGGGAGGGAGAGACAGAGAGAGAGGGAGGGAGAGACAGAGAGGGGGAGAGACAGAGAGAGAGGGAGGGAGAGTCAGAGAGAGAGGGAGGGAGAGACAGAGAGAGAGGGAGGGAGAGACAGAGAGAGAGGGGGAGAGACAGAGAGAGAGGGGGAGAGACAGAGAGAGAGGGAGGGAGAGACAGAGAGAGAGGGGGAGAGACAGAGAGAGAGGGGGAGAGACAGAGAGGGGGAGGGAGAGACAGAGAGAGAGGGGAAGAGACAGAGAGAGAGGGGAGAGACAGAGAGAGAGGGGGAGAGACAGAGAGAGAGAGGGAGAGACAGAGAGAGAGAGGGAGAGACAGAGAGAGGGGGGAGAGAGACAGAGAGAGGGGGAGAGAGACAGAGAGAGGGGGAGAGAGACAGAGAGGGAGAGAGAGAGAGGGAGAGACAGAGAGAGAGAGGGAGAGACAGAGAGGGCGGGGAGGGAGGGGGAGGGAGATCCTGGGACCTTGCGGGCCTTTCAAACACTATTGATGAGATGAAGAGTTTACCTGGGTGGAGTATCACCTGCAGAACTGGTTTTAGTGTCAGTTTCTGCAGGACTCTGACCTGCCCAGATATCCAATCACCATGCGTGTTTAGAAAGACAAGAGGAGTCTTCCCTCAACCAATAAGATTTTGGGATGGTACGGTACAGGAAGAATTTGATTGTGTGGCTCTGTCGTGTTTAAGGGGAACAGGTAACTCTGGGCTGGGGGGTGTCCTCACCCTCCTGCCTGGGCCGGTTGTAGACTCACTGATAGAGGTTGATCACTGCGATTGGTCAATTGCTCCATTCTCATGGGGTCATGTGACTCCCAGGATGCTAGAAAACAAATGAGACGACTCTTGGTCTTTACAACCCCTGTGTTCCTGAGATGGAGCATCAGATCCACTGTAACAGAGGAAGCCCAGATCAGCCATTATCCATTGGATTGCAGGGCAGGCTGGAGGGGCTGAATGGCATCCACCCGTTCTGAAGGAGATCAAGAGAGGAAAAGGCCTCGAGCACCAGTCAAAGGACCTCGGATTCGTTCTACCAAACACTAACCTGGGCTTGTTTTGTCCCAGGACGTGAGGAAGAGGAAGAAATTAAAGTGGATTCCTGGGATGGTCAGGTCCTGATGAGGGGCAGTGCCAAGGAAGGCAGGAGAATCTAGGCCGAGGGAATGGAAATGGAGGGAAGGAGATAGATGAGAATCAGGAGGCACTGTTGGCTCACCACCTGTCTCTTTGTTCGCACAGACACATTGCCTTATCACAGACCCCAGAGTTTTTCAAAAACATTATTCATTCACAGGGATGTGGGTGTCACTGGCTGGGCCCAGCATTTATTGCCCATCCCTAATTGCCCCCTTGAGAAGGTGGGGGCGAGCTGCCTTCTTGAACCGCTGCAGTCCCTGTGGTGTAGGTACAGGAAGGGAGGGAGATCCAGGATTGCGACGGTGACTGATACAGTTCCAAGTCGGGATGGTGCGAGGCTCGGAGGTACCGGTGTTCCTGTGCACCGAGCTGCCCCTTGTCCTCCCAGCTGGTGGCATCGCAAGCGAGTCCCACATGGTGGCGACAGAGGAGGGAATGGGCGGCCCATCATCTAACAACGACGCTGTCCTCCACCTCTTTGTACTTCACCACGAAATAAGGAAAGCACTGGTCATTGTCAAACAAGACGAAGATCTGTGGGTCGTAAACACTGTCCACACAAGAGTTGAAAAGGTCGCTGCTGGGGTCATTGGGGATGACCGGGGGGGGTCGCCGCATGGCCGGTTTCCCCACCGTGTGCTTGCCAACCAGAACCTTGGACAGAAACATATAATGGACCCCTTCCTCGGAACGCTGGGCGTACCTGTGGGAATAACTGGACTTCCGGGCAAAGTAACTGCCCTGACCGTAGAGAGTGGCGTGTCTCCCGGACACTCGAGGGTCAAAGTTGTGCTTGCAGATGCCGTCGATGGAGGGCTGGGAAGTCCCGTGGAACAAGTGCTTCTCACTCAGCATTCTGTCCTGCTTCGACATCCTGCTAGCCATGTACAGCTTCTTCCTGTCGGGAAAGGGCAAAGACTGAGAGAGAGAGAAAAAAACACAACAATCCTTGTCCCTCCTCCCCTTGAACAACACAAACCATTCAACATTCCAGTGGGGAATTCAGGAGAAACTCCTTCACCCAGAGAGTGAATAGTATTGATACATTTAAGGGGGAAGCTGGATAAACACATGAGGGAGAAAGGAATAGAAGGGTAGGCTGATAGGGGGAGATGAGGGGGGTGGGAGGGGGCTTGTGTGGAGCAGACACACCAGCACGGAGCAGATGGGCTGAATGGCCTGTTTCTTTTCTGTAAATTCTTCATTATTCAGTTTCTAATATCTAGTTTTCTTCTTCTTAATGCATCTCTGTTACTAACCTCAAAACGCCTACCCTGTCAAAGAAACACAGAAAGATTGAAGAAGCCCATTCGGCCCATCATGGCCCATAGGAACTAACCCCTCCATAATTTTAAAGACCTCTGAAAGGTCACTCTGTGCTACTCTGGGTGGTTTCCATTGATAGGGCAAAGGCCAAAGCCCATCTCCTGCAAGCAGCCAATCTTGACAGGCTGACAGCAAGGGGCTGTTTGACTGGGGAAGGAATCACGGCAACTTGTATTCAGCTGGGCTGGATTCGCTGTAAGCTGATCCCCCCGCCCCCCCCCACCCCATGGAGAAGATCAGCAACGATGGGCCAGCAGCTCAGAGCAATTGAGGGTGTGGAATTTAACACACTGCAGGTACTTTCACCCTTGGAAAGAGGTTCCTCCTACCCAAAGAAGCTGCAGCACACAATGAGTGACACTGGAGCCACAGTCAGTCACTTGCCTCGGGAAACCTGGCAAGCATTGTGCGCACAGAGGGATCCCACAAGCAGAAATGGCGATGTTGGAAGGGGAGAGTTGTGCTGAGGACCCTTTCTTGCTCTCTTTCACAGCGGAGGGAGGTTAAAGATCCACCTGAGTAGCGAGACAGGACTTCCCTTTAATATTGCAACGAGCAGCTCTCCGACTGGACAGCCGTTCCCTCCGTTCGATGGGTGGAATGGGCCAGCTCTCTCTGGAGTTTTGAAGAATGAGAGACGACCTCTCCATGAATTGTATAAATTTCTTGGGAGGGTTTGTCAGGGTGGACGCTGAGAGGTTGTCCCCCACCCCAGCTGGGGAACCTAGAACACGGGGGCACAGTCTCAGTCTTGGCCATTTTGGACTGAGATGAGGGGAAATTTTTTCACTTGGAGGGTGGTGAATCTTTGGAATTTCCTACCCCAGAGGCTGTGGAGAATATTCAAAACCAGAGATCCAGAGATTCTTGGACTCTAAAGGAATTGGGTGAATTAGGGACAGTGCGGGAATGTAGAGAAGTTCAGCCATGAGCATATAGAATGGTGGAGTTAGCCGAGGGGGTTGAATGGCTTCCTATTCTACATGGGTACGAATCCTGGGAGTGTGGGCCAGAGCACTGAGGTGGTTAAAAGCCACCTACCCCCACCCACCGGGTGACCTGACAGAAATAGGAGGAGGAGCAGCATTGAAGCTGTGGGAGGAGATCATTACCTCCATCCTACAAAAATTTACCTCACTCCATTCCCTCATTTCCTGTCCCGAGGCTCAGGCCTACAGAGGGACCAGGCTTAACTGGACCATCGGCAACTGAAGGCTTTCAGAGCAAAGCAATCTCCTTCATCTTACTGCAAGGTTACCTGGATTGGGGGTTCTGGGTGACTCTGGCCAAGCTGTGGTTCATGCTGTGCTCACTTTTGCCCGAGTCAGAGGGTTGTGGGCTCAATCCCCGCTCCAGAGACTTGAGCACAAAATCTAGGCTGACATCCCCAGTGCCAGTACTGAGGGAGTGCCGCACGGTCTGGGGTGCCATCTTTCAGATGAGACATCAGGCAGAGGTCTCGTCTGCCACCTCGGTGGGGGGAAGGGGGCGGGCGAGGGCTCTCTCTGATGTTCTACCCCTCAGCCAACGCCTGCTTCATTATCAGATTGTGGTTTGTGGGATCTTGCTGTGTGCAAATTGTGTTTCCTGCAGCAGTTCAAAAAGTATTTCATGGCCGGAGAGAGTGCTTTGGGACTTCCTGTAGCCCTGAGCTCCTACAAACAGTAACGTGAGGGTAACATGATGTTGCTGGAGGGGTGCAGGACATATTGGGGAGAACTCCCCTGTCCTCCTTTTGGAGCAGTGACTGCAGGATCCATTACATCTGTCGGAGAGGAAGCTGGGGCTTTTGGTTTAGCACCTGATCTGAAAGATGCCTGTGAGTGTACAGCACCCCCGCAGTTCTGTGCAGGAAGTATCACCTGCTAGTTCAAGTCTCTCTGGGGCAGGACCTGAGCCCACAGCTTTCTGGCTCAGGACATGGGAGCGTGCGTCATGGAACCACACCGTGCGTCTAGCCAAGACTCGTGGTGTGTGACGCTCCCTCTACTCTGTCTCTTCATCTTTGAACCTTTACCTCAAAGTCTATCCAAATGACAACTTGTATTCCTATAACGCATTTAACCTAGTCAAACATCCCAGGGTGCTTCACAGGAGCGCTTATCAAATAAAGTTTGACACTGAGCCACATGAGGAGATACTGGGGACAGGTGACCCAAAGCTCGGTCAAAGAAGTCAGTTTTAAGGAGGAGAGAGAGAGAGATGCGGAGAGGTTTAGGGAGGGAATTCCAGAGCTCAGGGCCCCCAGGCAGCTGAAGGCACGGCCGCCAATGGTGGAGCGATGGGAATCGGGGGGATGCTCATGAGGCCAGAATTGGAGGAGCACAGGGATCTCGGAGGGTTATGGGGGCTGGAGAAGGTTACGGAGATAGGGAGGGTTGTGGGGGCTGGAGGAGGTTACAGAGATAGGGAGGGTTGTGGGGGCTGGAGGAGGTTACGGAGATAGGGAGGGTTGTAGGGGCTGGAGGAGGTTACAGAGATAGGGAGGGTTGTGGGGGCTGGAGGAGGTTACGGAGATAGGGAGGGTTGTGGGGGCTGGAGGAGGTTACAGAGATAGGGAGGGTTGTGGGGGCTGGAGGAGGTTACGGAGATAGGGAGGGGCGAGGCCATGCTGGGAATTGAAAACAAGGATGCAAGTTTGAAAATAAACTTTCCTTACCTGGTGTACTTGTCCCAGAGGAATTGGTTTTGCACCCGTAATATACTCAGGATGACAAATTTTGTTTCCTGCATGGTCTTGTGGAAGAGGTTGTACACTACCCTGTAAGCCTTGTCATCCAGGGCCATGGGCACCTTGATAAAGTCCACACTGGGGTCCATGGGAATCCAGGTCTCCGGGTAGGTCCGTTCACAGTCAGGAGAAGCCGGTTTGGCAGCAGCCAGCAAGGTGACATCAGATGGAGATGAGTTTGTCTCTGATGACCCAGACAGCGTCCTGAAAACACAAAAACTCCCCATTAGTTATTACTCACTTGAGGAAGGTCAAACATAAGCTCACAGCTCCCTGTGGAATGAATGGGATTGCAAACAGCACCCCTTCTCCCCACATGTCCACTGGCTCCATGGACCATGTCTATCCACCTGACTTCCAATTCACCATATTAACTTAATACAAACCTCCACCATTTTCCTTTTGTTAAATTCTTCTCTTGGGATGTTGGGGTCGCTGGCAAGGCCAGCGTTTGTCACCCACCCCTTAACTGCCCATGAACTGGGCACGTAGCTTGCTTGGCCATTTCAGAGTCAACCATCTTACTGTGGATGTCACATGTAGGCCGGACCAGGTAAGGATAACAGATTTCCTTCCCTAAAGGGCATTAGTGAACCAGACAGGTTCAATCGATGGCAGCTTAGTGGTCACCGTCACTGAGAGTCGCTTTTCAATTCCAGGTTTATGAGTTGAATTGAAATTCCAGCAGCTGCTGTGATGGGATTTGAACCCGTATCCCCCAGGGGATTAGCCCAGGCCTCTGGGCTACTAGCCCAGCTACATTACCACCACCATATCCCCTCCCATTCCTGTTCTCTCAGCTGTAGTTCAGCCGGTAGAATGCTTGCATCTTCAAGTTTGAAGGCCATGGGTTCCAGTCTCACTCCAGATACTAACTCCAGGCTGATAACTAACCCCGGGCCGACGCTGACCCCGCGCTGACACTCCCTACGCAGGGCCGATCCCTTGCTGCCCCCATACCCCGATTCAAAGATTAATCCCTGGGAGAGCTGCCCCATTCACCAAACTCTTAAACCTTCCTGCCCCCCCGCCCCGTGCCCAGATATTTCACCACTTCCCTTCCATTCCGTTTCCCTCATTGGGTCTGCTCCAATATACCGTGACCCAAAAGCCTCTGTGTCTATTAATAATTCTCTTCCCTCTCTCAATTTCTCCTAGTTACAGTCTCACCAATCAGTTTTGCTGCAAATTGACTTTGGCCTGGCGCCTCTGCATTGAAAACCTCCATTAGATTTTCCTTTTCTGGAGTTAATGGTCTAACCTTGACTCATATTGACAATGCATCTAAAGAATTGGCATAGGCAAATATAGTGACATCAAAGAATGGGATTCTCCTGCCAATGATATCCAACATAATGCCCTGTGGGAGTGGGTTCCACATTCTCCCTGCTCTCTGGGTAAAGAAGTTTCTCCTGAATTCCCCGTTGGATTTATTAGTGACCTTTTTTTTTTCTTTTTTTGAAATTCTTTTGTGGAATTTGGGCATTGTCACCAAGGCTCCTTAGACAGCACCTTCCAAACCCATGACCACTACCATCTAGAAGGACAAGGGCAGAGACACATGGGAACACCACCACCTGCAAGTTCCCCTCCAAGCCACTCACCATCCAGACTTGGAAATATATCGCCGTTCCTTCACTGTCGCTGGGTCAAAATCCTGGAATTCCCTCCCTAACAGCACTGTGGGTGTACCTACACCACATGGACTGCAGCGGTTCAAGAAGGCAGCTCACCCTCACCTTCTCAAGGGGCAATTAGGGATGGGCAATAAATGCTGGCCCAGCCAGCGAAGCCCACATCCCATGAATTAAAAAAAGGATCCTGGGCCATTTGGTTGGCCACTAGTTTTGCTGACTTGACAATATGAAGGCCCCAGACTGTGCCCATCCCTAGTTGCCCTTGAGAAGGTGGTGCTGAGCCACCTTCCTGAACCACTGCAGGCCATGTGGTGTAGGTACACCCACAGTGCAGGTTTCTGGTACAAATGTGTACCTTGCTAGGACTTTTCAGGAGGCAGACTCAGTAAATATAACTTGGTCAACATGAGGTGATTGAGGTAATGGTTGCCAACACTGGCCTTTTTCTTATTTGTTCACGGGATGTGGGTTTCGCTGGCTGGGCCAGCATTTATTGCCCATCCCTAATTGCCCTTGAGAACGGAATGCCTTTCAGAGGGCGTTTAAGAGAGTTAACCACATTGCTGTGGGTCTGGAGTGACATGGAGACCAGACTGGGTAAGGACGACAGATTTCCTTCCCTAAAGGACAATAGTGAATCAGGTGGGTTTTTACAACAATCGACAACCCAGATTCTTATTGAATTCAAATTTCACCATCTGCTGTGGCAGGATTCGAACCCAGGGCCGGGAACATTCCCCTGGATTACTAGTCCAGTGACTGTGGCACCACCTCTGGGACTCACAAAGCACTCACTTGAGGTAGGGTAGGAGGGTGACAATTGATTGGAAGAGAGGCCGCTTCCGGATGGTTCTCTTCGTGCCTGAGGTGATGTTCTGCTGATATCCAATGTTGAGGTCCACTTTGTATCTCTGACTCTGGTTGATCATGAAGTATCTCACACCAAAGCCTTGTTGAAGGGCTTCTTCAAAATACTGGGAAAGTGACTGCAAGGACAAAGTTCAGAGATTGAGGCATTGGGATGGAGAGAAAGTGTTCAAAGACAACACCAAAAAGAAACAGTGAAAGACCTCCCAAAGGCAAACATCAAGAACGCACTCCTCTTCCGAATGCCCAAATCCCTATTGCATCACCACTGCGCTCCTCATCGAACACTCCTGATGATGAGGTCAAGGGTAAGGGAGGCCATTTCTGTTCTTAGCATATCTCTCTACTGTTCACAGTCTTCTCTCGAGAGAGAGAGAGAGGATACAAGACAGAGGAACCATTTTGTGAATTGATTCATTTCTTGCAAAGCTGTTACTGGGGTACAGTCTCACCCACAACACGAGACAGAATCTACCATCGCCCCTTGACGTTCAATGGCATTACCATCGCTGAATCCTTCACTATCAATATCCTGGGGGTTACCATTGACCAGAAACTGAACTGGACTAGCCATATAAATACTGTGGCTACAAGAGCAGGTCAGAGGCTACGAATCCTGTGACGAGTAACTCACCTCCTGACTCCCCAAAGCCTGTCCACCATCTACAAGGCACAAGTCAGGAGTGTGATGGAATACTTGCCTGGATGAGTGCAGCTCTCACAACACTGAAGAAGCTTGACTCCATCCAGGACAAAGCAGCCCACTTGATTGGCACCCCATCCACAAACATTCACTCTCTCCACCACCGACACACAGTAGCAGCAGTGTGTGTACCATCTACAAGATGCGCTGCAGGAATTCACCAAGGCTCCTTAGACAGCACTTTCCAAACCCACGACCACTACCATCTAGAAGGACAAGGGCAGCAGGCACATGGGAACACCACCACCTGGAAGTTCCCCTCCAAGTCACTCACCATCCTGACTTGGAAATATATCGGCCGTTCCTTCAATGTCGCTGGGTCAAAATCCTGGAATTCCCTCCCTAACAGCACTGTGGGTGTACCTACACCACATGGACTGCAGCGGTTCAAGAAGGCAGCTCATCGCCAACTTCTCAAGGGCAATTGGAGATGGGCAATAAATGCTGGCCCAGCCGGCGACGCCCACATCCCTTGAAAGAATTAAGAAAAGGATCCTGGGCCATTTGGTTGGCCTCTAGTTTTGCTGAGTTGATGATATTTGGCCCAGGCCAAACCCATTCTGAAAAGGTTACTGCAGGGTCCCCAATATTGACTGATAATGGCAGTGGCGCAGGGACTCGTCCACTGGGGAACAGGCTGTCCCATAAACTCTCCTTCCAACCAGTCGATGTCTCGGCACGGGTTAATCCTATCCAGCGAGAGGATGTTCGAGGCTCTCAATTTGCACACGGGACTGTCTGGAGCAGGATTGGAACCCTGTACCTTCTGACTCAGAGACAGGAATTCTCACCATAGATCCCGTCAAGGTGAAGCAAATTAATATCACAAGACACACCCATGATTAAAATAATCAAGGCATTTCCTGCTCTGGGTTTTAACTCTACCCTACTCCTCATTTTCTAAATCACTAAGTTTCTGTACTCCCCAACTTGAAGGATCAATCGCCATTTTACCTGGATTGGAGTGGGCGCTACATTATAAATCTTCCAATCACCAGAGTGAAGGGGCCAGCACAGACAGGAAGATATTCTCTTGGGTGCAGTTCCTCAGCCCCTCAGGCAGAATGTTGAAATTAAAATCAAAACACTGCTCTGTTTCCACATGTTTGTGAAATGGCTCATTCAGCTGAGAGGGTGGGGGAAATGTCTAGAGATTCGATTTAGACTCAGGAAACTTTAATCATATTTAAGACCAGGCCAAGGTCACAGCTAGAGGCCATTCAGCCCATCAGGCCTGTACCAGCCCTTTGGAAACCTATCCAATTAGACCCACTACACCATCCCCCACACCCTCTTTTCCCCTTCAATATTTCTCCAATTCCCCCTTTTGAAAATTCCTGTTGAATCTGCTTCCACCGCCCTTTCAGGCAGCGCCTCCCACATCACAACAACTCACTGAGTGAAAAAAAAATTCTCATCTCCCTCTCTGGCTCATTTCCCGATTCTCTTCAATCTGTCTCTCTCTGGTTACCGACCCTCCCGCCACTGGGAACATTCACTCCCTAACTGCTTTATCAAACCCTGTATTAAATCTCTCCTTAACCTGCTCTGCTCCAGGGATCAGCTAGTTTCCCATCTAGTCCTCCTCAAGATCGATTTGGCCTTTGAGATTGATTCATGCCCTCTGTCCCTGTAACGACAGCCAGTTCCTACCTGCAAGTACTCCTTCCATTCGAACGTGTCTCTCCAGTAGTATTTCCAGGTTGTGCGGAAGATGTCAAAGGGGTCGACGTCCGAGGTGCTGAGTCGCCTCAACCTGTCGAATGTCTCGTCCTGAATGGTCATTTGGTCAAAGTCTACGGTGAAACTCCGACCCCTGAGGTGGAAAGCAAAGTGACCATTAAGCTGGAGGCCAATGTGGTTCTGTCAAAAAGGACAGGCCTTCCTAAACCCCCGGGCAGGCCTTCCCAAATCCCCGGACAGGCTTTCCCAAACCCCCGGGCAGGCTTTCCTAAACCCCCGGACAGGCCTTCCTAAACCCCCGGACAGGCCTTCCTAAACCCCCGGACAGGCTTTCCTAAATCCCCGGACAGGCCTTCCTAAACCCCCGGGCAGGCCTTCCTAAACCCCCGGGCAGGCCTTCCCAAACCCCCGGGCAGGCCTTCCCAAACCCCCGGACAGGCCTTCCTAAACCCCCGGGCAGGCTTTCCTAAACCCCCGGACAGGCCTTCCTAAACCCCCGGACAGGCCTTCCTAAATCCCCGGACAGGCCTTCCTAAACCTGCTGGTAGCTGGGTAGGAGGACAAGGTGCAGCATGGAATCCCTGCTCCCTCCATGTCCACACAGCTTCTCCAGCTGGTTCCTTCACTGTCTCTGGTTCAAACTCCTGGATCTTTCCACCGAACACAGTTTAGTGCTGAGGGGGTGTCTTACAGGACCCAGCCAGCAGTGATTCACAGGAGTTTGTGTCAGCAGGGAGAGTGATTCATAGACGTTTTTCTATTCTCTCCTTTAGTAAGAATTTCATTATTTTCTTTACCATTGAGATTAGGCTGACTGGGCTATAAATTCCTGGATATGTTCTGTCCCCCTTCTTAAATACAGGAATTACATTAGTGATCCATCAGTCCCCTGACATTACACCTTCAACAGATAGATTACTAAATATATGTAATAGTGTCTCTGCTCTCTCTGAATTCTTTTAAAATACACATATGGTTTACACCCTCTGAGTTTTATACATTTATTTAATATTTCTCTTTTTATTTTAAATACAATTATTGCCGAAAAAGGAGACGTGTCAAAGCTTTTGCGTGTACTGGAAGCTACATATATCAATACACGGGGCCCTGTCTTTGCAGACAGGAAGAACATGTAGACACATTGCACCCGTTTCAGCTAAACAAAATAAGTGACAGCCATTCACTGGTTCATTCCTCAGCCACCATCACTGGTGTATTCTCTATGGCAACACCTCTACCAATCAGAGTCTACATGCCAACCAATCAGCACTCTCTTCACATACAGTATAAATTGTTGTTTGTCCCCCTTATATTGATATTCTTGCGAGTGTCCTGATGAGTGCAAAACGAAAAGCTTCGACATGTCTCTTTTTTCAGCAATACTCAAGTTCTGTAATATCAAACGCCAAAATGCAATGATGTAATTTCTA
Organism: Cetorhinus maximus; assembly: GCF_964194155.1. NCBI lineage: Eukaryota > Metazoa > Chordata > Chondrichthyes > Lamniformes > Cetorhinidae > Cetorhinus > Cetorhinus maximus. The sequence continues at coordinate 10,853,338 of NC_135912.1, read as the reverse complement.
ATCCCACCTTCCAATGTATGGCCGCTTGATCCACGCCCCCCTTGGGTAAATACTGAAGCAACATAATTATTAAATATTTTGCTGTTGCAGGTTGTGATTTTTTGATCTTGTTCCATTGTTTAATAGCCCATCTTACATCACAACGTTCCTATTTCTTTTTATTTGGTGTGTGTTGAGAGTGAAGATCAGTCAATGATCTTATTGAATGGCGGGGCAAGGATAGAGGGGCTGAATGACCTCCCGGCTTTATGTTAAGGTCCAGCACTACCTTCAAGGGGTAATGAGGAAGGGCAATAAGTGCCCGATGCCCACAAACCTGTTGGATGGTGGAATGGGTGAGGATTCATTCCCCATTCATCAATTTGCGGGTATCCCAAACTGTTTATTCCAACAGTCCCTTTGCAACCTTCCAGGCCCACAGAATTCAAGCAAGCCCAAACTTTGCTGGTCAAACCGCCAGTACTTTGAAAGGCAGGAGCACTAACCCTTTTTAAAACTGAGTTAGGCCTCAGCTGGAGGACTGTGTCTAGACATCAGCCAATAATCTTACTGAATGGCGGAGCAGGCTTGATGGGCTGAATGGCCTACTCCTGTTCCTGTTTCCCATGTTCCATCCTAATTCTGGACTCCGCACTTTAGGAAGGATGTCAAGACCTGGGAGAGGGCGCGGAGGAGATTTACCCAGAATGGGACCAGGGATGAGGGGCTTCAGTTCATGTGGAGAGAGACTGGAGAAACTGGGATTGTTCTCCTTGGAGCAGAGAAGGTTAAGGGGTTGGGGGGGGGGGGGGGGGGGGAGGGATTTAATCGAGCTGTTCCAGATGATGAGGGGTTTGGATAGAGTGAATAAGGAGAAACTGTTTCCAGTGACAGGCGGGTCAGCCACTGAGAGATCAGCCAGTGGTTCGAGTTCCTAATCTCAGTCTTGCCCCCGTGGGAGAAAACAACCAACATTCGGGGGCAGGACCCACCCTGGGGTGCACTGAAATCGAGACCCCGATTTGGGTGAAACATTAAACCAAGGGCCCTGGCTGCCCATCTTTGTTGTGATCAGAAGGTCCAATGATCCCTACCTGCGGCATTCTCCCTGGGGTAGAGATTTATCCCTCACCCAGTATTACTAAAAGCAGGTGACACATGGGTGTGTGTGGATCTTGCTGTGCGTGTAAACTGGCTGCAGTGTTTCCTGGGTCAGTAACTACACTTCAAAGTGCTTGACTGGCTGTGAAACAGGTTGGACTGTCGAGAGTTGCTATAGAAATGCAAGTTCTTCCTGCATCGCGAGAAAGACTGATTGTTCATCACAGGGGGGATAGAGATTCACAGAACGCAGGCTGAATAGGAATTCACAGCACCCAGGAGGGCTCCTCCTACCACCCACCCCTCCCTGTTAGAGACTCGGACCCTCCCTCCCACCCCAGTTAACAGCCGGAGCTGAGTTACTGTCCTTGCCATGGCCCTGCCACCTGGAAGCGGGCAGACCTGTTCTGGACCGAGTACGTTGAGATGAACTGTACACACAACCTCCTGCCCCTCTGAGGATGTCGGACCTGAACCCACTCAGCAGCTCTCCACACCCAGTCTGTGGGCACATCCCCCAACATCAGTGTGGCACAGAAACCAAACTGGAGTTTAGTAATCTCCTACACAACCGGGCATGGATTTATCCCGTGCACAAACGCACACACACACACGCATAGGCCTGTACACGTACACATGCACAGATGCGCTCATGTGTACACACACACGTGCACGCGTCTGTGTGTGTGCGCACATGCCCATGTCTGTATGTGTACGTATGTGCGCCCGTGTGTGTGCACGCATGTATGTGCACAGACAGACATGCACAGACACGCGCACATACAGGCACACGCGCACATGCAGGCGCACGCGCACATACAGGCGCACGCGCACATACAGACGCACGCGCACATACAGACACACACGCACATACAGACGCACGCGCACATACAGACACGCGCACATACAGACACGCGCACATACAGACACGCGCACATACGAAACCACAGTTTACAATCCAGAGTGGGACTGCTGTCTCATTTCATAGTCCCACCTCTACTAATCCCAAAAACTCATTAAAGGTGACAGGACAGATTGAGCACACAATTGGAGGGGCATATGGGATCCTGGGCTTTATAAACAGGGAATTAGATACAAAAACAAGGAAGTTATCTTCAAACTGTATAAAACTCTGGTTCAGCCTCAGCTGGAGTATTGTGTCCAGTTCGGGACACCACGCTTTAGGAAGGATGTGAAGGTGTTCGAGCGAGCGCAGAAAGAATTCACGAGAATGGTTCCAGAGATGAGGGACTTCAGTCCCGTGGATAGGTTGGAGAAGCTGGGAATGTTCTCCTTGGAGAAGAGAAGGTTGAGGGGAGATTTGATAGAGGCGTTCAAAATCATGAGGGGTCTGGATAGAGTAAAGAGGGAGAAACTTCCCATTGGTGGAAGGATCGAGAACCAGAGGGACACAGATTTAAGGGGTCTGACAAAAGAAGCAAAGGAGACATGAGGAGGAACTTTTTCACACAGCGAGTGGTTAGGGTCTGGAATGCACTGAGAGAGTGGTGGGGACAGGGTCAATCGAAACATTCAAAAAGGAATTGGATAATTCCCTGAATAGAAAAGGTTTGCAGGGCTATTGTGAAAAGGCAGGGGGAGTGGGACTAGATGAGTTGCTCCTGCAGAGAGTCAGCGTGGACACAATGGGCTGAATGGCCTCCTTCTGTGCTGTAACCATTGTCTGGTGCCTAAAACCTCACCTGTAGCGAAGGGTTATTTTCTCTTTATCTGGGTCACAGTAGAGCCTCTCGAGTGTCTCCTGGGCATCTTCCTGCACGCTCTCCCAGCGCTGGCTATCGGCCCTCCTCAGCTGCCAGTGATAGGGTAAAGCGGTGTGGTGGCCTGGGCAGCAGTCTCCACTGGGACAGCAGCCCACCAGGAACCGGGAGCAGATCCACACGCCGTCGTCCTGGCGCGTGTGATACTGCAGCTGGGTCAGGACATCCAGGAGACGGTCCAGGCTCATCTCGTCCTCGGCCAAGGCCGGGGCCTCGCAGGCTGGAGTCGGCCGGCCCAGGCTCTCGGCCTCCCTCAGTTCCATCTCCACAGCCTCGGTGGATGGGAAGTCCCTGCCCGGGGCCAGAGAGGCCTGCCCCAGGAGGTCGGAGGCCTGGAGGTCCATCTGCTTGGCCGCCTGCCACGGGTCACATGGCTGGTTGGCAGCAGGAGTCAGCCCATCAAAGCTCGCTAGGCCCGAGTGAGGGTGGGGCCTGGGCCTGGCTGTCAAGGCTGGTTTGTGGATCACACCAACTCGCTCCTTCTTGATCAGGTGCTTGAGAGTTCGAAGCAATCGCTCGGTGTCTTTCTTCCTCCTCAGCTGATCCAACGAATGACCCTTGACTAGTGAGATCTTGACCAGTGGATCGACCCGGGTTCGAGCTGCAGTGGGTGATGGCGTGGCTGCTGTTGCTCCTGTTTGTCCTGCCATCTATTCCTTTCCTGGGTCCTTGTTAAGCAGCCCTAGCATTCAAACACAAACAAAAAATAATTATATTAATAGGCCAGCAAAATCTTGCATTTATATTGTGCCTTTAATGTAATCAGGCATCCCAAGGCAATTTGCAATCATGCACCCAGATGGAATTTGACCCCAAGCCCCATGAGCAGATATGAAGGGCAGGTGACCAGAAGTTCAGTCAAGGAGGTCAGTTTTAAGGAGCGTCTTAGAGGGGTCAAAGGGCAGAGAGGTTTAGGGAGGGGATTCCAGAGCTCAGGGCCCCCAGGCAGCTGAAGCCACGGCCGCCAATGGTGGAGCGATGGGGAGTCGGGGGGATGCTCGAGAGGCCGGAATTGGAGGAGCGCAGAGATCTCGGAGGGTTGTAGGGGGCTGGAGGAGCTTAAGAGTGAAACATGTTGGTGTGGGACTGCAGTCACTGAGAGGTGCTGACCAGGTAAGGATCGCAGGTTCCTATCCTGAAAGGCACATCAGGTGAACCACAGTCTGACTGTCATGTGGTCCCTTTGGCTGTGACCCAGCTGTTAAAAAGACGGAATTCAGTTTCTCAAGCAGTCATGGGAGGATTCGATTTAGCATTATTCTTCCTAGATTCTTACACAACAGCCCATTCAGCTGATTGCTCATGTGTTGGCTCTTTGAATGAACTATCCAATTAGCCCCACTCCCCCCTGCTCTATCCCCAAGTTTTCCTCACTGGATATATATCCAATTTCCTAAGGAAGATATACCAGCAATATAACTACTGAACTATTATCCCAATATTCGTCTTTCCTTAACCCAAAGCCATGGCGTCGTTCCTCATTACTGACCCAGCATCGATCAGTGCTGACTGGGGCTGGAGTCTGGTATCTCCTTTCCCGTTTAATCTATTCACCTTCAGTCCATCCACAGTCAATGGGACCCT
>NC_135912.1:10843893-10846393 GCF_964194155.1 Cetorhinus maximus | reverse complement strand
CTCCCTCCCTCCCTCCCATCTCTCTTCCCCCTCCCTCCCTCCCTCCCATCTCTCTTCCCCCCTCCCTCCCTCCCTCCCATCTCTCTTCCCCCCTCCCTCCCTCCCTCCCATCTCTCTTCCCCCTCCCTCCCTCCCTCCCATCTCTCTTCCCCCTCCCTCCCTCCCTCCCATCTCTCTTCCCCTCCTCCCCCTCCCCCCCTCCCATCTCTCTTCCCCCCTCCCTCCCTCCCTCCCATCTCTCTTCCCCCTCCCTCCCTCCCTCCCATCTCTCTTCCCCCCTCCCTCCCTCCCTCCCATCTCTCTTCCCCCTCCCTCCCTCCCTCCCATCTCTCTTCCCCCCTCCCTCCCTCCCTCCCATCTCTCTTCCCCCCTCCCTCCCTCCCTCCCATCTCTCCTTCCCCCCTCCCTCCCTCCCATCTCTCTTCCCCCTCCCTCCCTCCCATCTCTCTTCCCCCCTCCCTCCCTCCCATCTCTCTTCCCCCCTCCCCTCCCTCCCATCTCTCTTCCCCCTCCCTCCCTCCCATCTCTCTTCCCCCCTCCCTCCCTCCCATCTCTCTTCCCCCTCCCTCCCTCCCATCTCTCTTCCCCCCTCCCTCCCTCCCATTTCTCTTCCCCCCTCCCTCCCTCCCATTTCTCTTCCCCCCTCCCTCCCTCCCCATTTCTCTTCCCCCCTCCCCTCCCTCCCATTTCTCTTCCCCCCTCCCTCCCTCCCATTTCTCTTCCCCCTCCCTCCCTCCCATTTCTCTTCCCCCCTCCCTCCCCCTCCACTCCCTCCCTCTCTCCCCTCCACTTCCCCCTCCCTCCCCCTCCCTCCCCCTCTCCCTCCCTCCTCCCTCCCCCTCTCCCTCCTCCTCTCCCTCCCTCCCTCCTCCTCTCTCCCTCCCCCTCTCCCTCTCCCTCCCTCTCTCCCTCCCCCTCCCCCTCTCCCTCCCTCCGTCTGTCTCCCCCCCTCTCCTCCCTCTGTCTCCCCCCCTCTCCTCCCTCTGTCTCCCCCCTCTCCTCCCTCTGTCTCCCCCCCTCTCCTCCCTCTGTCTCCCCCCTCTCCTCCCTCTGTCTCCCCCCCTCTCCTCCCTCTGTCTCCCCCCCTCTCCTCCCTCTGTCTCCCCCCTCTCCTCCCTCTGTCTCCCCCCCTCTCCTCCCTCTGTCTCCCCCCCTCTCCTCCCTCTGTCTCCCCCTCTCTCTCCCTCTGTCTCCCCCCTCTCCTCCCTCTGTCTCCCCCCCTCTCCTCCCTCTGTCTCCCCCCTCTCCTCCCTCTGTCTCCCCCCTCTCCTCCCTCTGTCTCCCCCCCCTCTCCTCCCTCTGTCTCCCCCCTCTCCTCCCTCTGTCTCCCCCCCTCTCCTCCCTCTGTCTCCCCCCTCTCCTCCCTCTGTCTCCCCCCTCTCCTCCCTCTGTCTCCCCCCTCTCCTCCCTCTGTCTCCCCCTCTCCTCCCTCTGTCTCCCCCCCTCTCCTCCCTCTGTCTCCCCCCTCTCCTCCCTCTGTCTCCCCCCCTCTCCTCCCTCTGTCTCCCCCTCTCTCCTCCCTTTGTCTCCCCCCCTCTCCTCCCTCTGTCTCCCCCCCTCTCCTCCCTCTGTCTCCCCCCTCTCCTCCCTCTGTCTCCCCTCCTCTCCTCCCTCTGTCTCCCCCTCTCCTCCCTCTGTCTCCCCCCTCTCCTCCCTCTGTCTCCCCCCCTCTCCTCCCTCTGTCTCCCCCCTCTCCTCCCTCTGTCTCCCCCCCCTCTCCTCCCTCTGTCTCCCCCCCTCTCCTCCCTCTGTCTCGCCCCCTCTCCTCCCTCTGTCTCCCCCCCTCTCCTCCCTCTGTCTCCCCCCCTCTCCTCCCTCTGTCTCCCCCCTCTCCTCCCTCTGTCTCCCCCCTCTCCTCCCTCTGTCTCCCCCCTCTCCTCCCTCTCCCTCTCTCAGTCTCTCCCTCCCTCCCTCTCCCCTCCCCTCCCCTCCCTCTCTCTCCTTTGTTCCTGTCGGGACTGGTTCTCCTTCTTTACCTTTTCCTCACTAACCTGTCTCTTTGATCTCAGGTGAAATGAAAATCTCTTTCTCCCGGTCGGTAGCTGGTAGATCCCAGTCTCTCCGCACTTTTTGCAGTTGAGTAGTGCTGATCTGGCGCTGGTAGTGTTTGGAGAGCGGGCTGGGCTGTGGATTTCTAACCCTGGTGGCTGATCATTGGGACAGTTTGCCCCATACCCGCTCCCAGCTTTTTCCTGATGCCTGTGTTTCGGCCTCTGAGCTGCCTTTAATAGTGAGAGGGGAGAGGCAGCTGCCCAGAGCCGAGACAGGCAGGTCTCCTCCTCTTCCAGTTCACAGCCCAGCTCCTCCCAGCAATTTCACAAACGAAACTGACACGAGAAATTCACAAGGGCATTTCTCAGACAAGCTCCAGGGGTTAGTCAGCACTGCCTTTATACAGCAACTAGTTCCTCCTTTCACATTCAGACCCTTTACATTCTCCTATTCAAATCCTTCCTTTCCACCTCCCTATCTCTGTAACCTCCTCCAGCCCCTACACCCC
>NC_135912.1:10624372-10843693 GCF_964194155.1 Cetorhinus maximus | reverse complement strand
TATAAACCAGTCTGATCACAACCTCAGTGTCACGTTTGACCCTGAGCTGAACTTCTGACCTCATATCCACGCCATCTCTGAGACCACCCATTTCCACCTCTGTAATATCGCCCGACTCCACCCCAGTCACAGCTCATCCGCTGTGGAAACCCTCATTCCTGCTTTTGTTGCCTCCAGACGTGACTATTCCAACGCGCTCCTGGCTGGCCTCCCACATTCTACCCTCCGTAAACTTGAGGTCATCCAAAACTCTGCTGCCCGTGTCCAAACTCACACCGAGTCCCGTTCCCCTATCACCCCCTGTGCCCGCTGACCCACACTGGCTCCCGGTCAAGCAACATCTTGATTTTAAAATTCTTATCCTTGTTTTCAAACCCCTCTATGGCCTCGCCCCCTCCCTATCTCCACCTCTGCGCGTCTCTCTCCTCCTTTAAGATGGTCCTTAAAACCGGCCTCTTTGACCAAGCTTTTGGTCACCTGACCCTAATATCTCCTCACGTAACTTGGCAGTGTGTTTTGTTTGATAATGCTCCTGTGAAGTGCCTTGGGACATGTTATTTCAGTAAAGGGCACTATGGGAATAGAAGGTGTTGTTGTACCCTGTGCCTAGTTATAGGGACACAAGTGAATCCTCAGTTAATGCCCACTGCCTGTATACAGTTAAACACAGTTCATACAGAGGAAGCACAGGAAGGTGAGCAAGGGAGTGGGATTGGACTGAGTGACATAGAGAGGTGGAAAACTCTCTCTGCGACCTATCTGACAGTGAGCCCTTTGCTTGTAAACTTGTGCCCTTGATTCTCGCCCCCCTTTTCAAAATGCAAACAGCCGACCTTTCGAAGCAGGAGTAGGTCACTCAGTGACTGGGGTGTGGGCACCATCTTGGAAAAGGACCCAGAGGGACGCTGACTGGGTAGCCTGGGACCATCTAGCCAGGCTCCTGCAGGTTAGGAGTGACCACCACAAGCACAAGTGGCATCCTACCGAGAACCTGTGCCCAGGCCGGACTCTACAAGGATCAGGGAGCGGAGGGAGGTTCAATGCAATACTTTATAAATCACTGTGGTTATAGGCCCCATCTGGAGGATTGTGTCCGATTCTGGGCTCCGCACTTTAGGAAGGATGGCAAGGCCTGGGGAGAGGGTGCGGAGGAGATTTACCCAGAATGGGACCAGGGATGAGGGACTTCAGTTCATGTGGAGAGAGACTGGAGAAGCTGGGATTGTTCCCCTTGGAGCAGAGAAGGTTAAGGGGGAGATTTAATCGAGACGTTCAAAATGATGAGGGGGTTTGGACAGAGTGAATAAGGAGAAACTGTTTCCAGTGGCGGGAGGGTCGGTAACCAGAGGGAGACAGATTGAAGAGAATCGGTTAATGAACCAGAGGAGGAGATGAGGAGGATTTTGTTTACACAGCGAGTTGTTGTGATCTGGAAGGCGCTGCCTGAAAGGGCGGCGGGAGCAGATTCAACAGGAACTTTCAAAAGGGGAATTGGAGAAATATTTGAAGGGGAAAAATTTGTAAGGATATGGGGAAAAAGCAGGGGGTGGGAGGTGGGTGGAGGTGAATGGGACTAATTGAGAAACACTTTCAGAGAGCTGGCAGAGGCAGGATGGGCTGAGCGGCCTCTTTCTGTGCTGTAAGATTCTATGTAACAAAACAATGATTAAAACAAACCTAGAAGAGCATCAAAACAGATGATTCAGAAGCTGAAAGAAATATTCAGGAAGTTACAAATTGGTTTATTTACATTAAACGCAAAGCGCAGTTCTCTTTTTAGTTCTTATGTATTTTCATTTTCATGTATTTGTCTAAAAGCAACCTACCTTCCTGTCAGTGAAAGCGATCTTCCCCATAATGTGCAGCTCGCATGGGCAGCGATTGCTGACCTGCTATTCGGCTGGGGGAGTCATCGTGCCCACACCCAGCTCTGCCCACAGATGACTCGCATGCCAGTGGCACAGTGGGTCATCAAGTGGAAATCAGGAGTGATGACCCTGCTGTGTCTTTGCCTAATTTCCCCTGCCAAGGGTGATGGGGCGATTACCGCTTCACCCCCTCCCACCCACCCCAATGATACCTCAGGAAAGGTCAAAAAAACTCAGCACAGGGGCTTCAGCCTGTGCTTATTTATATCTCCGTCCCTCAGGACCCCTCCAGGCAGTGCTTTGGCTCCATGGGTCATTTATACCTAACCCCGTGCTGTACCTGTCCTGTGAGTGTTTGATGGGGACGGTGTAGAGGGACCTTTATTCTGTATCTAAGCACGTGCTGTACCTGCCCTGGGAAAGTTTGATGGGGACAGTGTAGAGGGAGCTTTATTCTGTATCTAACCCCATTCTGTACCTGTCCTGGGAGTGTTTGATGGGGACAGTGTAGAGGGAGCTTTACTCTGTGTCTAACCCCGTGCTGTACCTGTCCTGGGAGTGTTTGATGGGGAAAGTGTAGAGGGAGCTTTACTCTGTATCTAACCCCGTGCTGTACCTGTCCTGGGAGTGTTTGATGGAGACAGTGTAGAGGGAGATTTACTCTGTATCCAACCCTGTGCTGTACCTGTCCTGGGAGTGTTTGATGTGGACTGTGTAGAGGAAGCTTTACTCTGTATCTAACCCCGTGCTGTACCTGTCCTGGGAGTGTTTGATGTGGACTGTGTAGAGGGAGCTTTACTCTGTATCTAACCCTGTGCTGTACCTGTCCTGGGAGTGTTTGATGTGGACTGTGTAGAGGGAGCTTTACTCTGTATCTAACCCCGTGCTGTACCTGTCCTGGGAGTGTTTGATAGGAATGGTGTAGAGGGAGCTTTACTCTGTATCTAACCCCGTGCTGTACCTGTCCTGGGAGTGTTTGATGTGGACAGTGTAGAGGGAGCTTTACTCTGTATCTAACCCCGTGCTGTACCAGTCCTGGTAGTGTTTGATGGGGTTAACTGAGATTGCCTCCTGATGGCTGAGTGGGCAGCTAGACCCATGTAAATCTGTGAGGTCCAGGGGTTGTTGTGTGATATCGGACTCAGTGACAACAAAGGGGTTGTTACATTTGTCCTCTGGGTCCCAGGAGGAGGAATGTGAGTTGGTGGGGACAGTACCGTCTCCCAGAATTCCTGGCCCTGCCCCTTGTGCTTTCGGGTCACCCTGATTCAGGTTCACACTCATGACCCCAGCCCCCTGAACCCAATGAGGGGCTTCACCGACCCTCCGGCCTGCACCCTCTCCGCCACACCCCGCTTGGATCGCAAACTCTGATTGGGCCTTTCATCACGTTAACATTAATTGCGTTTATACCCTGTCTGACCTTAGATACCCTCCCAGGCCAGGTCACAAATCGGCGCAGGCTTGGAGGGCCCAAGGGCCTGTTCCTGGGCTGTACTTTTCTTTGTTCTTTCTTTGTAATCAAACAGGGAATTGGACCCTGAGCCACATGAAGAGATATTAGGGACAGGTGAGCAAAGAGGTAGGTCAAAGAGGTGAGTTTTAAGGAGGAGAGAGAGAGGGGGAGAGGTTTAGGGAAGGAATTTCAGAGCTTAAGGCCCCAGGCAGCCAATGGTGGAGCGATGGGAAACGGGAGGGGGTGTTGGGAATGACACGCAATCCCTTAAAGAGCTCTTCGTCTCCTCCCCAATACTGTCACGGCCAAGAAAGGACCTTCACAGGAATTTAAAGAGAAACCGAACTGCGTTTGTAACTTGCTTGTGATCATTTCCTGGCTGGGAGTTGCTCACTCGGTTGAGCTGGAGATTACAGTCTGGCGGCAGATTTCTAGGATCTGGTCCGTCATGTTGGACACTCTCCAGCTGCAAGGCTGCTGCACGACAGGGAGGGAGGGGGGGAGGGGGACATGAAAGTGGCCAGTTACGAACCGAAAACCAGCTGCTTTGTGAAACTGGGAGCAGGCAGAGAGGCCCGATTCAAGATAAACTCACCAGGGAAGTGAATCGGGACATTAGTCACACACTTGCTATGACTATTGACTCGCAGCGTTAGGGAGGATGGTAAACAGTCACTCAGATTGATAAAAATAGGAGTGCTGCCAAACCTGTTTTAAAATAGAAAATGCAGAACCGTGAATTCGGATTGCGAACGGCCTTGTTACTAACTGCCGGAATATTGGGGTTTCTCGTGTTGTTGCCAACCCTCTTGGCTAATGTTCCTCATGCTACCCTCCCACCTCCAATAAGACCATAAGACATGGGAGCAGAAATTAGGCCATTCGGCCCATCGAGTCTGCTCCGCCATTCAATCATGGCTGATAAGTTTCTCAACCCCATTCTCCCGCCTTCGCCCCGTAACCTTTGATCCCCCTTACCAATCAAGAACCTATCTATCTCGGTCTTAAATACACATGATTTAATCCAAAACTCTGCTGCCCGTGTCCTAACTCACACCGAGTCCCGTTCCCCTATCACCCCCTGTGCCCGCTGACCCACACTGGCTCCCAGTCAAGCAACATCTTGGTTTTAAAATTCTCATCCCTGTTTTCAAATCCCCCCATGGCCTCGCCCCCCTCCCTATCTCTGAAATCTCCCTCCCAGATCTCCGCGCTCCTCCAATTCCAGCCTCATGAGCATCACCCCGATTCCCCATCGCTCCACCATTGGCGGCCGTGTCTTCAGCTGCCTGGGGGCCCTGAGCTCTGGAATTCCCTCCCTAAACCTCTCCACAGGGAAGATGTAAAGGCCATCGAGGGGACGGAGAGCACGTTTCACCAGGACTTTACCACGCATGAGGGGGTCTCAGATAAGAGGAGGAGCGGGAAAAACTGGGATTGTTCTCCTTGGAACAGTGGAAGGTGAGGAGGTGACCTGATCGAGGTTTAAGATGAGGAGATGTTTTGAGAGAAAGAGAGAGAGAGGGAAAGAAAGAGAGAGAGAAAGAAAGAGAGAGGGAGGGAGAGAAAAAGAAAGGGAGAGAGAGAGAGAAAGAAAGAGAGAGAGAGAGAGAGAGAGAGGGGGAGAGAGAGAGAGAGAGAAAGAAAGAGAGAGAGCGAGAGAGAGAGAGACGATTCCCTCTGGATGGTGGGTCTACCGTAAAGCACTCTAAGAATGTGACCCTGAAAGGCGCTATATAAATGCAGGTTTTTCTTTCAATAACCAGAGGCTAGAGATTTAAAATCATCGACATGAGATCTAGAGGGGAAGAGAGGGGACAAGTTTTGTCACTCAGGGAGTTGTTGGGATCCGGAACATTCTCCCTGAGAAGATGGCGGAAGCTGATTCCATTGATAGTTTTCAAAGCGGACTGGGCAGTTTCCTGACGATGAGGAACTCACAGGGATATGGATAAATGGTGCTGTGGGACTGAGCTCAACTGCTCCTTCCGAGAGGCGGCAGAGGGTCGATGGGCCAAATGGCCTCAATCTGTGCTGGAAGATTCTGTGGTCTGATCATTTTCGTTCTGGGTTTTATTTGTTTGGGATCACAATGGTGGGAGACAAAAGGTTAGACAGTGAAACCACTGGCGTTACAACAACAACTTACATTTACATAGCACCTTCAATGCAGTAAAATCATCCCAAGGTGAGTCACAGGAGCGGGATTGAAACAACTGGACCCCGAGCCACAGGAGGAGATATTAGGGACAGGCTCGGTCAAAGAGGCTGGTGTTAAGGAGGAGAGAGAGGGGGAGAGGTTTGGGGAGGGAATTCCAGAGTTTAGGCCCTAGGCAGCTGAAGGCACGGCCGCCAATGGTGGAGCGATGGGAATCGGGGAGGATGGAGTGCTGCGAGAGGACGGAATTGGAGGAGTGCAAAGACCTCGGAGGGTTGTAGGGGCTGGAGGAGGTTATAGAGATTGAGAGATAGGCAAGGCCATGGATGGAATTTGACAGGAGGATGAACTTGAGAATCAGTTTTGAGTCCAAATCCAGACAGCTGAGTATATCATCCAGGCTAAACCCTCCCAGTGCAGTACTGAGGGAGTGCTGCACTGTCGGAGGGTCAGTACTGAGGGAGTGCTGCACTGTCGGAGGGTCAGTACTGAGGGAGTGCTGCACTGTCGGAGGGTCAGTACTGAGGGAGTGCTGCACTGTCGGAGGGTCAGTACTGAGGGAGTGCTGCACTGTCAGAGGGTCAGTACTGAGGGAGTGCTGCACTGTCGGAGGGTCAGTACTGAGGGAGTGCTGCACTGTCGGAGGGTCAGTACTGAGGGAGTGCTGCACTGTCGAAGGGTCTGTACTGAGGGAGTGCTGCACTGTCGAAGGGTCAGTACTGAGGGAGTGCTGCACTGTCAGAGGGTCAGTACTGAGGGAGTGCTGCACTGTCGGAGGGTCAGTACTGAGGGAGTGCTGCACTGTCAGAGGGTCAGTACTGAGGGAGTGCTGCACTGTCGGAGGATCAGTACTGAGGGAGTGCTGCACTGTCGGAGGGTCAGTACTGAGGGAGTGCTGCACTGTCGGAGGGTCAGTACTGAGGGAGTGCCGCACTGTCAGAGGGTCAGTACTGAGGGAGTGCCGCACTGTCGGAGGGTCAGTACTGAGGGAGTGCCGCACTGTCGGAGTGTCAGTACTGAGGGAGTGCCGCACTGTCGGAGGGTCAGTACTGAGGGAGTGCTGCACTGTCAGAGGGTCAGTACTGAGGGAGTGCTGCACTGTCGGAGTGTCAGTACTGAGGGAGTGCCGCACTGTCGGAGGGTCAGTACTGAGGGAGTGCTGCACTGTCAGAGGTGCCATCTCAAGTGGAGGGTAAAGAGCTGCTGGCCACAGGAGGATGATCCCCCTCAGCGTCCTGGGGCCAAATGTAAGCTCAGTTCACAAAGGAAAGGCAGGCGATGGGGCTCAGTGTCACACCGCTGTTTGTGGGATCTTGCTCTGCGCAAAACGGCCGACATATTTCCCACAATCGGACAGGGGAGTAAAGTTACAGAGAAAGAGCAGCTGAGCTGAGAGGCTGGGGAGTGTTTAGTGAGGGGAGGGGAGTGTTTAGTGAGGGGACGGGAGTGTTTAGCGAGGGGAGGGGAGTGTTTAGTGAGGGGCTCGGGAGTGTTTAGTGAGGGGAGGGGAGTGTTTAGTGAGGGGAGGGGAGTGTTTAGTGAGGGGAGGGGAGTGTTTAGCGAGGGGCTGGGGAGTGTTTAGTGAGGGGAGGGGAGTGTTTAGTGAGGGGAGGGGAGTGTTTAGTGAGGAGAGGGGAGTGTTTAGTGAGGGGAGGGGAGTGTTTAGTGAGGGGCTGGGGAGTGTTTAGTGAGGGGAGGGGAGTGTTTAGCGAGGGGCTGGGGAGTGTTTAGTGAGGGGAGGGGAGTGTTTAGTGAGGGGAGGGGAGTGTTTAGTGAGGAGAGGGGAGTGTTTAGTGAGGGGATGGGAGTGTTTAGCGAGGGGCTGGGGAGTGTATAGTGAGGGGAGGGGAGTGTTTAGTGAGGGGAGGGGAGTGTTTAGTAAGGGGAGGGGAGTGTTTAGCGAGGGGAGGGGAGTGTTTAGCGAGGGGCTGGGGAGTGTTTAGTGAGGGGCTGGGGAGTGTTTAGTGAGGGGAGGGGAGTGTTTAGCGAGGGGAGGGGAGTGTTTAGCGAGGGGCTGGGGAGTGTTTAGTGAGGGGCTGGGGAGTGTTTAGTGAGGGGAGGGGAGTGTTTAGTGAGGAGAGGGCAGTGTTTAGTGAGGGGCTGGGGAGTGTTTAGTGAGGGGAGGGGAATGTTTAGCGAGGGGAGGGGAGTGTTTAGTGAGGGGAGGGGAGTGTTTAGTGAGGGGCTGGGGAGTGTTTAGTGAGGGGAGCGGAGTGTTTAGTGAGGGGAGGGGAGTGTTTAGCGAGGGGCTGGGGAGTGTTTAGTGAGGAGAGGGGAGTGTTTAGTGAGGGGAGGGGAGTGTTTAGTGAGGGGAGTGTTTAGCGAGGGGCTGGGGAGTGTTTAGTGAGGGGCTGGGGAGTGTTTAGTGAGGGGAGGGGAGTGTTTAGCGAGGGGCTGGGGAGTGTTTAGTGAGGGGAGGGGAGTGTTTAGTGAGGGGAGGGGAGTGTTTAGTGAGGAGAGGGGAGTGTTTAGTGAGGGGCTGGGGAGTGTTTAGTGCGGGGAGGGGAGTGTTTAGCGAGGGGCTGGGGAGTGTTTAGTGAGGGGCTGGGGAGTGTTTAGCGAGGGGAGGGGAGTGTTTAGTGAGGAGAGGGGAGTGTTTAGTGAGGGGAGGGGAGTGTTTAGCGAGGGGCTGGGGAGTGTATAGTGAGGGGAGGGGAGTGTTTAGTGAGGGGAGGGGAGTGTTTAGTGAGGGGAGGGGAGTGTTTAGCGAGGGGAGGGGAGTGTTTAGCGATGGGCTGGGGAGTGTATAGTGAGGGGAGGGGAGTGTTTAGTGAGGGGAGGGGAGTGTTTAGTGAGGGGAGGGGAGTGTTTAGCGAGGGGAGGGGAGTGTTTAGCGAGGGGCTGGGGAGTGTTTAGTGAGGGGAGGGGAGTGTTTAGTGAGGGGAGGGGAGTGTTTAGTGAGGAGAGGGGAGTGTTTAGTGAGGGGCTAGGGAGTGTTTAGTGAGGGGCTGGGGAGTGTTTAGTGAGGGGAGGGGAGTGTTTAGTGAGGGGAGGGGAGTGTTTAGTGAGGAGAGGGGAGTGTTTAGTGAGGAGAGGGGAGCGTTTAGCGAGGGGCTGGGGAGTGTTTAGTGAGGGGCTGGGGAGTGTTTAGTGAGGGGAGGGGAGTGTTTAGTGAGGGGAGGGGAGTGTTTAGCGAGGGGAGGGGAGTGTTTAGCGAGGGGCTGGGGAGTGTTTAGTGAGGGGCTGGGGAGTGTTTAGTGAGGGGAGGGGAGTGTTTAGTGAGGGGCTGTGGAGTGTTTAGTGAGGGGCTGGGGAGTGTTTAGTGAGGGGAGGGGAGTGTTTAGCGAGGGGAGGGGAGTGTTTAGTGAGGAGAGGGGAGTGTTTAGTGAGGGGAGGGGAGTGTTTAGTGAGGGGAGGGGAGTGTTTAGTGAGGGGCTGGGGAGTGTTTAGTGAGGGGAGGGGAGTGTTTAGTGAGGGGAGGGGAGTGTTTAGTGAGGGGAGGGGAGTGTTTAATGAGGGGCTGGGGAGTGTTTAGTGAGGGGAGGGGAGTGTTTAGTGAGGGGAGGGGAGTGTTTAGTGAGGGGAGGGGAGTGTTTAGTGAGGGGCTGGGGAGTGTTTAGTGAGGGGAGGGGAGTGTTTAGCGAGGGGCTGGGTAGTGTTTAGCGAGGGGCTGGGGAGTGTTTAGTGAGGGGAGGGGAGTGTTTAGTGAGGGGACGGGAGTGTTTAGCGAGGGGAGGGGAGTGTTTAGTGAGGGGACGGGAGTGTTTAGCGAGGGGAGAGGAGTGTTTAGTGAGGGGAGGGGAGTGTTTAGTGAGGGGAGGGGAGTGTTTAGTGAGGGGAGCGGAGTGTTTAGTGAGGGGAGGGGAGTGTTTAGTGATGGGACGGGAGTGTTTAGTGAGGGGAGGGGTGTGTTTAGTGAGGGGAGTGTTTAGCGAGGGGAGGGGAGTGTTTAGTGAGGGGAGGGGAGTGTTTAGTGAGGGGAGGGGAGTGTTTAGTGAGGGGAGGGGAGTGTTTAGTGAGGGGCTGGGGAGTGTTTAGTGAGGGAAGAGGAGTGTTTAGTGAGGGGAGGGGAGTGTTTAGCGAGGGGAGTGTTTAGCGAGGGAAGAGGAGTGTTTGGCGAGGGGAGGGGAGTGTTTAGCGAGGGGAGTGTTTAGCGAGGGGAGGGGAGTGTTTAGCGAGGCGGTAGTGTTTAGCGAGGGGAGGGGAGTGTTTAGTGAGGGGAAGGGAGTGTTTAGTGAGGGGAGGGGAGTGTTTAGCGAGGGGAGTGTTTAGCGAGGGGAGGGGAGTGTTTAGCTAGGGGAGTATTTAGCGAGGGGAGGAGAGTGTTTAGTGAGGGGAGTGTTTAGCGAGGGGGTAGTGTTTATCGAGGGGAGGGGAGTGTTTAGCTAGGGGAGTATTTAGCGAGGGGAGGAGAGTGTTTAGTGAGGGGAGTGTTTAGCGAGGGGGTAGTGTTTATCGAGGGGAGGGGAGTGTTTAGCGACGGGAGTGTTTATCCAGGGGGGTAGTGTTTAGTGAGGGGAGGGGAGTGTTTTGCGTGGGGAGGGGAGTGTTTAGCGAGGGGGGTAGTGTTTAGCGAGGGGAGGGGAGTGTTTAGCGAGGGGAGTGTTTAGTGAGGGGAGGGGGGTGTTTTGCGAGGGGAGGGGAGTGTTTAACGAGGGGGGTAGTGTTTAGCGAGGGGAGGGGAGTATTTAGCAAGGGGAGTGTTTAGTGAGGGGAGTGTTTAGCGAGGGGAGGGGAGTGTTTAGCGAGTGGAGGGGAGTGTTTGGTGAGGGGAGTGTTTAGCGAGGGGAGGGGAGTGTTTGGCGAGGGGAGTGTTTAGCGAGGGGAGGGGAGTGTTTGGCGAGGGGAGTGTTTAGTGAGGGGAGGGGAGTGTTTGGCGAGGGAAGGGGAGTGTTTGGTGAGGGGAGAGTTTAGCGAGGGGAGGGGAGTGTTTGGCGAGAGGAGAGTTTAGCGAGGGGAGGGGACAGTTTGGCGAGGGGAGAGTTTAGCGAGGGGCGTGTTTAGCGAGGGGAGGGGTGTGTTTGGCGAGGGGACAGTTTAGCGAGGGGAGGGGAGTGTTTGGCGAGGGGAGGGGAGTGTTTGGTGAGGGGAGAGTTTAGTGAGGGGAGGGGAGTGTTTGGTGAGGGGAGAGTTTAGCGAGGGGAGGGGAGTGTTTGGCGAGGGGAAAGTTTAGCGAGGGGAGGGGAGTGTTTGGCGAGGGGAGGGGAGTGTTTGGTGAGGGGAGAGTTTAGCGAGGGGAGGGGAGTGTTTGGCGAGGGGACTGTTTAGCGAGGGGAGGGGAGTGTTTGGCGAGGGGAGGGGAGTGTTTGGTGAGGGGAGAGTTTAGCGAGGGGAGGGGAGTGTTTGGTGAGGGGAGAGTTTAGCGAGGGGAGGGGAGTGTTTGGTGAGGGGAGAGTTTAGCGAGGGGAGGGGAGTGTTTGGCGAGGGGAGAGTTTAGCGAGGGGAGAGGACAGTTTGGCGAGGGGAGAGTTTAGCGAGGGGCGTGTTTAGCGAGGGGAGGGGTGTGTTTGGCGAGGGGACTGTTTAGCGAGGGGAGGGGAGTGTTTGGCGAGGGGAGGGGAGTGTTTGGTGAGGGGAGAGTTTAGCGAGGGGAGGGGAGGGGAGTGTTTGGTGAGGGGAGAGTTTAGCGAGGGGAGGGGAGTGTTTGGCGAGGGGAAAGTTTAGCGAGGGCAGGGGAGTGTTTGGCGAGGGGAGGGGAGAGTTTAGCGAGGGGCTGAGGAGTGTTTAGCGAGGGGAGGGGAGTGTTTGGCGAGGGGAGTGTTTAGCGAGGAGAGGGGAGTGTTTAGCGAGGGGAGGGGAGTGTTTAGCGAGGGGCTGAGGAGTGTTTAGCGAAGGGAGGGGAGTGTTTGGCGAGGGGAGTGTTTAGCGAGGGGAGGGGAGTGTTTGGCGAGGGGAGTGTTTAGCGAGGGGAGAGTTTAGCGAGGGGCTGAGGGCTGTTGAGTTGCTCTAGGTTGTTGATGTTGAGTCACTCAGTGTGAAGGAGAGGATGATGGAGTCGCGGGGAGGGAGTGAAGGAGGGAGGGAGGGTTGGAGGGAGGGAGGGAGGGGAGTGAGTTTCAGACATGGGGAGGGAGAGGGGGCAGTCACAGGGCCTCTTCCCTGAAAGGTTTGAGGGGATCCCCTTGGGATTTTGTTTCTAACAACATTCCGGAAGTTTCCAGGATCAGTTTCTGTATTTTCTCCCCCCTCAACCCCCCCACCCCCAGCACAGACTCTGCCCACAGAGACGGAGATTCAACCGGGAGCCACACTCACCCTGGGGGGGGACGAGGTGGGGGGGTGAGGTTAGGAATTTGGAGGGGGTGTTGGGGAGGGGATTTGGGGGGGTGGTGAGGGTGCAGGGGGGTGGGAATTGGGAGGGTGGAGTGGGGGGAGTGGGGGAGTGGGGGGTGGGGGTGTGTTTGGGGAGTGCAGGGGGGGTGGGGGGGTGGGGGTGGGGTTTGGGGGAGGGGAGGGGTGTGGGCGGCTGCCGCAGAATCTTTCCTGGGCCAAGTCATAAAAGTCCTGAGCGAGAAATCAAAAGCCAAACCTCCTGCAGCTGGAGCGGCTCCGGGGATGGACTTTGGGTTCAGTGTTTGAGTATTTTTTCACAGATATGGAAACCGAAACTCCAACCAGAGGCTGAGAGGGATTCTCTGTAAAATACCCTCCCCACTGCCTCTCACAGACTCAGCCACAAGTCAGGACTTGCTCATTCTCACCAAACTTACAGCTCGATCCCCAGTCACCTTCACCTGGGAGAGAAAGAGAGAGACTTGCATTTGTCTAGCACCCCTTCCCAGACTTCTGCACTGCAGCAATCATTACAGCCAGTTAGCGCACAGTGAGATCCCACAACCAGCCGCACAATCAAATGGCCAGGTTGTCTGTATTTTTGTCCCTCCTGCCCCAGTGATGCTGGTGTGAGGGATAAATGTTGGTCAGCACAACAGGTGAACCCATTCCCCACACCTACCCACTCTGAAAACTCGCCTCCATTTGAAACGGTGGCTGGAGAATATTTTATGCCAACAGAATAGCAGCTCAACAGTGCAGTGCTCCCTCAGTACTGAACCTCGGACAGTGCAGCACTCCCTCAGTACTGACCCTCTGACAGTGCAGCACTCCCTCAGTACTGACCCTCGGACAGTGCAGCACTCCCTCAG
The DNA here is from genome assembly GCF_964194155.1 of Cetorhinus maximus. Classification (NCBI taxonomy): domain Eukaryota; kingdom Metazoa; phylum Chordata; class Chondrichthyes; order Lamniformes; family Cetorhinidae; genus Cetorhinus; species Cetorhinus maximus. Next base: position 10,831,126 of record NC_135912.1, on the reverse strand, counting down.
TACTGACCCTCTGACAGTGCAGCACTCCCTCAGTACTGACCCTCGGACAGTGCAGCACTCCCTCAGTACTGACCCTCCGACAGTGCAGCGCTCCCTCAGTACTGACCCTCTGACAGTGCAGCACTCCATCAGTACTGACCCTCTGACAGTGCAGCACTCCCTCAATACTGACCCTCTGACAGTGCAGCACTCCCTCAGTACTGACCCTCCGACAGTGCAGCACTCCCTCAGTACTGACCCTCTGACTGTGCAGCACTCCCTCAGTACTGACCCTCCGACAGTGTAGCACTCCCTCAGTACTGACCCACCAACAGTGCAGCACTCCCTCAGTACTGACCCTCCAACAGTACAGTACTCCCTCAGTACTGACCCTCTGACAGTGCAGCACTCCATCAGTACTGACCCTCTGACAGTGCAGCACTCCCTCAGTACTGACCCTCCAACAGTACAGCGCTCCCTCAGTACTGACCCTCTGACAGTGCAGCACTCCCTCTGTACTAACCCTCCGACAGTACAGCACTCCCTCACTACTGACCCTCCGACAGTGCAGCACTCCCTCAGTACTGACCCTCTGACAGTGCAGCACTCCCTCAGTACTGACCCTCTGACAGTGCAGCACTCCCTCAGTACTGATCCCCCAACAGTGCGGCACTGAGCGTTAGCATTATTTTTTTGTCACCGGACTGGCAATCCAGAGACGCACGGTAATATTCTGGGGACCAGGGTTCGAATCCCACAATGGCAGATGATGGAATTTCAGTTCCAAAAATATCTGGAATTAAAAATCTGATGATGACAATGAAACCATTGCAGATTGTTGTAAAAACCAATCTGGTTTACAGTTCAAGAAAGTCGGGGGGCAGAGGTGAGTATGGTGGCCATTACCAAGGAAAAGGTGCTAGGAAAACTGAAAGGTCTGAAGGTGGATAAATCACCTGGACCAGATGGATTACACCCCAGAGTTCTGAAGGAGATAGCTGAAGAGATAGTGGAGGCGTTAGTGGTGATCTTTCAGGAATCACTGGAGTGAGGGAGGATCCCAGAGGACTGGAAAATTGCTAATGTAACCCCCCTGTTTAAGAAGGGAGTGAGGCAAAAGACAGGAAATTACAGGCTGATTAGCCTGATGTTGTCGTTGGTAAGATTTTAGAGTCCATTATTAAGGATGAGATTTCAGAATACTTGGAAGTGCATGGTAAAATAGGGCAAAGTCAGCATGGTTTCAGCAAGGGGAGGTTATGCCTGACAAATCTGTTAGAATTCTTTGAGGAGGTAATGAGTAGGTTAGACAAAGGAGAGCCAATGGATGTTATCTACTTGGACTTCCAGAAGGCCTTTGACAAGGTGCCGCACAGGAGGCTGCTCAGTAAGATAAGAGCCCATGGTGTTAGAGGCAAGGTACTAGCATGGATAGAAGATTGGCTGTCTGGCAGGAGGCAGAGAGTGGGGATAAGGGGGTCCTTCTCAGGATGGCGGCCGGTGACTAGTGGAGTTCCACAGGGGTCAGTGTTGGGACCACAACTTTTCACTTTTTACATTAATGATCTAGATGAAGGAACTGAGGGCATCCTGGCTAAGTTTGCAGATGATACAAAGATAGGTGAAGGGACAGGTAGTATTGAGGAGGCCGGGAGGCTGCAGAAGGATTTGGACAGGTTAGGAGAATGGGCAAAGAAGTGGAAAATGGAATACAACGTGGGGAAGTGTGAGGTCATGCACTTTGGTAGGAAGAATAGAGGCATAGACTATTTTCTAAATTGGGAGAGAATTCAGAAATCTGGAGTGCAAAGGGACTTGGGAGTCCTAGTCCAGGATTCTCTTAAGGTTAACTTGCAGGTTGAGTCGGTAGTTAGGAAGGCAAATGCAATGTTGGCATTTATTTCGAGAGGACTAGAATATAAAAGCAGGGATGTGCTGCTGAGGCTTTATAAGGCTCTGGTCAGAACACATTTAGAATATTGTGAGCAATTTTGGGCCCCTATCTCAGGAAGGATGTGCTGGCCCTGGAGAGGGTCCAGAGGAGGTTCACGAGAATGATCCCAGGAATGAAAGGCTTAACATATGAGGAACGTTTGAGGACTCTGGGTCTATACTTGATGGAGTTTAGAAGGATGAGGGGGGATCTGATTGAAACTTACAGAATACTGAAAGGCCTGGATAGAGTGGACGTGGGGAAGATGATTCCATTAGTAGGAGAGACTAGGACCCGAGGGCACAGCCTCAGAGTAAAGGGAAGACCTTTTAGAAAAGAGATGAGGAGAAACTTCTTTAGCCAGAGAATGGTGAATCTATGGAATTCATTGCCACAGAAGGCTGTGGAGGCCAGGTCATTGAGTGTATTTAAGACGGAGATCGATAGGTTCTTGATTGGTAAGGGCATCAAAGGTTACGGGGAGAAGGCGGGAGAATGGGGTTGAGAAACTTATCAGCCATGATTGAATGGCAGAGCAGACTCGCTGGGCCGAATGGCCTAATTTCTGCTCCTATGTCTTATGGTCTAAATCTTCCATCCTTAGCCGGCCTGGGCTACATGTGACTCCAGACCCACAGCAATGTGGTTGACCCTTAAATTCCCTCTGAAATTGGCCTAGCAAGACACTCAGTTGTGTCAAACCACTGCAATCCCAAGAGAAAGGCAAACAGCGATCTCAGCCCTGTCGACTGCAAAGTCCTCCTTACTAACATCGGGGGGCTAGTGCCAAAATTGGGAGAGCTGTCTCACAGACTAGTCAAGCAACAGCCTGACATAGTCATCCTCACAGAATCATACCTTACAGATACTGTCCCAGACACCACCATCACCATCCCTGGAGTACTGCTTTGGGCTGTATTAGAGTTTGGTGAAAGCGGGACTTTAAAGGGTTAATTTCTACCTAAAGTCTAGTCTCTCTTTAATTTAGCAATTAACTAAAAGTCACTCTTTGGGTTTGGAGAAAGTGAGTTTTAGTCTAGCTTTAAAACAGGCTGATACAGGCTCTGCATGCAGCTACAGCTAGTTAATTAGTTAACTAGCTTAACAGGTTTTCAGAAGCTTGATTCAGGCAGCATAAAAGGAAGCCATCTACAGTGCCGCTTTTGTCTGCACTGGAGTGCTGCTTTGGGCTGCATTAGAGTGCCTCAGTTGGAGTTTGGTGAGAGAGGAAGTTCACTGAAGAGGGAAGGAGGTGATCCTTTCATTTTCTACCTTTCCTCAGGAAGGAGCTCAGCAGCCTTGGGGAGTAGGACCTTGTGAGTATTTCTTCTGTCCTTAATATTCTCTAAACTAGAGCAAATAAAAGTAAAGGGAATAGTTTAAAGGTAAGTCATGGCGGGGCAGCTCGGCAAAGTGGAATGCTCCTCCTGTTCGATGTGGGAAGTCAGGGACACTTCCAATGTCCAGGGTGACCATGTGTGCAGGAAGTGACTTCAGCTACAGTTACTTGAAATCTGTGTTTTGGAGCTGGAGCTGCAGCTGGAGTCACTGTGGAGCATCCACAGGGCTGAGATCTTCGTGGATAGCATGTACCGTGAGGTGGCCACACCGCAGGTAAAGAGTGCACAGGCAGAAAGGGAAAGGGTGACTGGCAGACAGAGTAAAAGCGCTAGGCAGGTAGTGCAGGAGTCCCCTGGGTCCATGTCCCTCTCCGACAGATTATCCATTTTGGATACTGCTGGGGGAGATGGTTTCTCAGGGGAATGCAGCAAGAGCCAAGTCTGTGGCACCACAAGTGACTCAGCTATACAGGAGGGAGAAAAAAGAGTGGGAGAGCAATAGTGATAGGGGATTCTATCATAAGGGGAACAGACAGGCGTTTCTGCGGCTGTAGATGTGACACCAGGATGGTATGTTGCCTCCCTGGTGTCAGTCTCAAGGATGTAACTGAGCGGCTGCAGGACATTCTGAAGGGGGAGGTTGAACAGCCAGAGGTCATGGTCCATATCAGTACCAACAACATGGGTAAAAAGAGGGATGAGGTCCTGAAAGCAGAATATAGGGAGCTAGGTCCATAAATTAAAAAGCAGGACCTCAAAGATAGTAATCTGAGGATTATTCCCAGTGCCACGTGCTAGCGAGATCAGGAATAGGAGAATAGACCAGGTGAATACATGGCTGGAGAGATGGTGTAGCAGGGAGGGATTTAGATTCCTGATGCATTGGGACTGATTCTGGGGAAGATGGGACCTGTACCAGCTGGGCAGGTTGCACCCCAGCAGAACTGGAACCAATATCCTCACAGGGTAATATCCTCGCTAGTGCTGAGGGGAAGGTTTAAACTAGATTGGCCGGGGGATGGGAACCTGAGCGGTGAGACACAGGAGAGGGAAACAAAGTTAGGAATTGAAAGACAAAAAAATAGAAAGCAAAAGTGAAAGGCAGAGGAAACAAGGGCCAGCAGCAAATAGGGCCAGAGTACAAAAAAAATGGGTAAAAATGTTAAAAAGACAAGTCTAAAGGCATTGTATGAATGCACGGAGCATTCACAATAAGATAGACGAATTACAAAGAACAAAGAAAAGTACAGCACAGGAACAGGCCCTTCGGCCCTCCAAACCTGCGCCGATCATATTGCCCGTCAACTAAAACATTTTGCACTTCCGGGGTCCGTATCCCTCTATTCCCATCCTATTCATGTATTTGTCAAACTGCCTCTTAAACACCACTATTGTACCTGCTTCCACCACCTCCTCTGGCAGCGAATTCCAGACACTCACTACCATCTCCGTAAAAAACTTGCCCCGCACATCTCCTCTATAGTTTTCTCCTCTCACCTTAAATCTATGTCCCCTAGTAATTGACTCTTCCACCCTGGGAAAAAGCTTCTGACTATCTACTGTGTCCATGCCACTCATAATTTTGTAAACTTCTATCAAGTCGCCCCTCAATCTCCGTCGCTCTAGTGAGAACAATCCGAGTTTCTCCAACCTCTCCTCATAGCTAATAACCTCCAGACCAGGCAGCATCCTGGTAAACCTCCTCTGCACCCTCTCCAATGCCTCCACATCCTTCTGGTAATGTGGTGACCAGAATTGCACACAATATTCCAAGTGTGGCCTAACCAAGGTTCTATATAGCTGCAGCATGACTTCCAGTTTTTATACTCAATACCCCTGCCAATGAAGGAAAGCATGCCATATGCCCTCCTGACTACCTTATCCACCTGCGTTACCACTTTCAGTGACCTTTGGACCTGTACATCCAGATCCCTCTGCCCGTCGATGCACTTAAGGGTTCTGTCATTTACTGTATAATTCCTGCCTGTATTAGACCTTCCAAAATGCATTACCTCGCATTTGTCCGGATTAAACTCCATCTGCCATTTCTCCACCCAAGTCTCCAACCAATCTATATCCCGTTGTATCCTTTGACAATCCTCTTCACTATCTGCAACTCCTCCAACCTTAGTGTCGTCTGCAAACTTACTAATTAGCCCAGTTACATTTTCCTCCAAATCATTTATGTATACTACAAACAGCAAAGGTCCCAGCACTGATCCCTGCGGAACTCCACTAGTCACAGCTCTCCATTCAGAAAAGCACCCTTCCACTGCTACCCTCTGTCTTCTATGACCAAGCCAATTTGTATCCATCTTGCCAGCTCACCTCTGATCCCGTGCGACTTTACCTTCTGTACCAGTCTGCCATAAGGGACCTTGTCAAAGGCCTTACTGAAATCCATGTATATAACATCCACTGCCCTTCCATCGTCGATCATCTTTGTCACTTCCTCTAAAAACTCAATCAAGTTAGTGAGAGACGACCTCCCCTTCACAAAACCATGCTGCCTCTCACTAATACGCCCATTTGCTTCCAAATGGTAGTAAATCCTGTCACGAAGAATCTTCTCCAATAATTTCCCTACCACTGACGTAAGGCTCACCGGCCTGTAATTTCCTGGATTATCCCTGCTACCCTTATTAAGCAATGGAACAACATTGGCCATTCTCCAGTCCTCTGGGACCTCACCTGTAGCCAGTGAGGATACAAAGATTTCTGTCAAGGCCCCAGCAATCTCCTCCCTTGCCTCCCTCAGTACTCTGGGGTAGGTCCCATCTGGCCCTGTAGACTTATCCACCTTAATATTCTTCAAGACGCCTAACACCTCCTCTTTTTTGATCTCAACATGATCCAGGCTATCTACACACTCTTCCCTAGACAAATCGACCGCTAAGTCCTTCTCTTTGGTGAATACTGATGAGAAGTATTCATTCAGTATCTCTCCCATTTCTTCTGGCTCCACACACAGATTCCCACCTCTGTCCCTGAGTGGGCCCACCCTTTCCCTGGCTACCCTCTTGCCCTTTACATATGTATAAAAGGCCTTGGGATTTTCCTTAATCCTGGTTACCAGTGACTTTTCATGACCCCTTTTAGCCCTCCTGACTCCTTGCTTAAGTTTCTTCCTACTTTCTTTATATTCTCCACGGGCTTCATCTGTTCCCAGCCTTCAGGCCCTTACGAATGCTTCCCTTTTCTTTTTGACTAATCTCACAATATCCTTCGTTATCCAAGGTTCCTGAAACTTGCCACGCTTATCCTTCATCCTAGCAGGAACATGCTGGTCCTGAATTCTTATCAACTGACGTTTGAAAGCCCCCCACATGTCAGTTGTTGATTTGCCCTCAAACATCCGCCTCCAGTCTAGATTCCTCAGTTCCTGCCTAATATTGTTATAATTAGCCTTCCCCCAATTAAACACCTTAACCCGAGGACTCCTGTTATCCTGATCCACCAGTACCTTGAAACTTACTGACTTATGGTCACTTTTCCCGAAATGCTCTCCTACTGAAACTTCAACCACCTGGCCGGGTTCATTCCCTAATACCAGGTCCAGTATTGCCCCTTCCCTAGTTGGACTATCTACATATTGTCTCAGGAAGCCCTCCTGATGCACCTTACAAATTCTGCACCATCCAAACCCCTAGCACTAAGTGATTCCCGGTCAATATAGGGAAAGTTAAAATCACCCACCACAACAACCCTATTGCTTGTACATCTTTCCAAAATCTGCCTACATAACTATTCCTCAATCTCCCGCCGGCAATTGGGAGGCCTATAGTAAACCCCCAACACTGTGACTGCACCCTTCCTATTCCGGAGCTCTACCCCTATTGCCTCGCTGCATGAGCCCACCGAGGTGTTCTCCTGTCATACAGCTGTGATATTCCCCTCAACCAGCAGTGCAACTCCCCCACCTCTTCTACATCCCTCTCTATCCTGCCTGAAACATCTAAATCCTGGAATGTTTATCTGCCAATCCTTCAACCAAGTCTCTGTAATAGCAATAACATCATAGTCCCAAGTACTAATCCAAGCTCTAAGCTCATCTGCCTTGCCTGTTATACTTCTCGCATTGAAACAAATGCATTTCAGACCCCCAGTCCCACAGTGTTCAGTAATTTCTCCCTGCCTGCCCTTCCTCTTAGTGCTACTGGCCATATTCACTGGTTCCCAGTCCTTTATTTCACCTGCTGACCTATTGCTGTGGTTCCCACCCCCCTGCCATACTAGTTTAAACCCTCTCGAGTGACACTAGCAAACCTCGCAGCCAGGATATTGGTGCCCCTCCAGTTTAGATGCAACCCGTCCTTCTTGTACAGGTCCCACCTGCCCAGGAAGAGATCCCAATGATCCAGATATCAGAAACCCTCCCTCCTACACCATCTGTTCAGCCACGTGTTCAGTTGCACTATCTTCCTATTTCTAGCCTCACTGGCACGTGGCACAGGGAGTAATCCTGAGATTACAACCCTAGAGGTCCTGTTTTTTAACCTTCTGCCTAACTCCCTGACCTCCCGCTGCAGGACCTCGTACCACAACCTCTGGCTGTCCTCCCTCCCCCTTCAGAATGTCCCGTACCCGATCAGAGACATCTTGGACCCTGGCACCAGGGAGGCAACATCCCATCCTGGTGTCTCTTTCACGACCACAGAAGCGCCTATCTGAGCCCCTGACTATACAGTCCCCTATGACAATTGCTCTTCTGTGCTTTGACCCCCCCCTGCTGAACAACAGAACCAGCCGTGGTGCCACTGCTCTGGCTACTGCTGTTGTTTTCCCCTGATAGGCCATCCCCCCCAATAGTATCCAAAATGGTATACCTGTTAGAGAGCCACAGGGGATTTCTGCACTGACTGCCTGCCCCTTCTAGCAGTCACCCATCTATCTGTCTGTACCTTGGGTGTGACCACGTCTGTAAAACTCCTGTCAATGACGCTTTCTGCCACCTGAATGCTCCTAAGTGCATCCAACTGCTGCTCCAACCGATCCATTTGGTCTGTGAGGAGCTGCGATTGGGGACACTTCCTGCAGATGTAGGTGTCCGGGACACTTGAAGCGTCACAGATTTCCCACACCCCACAGGTGAAGCACTTCACCCCAGCAACTGCCATATAACTGAATTAACAGTGAAAATAAATGGGCATGATATGATTGTGATTATGGAGACATGGCTGCAAGGTGACCAAGGCTGGGAACTGAATATCCAAGGATACTCGATATTTAGGACAGACAGGCAAAAAGGGAAAGGAGATGGTGTGGCATTGTTAGTTATGGATGAAATCAGGGCGATAGTGAGGGGATATTAGCTCAGAAAATCTCGGTGTAGAATCAGTCTGGGTGGAGCTAAGAAGCAATTAGAACCATAGAACCATAGAACACTACAGCACAGAAAACAGGCCATTCGGCCCTTCTAGTCTATTCCAAAATATTATTCCGCTAGTCCCATTGATCTGCACCTAGTCCATAACCCTCCAGACCTCTCCCATCCATGTATCTATCCAATTTATTCTTAAAAGTTAAGAGTGAGCCTGCATTTACCACATCAGATGGTAGCTCGTTCCACACTCTCACCACTCTCTGAGTGAAGAAGTTCCCCCCAATGTTCCCCCTAAACCTTTCCCCTTTCACCCTAAAGCCATGTCCTCCCATGTTTATCTCTCCTAATCTAAGTGGAAAGAGCTTACTCGCATTTACTCTGTCTATACCCCTCATAATTTTGTAAACTTCTATAAAATCTCCCCTCATTCTTCTACGCTCCAAGGAATAAAGTCCTAACCTGTTTAATCTTTCCCTGTAACTCAACTCCTTAAGACCCGGCAACATCCTAGTAAATCCTCTCTGCACAATCTCAATCTTACTGATATCCTTCCTGTAGTTAGGTGACCAGAACTGCACACAATACTCCAAAGTTGGCCCCACCAATGTCTTATACAACCTCATCATAACATCCCAACTCCTATACTCAATACTTTGATTTATGAAGGCCAGTATGCCAAAAGCTTTCTTTACAACCCTGTCTACCTGTGACGCCACTTTCAGGGAATTATGTATCTGAACTCCCAGATCCCTTTGTTCCTCCGCACTCCTCAGTGCCCTACCATTTACTGTGTATGTCCTACCTTGGTTTGACCTTCCAAAATGTAACACCTCACACTTTTCCGTATTAAATTCCATCTGCCATTTTCTGGCCCATTTTTCCAGTTGGTCCAGATCCCTCTGCAAGCTTTGAAAGCCTTCCTCGCTGTCCACAATGCCTCCAATCTTAGTGTCATCAGCAAACTTGCTGATCCAATTTACCACATTATCATCCAAATTATTGATATAGACAACAAACAACAATGGTCCCAGTACAGATCCCTGAGGCACACCACTAGTCACAGACCTCCAGTCTGAGAAGCAATCATCCACTACCACTCTCTGTCTTCTCCCACACAGCCAATTTCGAATCCAGCTTACAACCTCTCCATGGATACCAAGTGTCTGAACCTTCTGAACTAACCTCCCATGTGGGACCTTGTCAAAGGCCTTACTAAAGTCCATGTAGACAACATCCACAGCCTTTCCTTCATCCACTTTCTTGGTAACCTCCTCAAAAAACTCTACAAGGTTCATTAAACACGACCTACCACGCACAAAGCCATGCTGACTATCCTTAATCAGCCCTTGGCTGTCCAAATAATTATATATCCGATCTCTCAGAACACCTTCCAATAATTTACCTACTACTGACGTCAGGCTCACTGGCCTGTAATTCTGTAAGGCAGCAAGCACCTCCTCCTCTTTAATCTCTGTATGTTCCATGACACTACTGCTTGTTTCCCTTCCTTCCTTATACACTATGCCAGTTTCCTGAGTAAATACTGATGCAAAAAAACTGATTAAGATCTCCCCCATCTCGTGAGGCTTCACACATAGACGGCCACTCTGATCTTCAAGGGGACCAATTGTGTCCCTTACTATCCTTATTAGGGAGGAAAAACATTACTGGGAGTTGTATGTAGGTCTCCAAACAGTTGTGATAGGTAGGAGACAGCATTAAACAGGAAATTAAAGATGCATATACCAAGGGTGCTACAGTAATCATGGGTGAATTTACATATAGACTGGGCAAACCAAATTAGCAATAATACTGTGCCGGATGAAATCCTGGAGTGTGTACGAGATGGTTTTTTAGACCAGTATGTTAAGGAACCGACTAGAGAACAGGCTATCCTCGATTTGGTATTGTGCAATGAGAAGGGGTTAATTAATAATCCTGTTGTGTGGGGTACTTTAGGGAACAGCGACCATAACATGATAGAATCCTTCATTAGGATGGAAAGTGGAGTAGCCGATCTGAAACTAGGTTCCTCAATCTTAACAAAGGAAATTACAAATGTATGAGGCATGAATTGGCAAAGTTAGATTGGGGAACTTCATTAAAAGGCATTATGTTGGGCAGACAATGGCTAATATTTAAGGAATGTATGCATTGCAACAGTTATACATCCCTTTCTGGCACAAAAACACAACAGGAAAAGTGGCCCAACCATGGCTAACAAAAGAAATTAAGGATAGTATTAGATACAAAGAGGAGTCATATAAAGTTGCTAGAAAAAGTAGCAAGCCTAAGGATTGGGAGCAGCTTAGAATTCAGCAAAGGAGGACCAAAAGATTGATTAAGAGAGGAAAAATAGAGTATGGGAGTAAATTTGCAAGAAACATAAAAGCGGACTGACAAAGCTTCTATCAGTGAAAAGAAAAAGATTAGTGAAGACAAATGTAGGTCCCTTACAGTCTGAAACAGGAAAATTTATAATAGAGAACAAGGAAATGGCAGAGCAATTAAACAACTACTTGAGTTCTGTCTTGATGGAGGAAGACACAAATAACCTCCCAGGAATACTAGGGAACCAAGGGTCTAGTGAGAAGGAGGAATTGAAGGAAATTAGTATAACTGTAGGAAAAACAGAATGGCAGAGTATTATTTAAAGGTGATAGATTGGGAAATGTTGATGTACAAAGGGACCTGGGTGTCCTTGTACACCAGTCACTGAAAGCTAGCATGCAGGTCCAGCAAGCAGTTAAGAAGGCAAATGGTATGTTGGCCTTCATTGTGAGAGGAGTTGAGTACAGGAGCAAGGATGTCTAACTGCAGCTGTACAGGGCCTTGGTGAGACCACACCTGGAGTATTGTGAGCAGTTTTGGTCTCCTTACCCAAGAAAGGATATACTTGCCATAGAGGGAGTGCAGGGAATTTTCACCAGACTGATTCCTGGGATGGCAGGATTGTTGTATGAGGAGAGATTGGGCCGAGTAGGTCTGTATTCACTGGAGTTTAGAAGAATGAGAGGGGATCTCATTGAAACTTATAAACCTCTGACAGGGCTGGACAGACTGGACGCAGGGATGATAGTTCCTCTGGCTGGGGGGGGTCGAGAACAAGGGGTCACAATCTCAGGATGTGGGGTAGGCTGTTTAGGACTGAGATGAGGAGAAACTTCTTCACTCAGAGGGTGGTGAACTTGTGGAATTCTCTACCACAGAGGGCTGTGGAGTCCAAGTCACTGAATATATTGAAGAAGGAAATTGATAAATTTCTAGACTCTAATGGCATCAAGGGGTATGGGGAGAGAGCGGGAGTATGGTGTTGAGATAGAGGATCAGCCATGATCTTAATGAATGGTGGAGCATGCTCGAAGGGCCGAGTGGCCTCCTATTTACTATTTTCTATGTTTCTGTGTCCTGTTCCACCGGCCGGACAGACCCAGCAGAGGTGGCAGCACAGTGGTATACAGTTGGGAGGGAGTTGCCCTGGGAGTCCTCAACATCTACTCCGGACCCCATGAAACCTCGTGGCATCAGGTCAAACATGGGCAAGGAAACCTCCTGCTGATTACCACGTACCCCCCTCCCTCAGCTGATGGATCAGTGCTCCTCCATGTTGAACATCACTTGGAGGAAGGACTGAGGGTGGCAAGCGTGCAGAATGTACTCTAGGTGGGGGGACTTCAATGTTCATCACCAAGAGTGGCTTGGTAACACCACTACTGACTGAGCTGGCCGAGTCCTGAATGACATAGCTGCTAGACTGGGTCTGCGGCAGGTGGTGAGGGAACCAACAAGAGGGAAAAACATACTTGACCTTATCCTCACCAACCTGCCTTCCGCAGGTGCATCTGTCCATGACAGTATCGGTAGGAGTGACCACCGCACAGTCATTGTGGAGACAAAGTCCCGCCTTCACATTGAGGATACCCTCCATCATGTTGTGTGGCACTACCACCGTGCTAAATGGGATAGATTTTAAACAGATCTAGCAACTCGAGGCTGGGCAACCATGAGGTGCTGTGGGCCATCAGCAGCAGCAGAATTATACTCGAACACAATCTGTAACCTCATGGCCCAGCATATCCCCCACTCTACCATTACCATCAAGACAGGGGATCAACCCTGGTTCAGTGAAGAGTGCAGGAGGGCATGCCAGGAGCAGCACCAGGCATACCTAAAAATGAGTTGTCAACCTGGTGAAGCTATAACACAGGACTACTTGCGTGCCAAACAGCATAAGCAGCAAGTGATAGACAGAGCTAAGCGATCCCACAACCAACGGATCAGATCTAAGCTCTGCAGTCCTGCCACATCCAGTCGTGAATGGTGGTGGACAATTAAACAACTCAGGAGGAGGAGGCTCCACATATATCCCCATCCTCAATGATGGAGGAGCCCAGCACATCAGTGCAAAAGATAAGGCTGAAGCATTTGCTACAATCTTCAGCCAGAAGTGCCAAGTGGATGATCCATCTCGGCCTCCTCCGGAGATCCCCAGCATCACAGATGCCAGTCTTCAGCCAATTCGATTCACTCCACGTGAAATCAAGAAATGGCTGAAGGCACTGGACACTGCAAAGGCTATGAGCCCTGACAACATTCCAGGAATAGTATTGAAGACTTGTGCTCCAGAACTTGCCACGCCCCTAGCCAAGCTGTTCCAGTACAGCTACAACACTGGCATCTACCTGGCTATGTGGAAAATTGCCCAGGTATATCCTGTACACAAAAAGCAGGACAAATCCAACCCGGACAATTACCGCCCCATCAGTCTACTCTCGAACATCGGTAAAGTAATGGAAGGGGTCATCAACAGTGCTACCAAGCGGCACTTGCTTAGCAATAACCTGCTCACTGACCCTCACTTTGGGTTCCGCCAGGGCCACTCAGCTCCTGACCTCATTACAGCCTCAATTCAAACATGGACAAAAGAGCTGAACTCCCGAGGTGAGGTGAGAGTGACTGCCCTTGACATCAAGGCAGCATTTGACCGAGTGTGGCATCAAGGAGCCCTAGCAAAACTGGAGTCAATGGGAAAAAGAGGGTAAATTCTCTGCTGTTTGGAGTCATACCTAGCACAAAGGAAGATGGTTGTGGTTGTTGGAGGTCAGTCATCTCAGCTCCAGGACATCACTGCAGGAGTTCCTCAGGGTAGTGTCCTCAGCCCAACCACCTTCAGCTGCTTCATCAATGACCTTCCTTCCATCATAAGGTCAGAAGATACGGAGATTGAGGGGCGACTTGATAGAAGTTTACAAAATTATGAGTGGCATGGACAGAGTAGATAGTCAGAAGCTTTTTCCCAGGGTGGAAGAGTCAATTACTAGGGGACATAGATTTAAGGTGAGAGGAGAAAACTATAGAGGAGATGTGCGGGGCAAGTTTTTTACGCAGAGGGTAGTGAGTGTCTGGAATTCGCTGCCAGAGGAGCTGGTGGAAGCAGGTACGATAGTGGTATTTAAGAGGCAGCTTGACAAATACATGAATAGGATGGGAATAGAGGGATACAGACCCTGGAAGTGCAAAATGTTTTAGTTTGACGGGCAATATGATGGGCGCAGGCTTGGAGGGGCGAAGGGCCTGTTCCTGTGTTGTACTTTTCTTTGTTCTTTGTTCTTCACTGATGATTGCACGATATTCAGCACCATTCGCAACTCCTTAGATACTGAAGCAGCCCATGTCCAAATGCAGCAAGACCTGGACAATATTTAGCCTTGGGCTGACAAGTGGCAAGTAACATTTGCGCCACACAAGTGCCAGGCAATGACCATCTCCAACAAGAGGGAATCTAACCATCGCCCCTTGACATTTAAGCACTACCATCACTGAATCCCCCACTATCAACATCCTGGGGGTTACCATTGACCAGAAACTGAACTGGACTAGCCATATAAATACTGTGGCAACAAGAGCAGGTCAGAGGCTGGGAATCCTGCGGAGATTCCTTACTCCCCAAAGCCTGTCCAACATCTACAAAGCACAAGTCAGGAGTGTGAGGGAATACTCCCCACTTGCCTGGATGAGTGCAGCTCCCAGAACACTCAAGAAGCTGGACACCATCCAGGACAAAGCAGCCCCGCTTGATTGGCACCCCATCCACAAACACTCACTCCCTCCACCACTGACGCACAGTAGCAGCAGTGTGCGTACCATCTACAAGATGCACTGCAGGAATTCACCAAGGCTCCTTCGACAGCACCTTCCAAACCCATGACCACTACCATCTAGAAGAACAAGGGCAGCAGACACATGGGAACACCACCACCTGAAAGTTTCCCTCCAAGCCACTCATCATCTTGACTTGGAAATATATCACCGTTCCTTCACTGTCGCTGGGTCAAAATCCTGGAACTCCCTCCCTAACAGCACTGTGGATGTACCTACACCACACGGACTGCAGCGGTTCAAGAAGGCAGCTCACCACCACCTTCTCAAGGGCAATTAGGGATGGGCAATAAATTCTGGTCTAGTCATTGATGCCCACATCCTGTAAAATGAATAAAAAAACTCCCTCAGTACTGACAGGGTGGATGTGGAGAGGTTGTTTCCTCTTGTGGGAGAATCTAGAACTAGAACTGTTTAAAATCTAGAACTGTTTAAAAATAGGGGCTTGCTCATTTAAGACAGAGATGAGGAGAAATATTTTTTCTCAGAGGGTTGAGGGTCTTTGGAACTGTCTCCCTCAAAAGGCAGTGGAAGCAGAGTCTTTGAATATTTTTAAGGCAGAGCTAGATAGATTCTTGATTAACAAGGGGGTGAAAGGTTATCGGGGGTAGGCAGGAATGTGGGGTTGAGGTTACATTCAGATCAGCCATGATTGTATTGAATGGCAGAGCAGGCTCGAGGGGCCGAGTGGCCTACTCCTGCTCCTAATTCATGTTTGTAAAACATCCCAAGTGTCTTCACAGTGGTGGAATTAGACAAAATTTGACAGAAAACCAGATATTGTCAGGTGACCAAAAGCTTGGTCAAAGAGGTCGGCTTTAAGGAGCCTTTTAAAGGAGAGAGAGAGGCGGAGAGGTTTAGGGAGGGGATACCGGATCTCAGGGCCCCCAGGCCTGGCCCGGCCGCCAATGGTGGAGCGATGGGAATCGGGGGATGCTCAAGAGGCCGGAATTGGAGGAGCGCAGGGATCTTGGGGGTTGTGGGGGCTGGAGGAGGTTACAGAGATAGGGAGGGAGGTGAGGCCATGGAGGGAGTGAAAAATAAGGATGAGACTTTTAAAATCGAGGTGTTGCTGGACTGGGAGCCAGCGTGGTCAGCGGGTGTGGGGGGTTGGGGTGGTTATGAGGGGTAAGCAGAGGGCAGGGCTGGGAACTGCAGTTGATACCACCGGCAGCTTTGCCAGATAGATCAAACTTACCCTGGCCATGGGATCAGTGTTGGCAAGACCCAAATCTTCATAAATAAAGAACACAGATTCATCGTTGAAATCAGCATTTAATTTTATTGTGTATTATAGACACTGCACTCTGTCACACACACACATAGTCCTACAGAGGGAAGCGGAAAAGCATTAAACAGATATTTTACATAACTTCAAAAATTGACCTTATTACAATGTAAGAGGGTAGAGTCCTGGTCAAACCAGACACAGAGTAAATCTCCCTCTGCACTGTCCCCATCAAACACTCCCAGGACAGGTACAGCACGGGGTTAGATAGAGAGTAAAGCTCCCTCTACACTGTCCCCATCAAACACTCCCAGGACAGGTACAGCACGGGGTTAGATAGAGAGTAAAGCTCCCTCTACACTGTCCCCATCAAACACTCCCAGGACAGGTACAGCACGGGGTTAGATACAGCGTAAAGCTCCCTCTACACTGTCCCCATCAAACACTCCCAGGACAGGTACAGCACGGGGTTACAGAGTAAAGCTCCCTCTACACTGTCCCCATCAAACACTCCCAGGACAGATACAGCACGGGGTTAGACAGAGAGTAAAGCACCCGAAAATCCATTATTGAGAAACTGAACTGGACTAGCCATATAAATACTGTGGCTACAGGAGCAGGTCAGAGGCTGGGAATCCTGCAACGAGTGACTCACCTCCTGACTCCACAAAGCCTGTTCACCATCTGCAAGGCACAATTCGGGATTGTGATGGAATACTCTCCACTTCCTTGGATGAGGCAACACACAAGCTCAACACTGCCGTAATTATGGTTTTGTTAAATGTTGGACTGTAACTTTAAAATAGTCCTGTGATGTAAAATCACATGATGTGTGTAAGCCAATGTGTTAGGGTGACCTCCACAGTTGGTGTAGAGATAGAGATGGAGTTGAAAGCACACGTGCAGTTGCTGCTGGCTGCATTGTAAATAAGCCGAGGGTAGCACATTCCGCTCGGCTGACACGCTGAAGCATGAAATAGCACCTGATTTCAGTACCCGCCCTCCTCCCGCGCCCCCACCCCGGCAGCGGTGAGCCTTCCAGCGAGCGTGTCACGCTGGCCGGCCAATTAACAGTGCCCCAGATTTGAAGAATTTCGGAGAATTGGTGGAATTTGTGAAGGGACATTTTCAACCCAAGCTCTCGGTCATGATGCAATTCGCGAAATAGAGCCCCGGGAGAGACAACTGCTGGCCGTGCGCTGGATCTGAAGCAAGTAACGCAACACGGTGAGTTCAGTGAGACTCTGAACGACATGCTCAGAGATGGCTCAGCGTGTGGTGTGAAAGAGGAGGACACTATTCAGAGAAGATTGCTGGCTGAAGTGAATCTGGATTTTAAGAGGGGGTTAGAGTCAGCGCAGGCTATGGAAAGCATTGTAAGAGATTCACAAGTAATACAGGGGGCGCAAAATGGTGCCGTCCTCCAAATCGGGCAGGAACAGTCGGCCGGAAGTGGTGCGAGAAAGCGAGAGTCCACCGAGAAGCGGGGAACAGCCGCCCCCCGCCCCCCCGGCTAACCGAAAGATAAGAAGAAATAATTTAGCAGCTAAATCAAAGAACAACTTTAATCGATGTGGAAACAATCAGCCTTTTAGCGATTGGAAGTTTAAAAAAATATGATGTTACTTTGGCCACAGGAGCGGACATATAATGAGGCAGTGCAAAGAGAGATTGAAACAGGCTTGCAAACAGCAGAAAATAGCCCAATGGAATCTACAGTGTGGACAAGCCTGAAACAACAAATTCTGACATTTATTCACTGCTTAACATGAAAAGTTGGGAAGACAGAGTTAATATTTGTCACAGTACAAGTGAATGGTCAACCATTAAAAATGGAAGTAGACATGGGAGCTTCCGCTACTGTAATTGGAGAACACACTTTCAGATATTTAAATAATGGTGAACCTCAATTAAATTTGGAACAAACATCTGCCAAGCTGAAAACGTACACAGGCGAAGAAACTCAAGTAAAAGGTATCAGCAGAGTAACTGTCCATTACAGAAACTAATCGGCACAGATACCCGTGATGGTGCTAGTAGGTGAAGGACCAAGCCTTCTTGGGGGAGATTGGTTAAAGGAGATTAAATTAAACTGGTCCAAAATCTTCCGATTGAGAGCGAGTGGGCTACCAGAGCTGCCTACAAAGTATGCCACCATCTTCAAGGACGAACTAGGACAAATCCAAGGCCTACAGGCCAAGATTTATGTGAATCCAGTAGCAACCCCTTGCTTTGTGAAAGCAAGACCGGTGCCATACACCCTGAGAGAGAGAAGGTTGACGCTGAGCTGAGCCGGCCAGAGAGGCCGGGTGTCATAAAAGCGGTTCAGTTCTCAGAGTGGGCAGCGCCCATAGTCCCCGTCCCTTAAACAAGACCAGACCATCTGGATCTGCGGGGACTATAAGCTAATGGTGAACAGAGGAGCCAAGCTGGACATCTACCCCTTCCAAAAATCGAAGACCTATATGCCAAGCTAGCAGGAGGGACAACCTAAATAAAGCTTGATATGAGTCACGCATATCAGCAATTAGAGCTGGAAGACACCTCCCAGGAAGGCGTCATAACTAATACCCACAATGCGTGATACCAATATACACGCTGGCCTTTCGGTGTTTCCTTAATCTGTTCCATCTTTCAGAGAACAATGGAAAGCTTACTGCAGAGACTGCCCCAGGCTAGAGTCCACCTTGACAATGTGCTGATAGCCGGATTTACTGAAAAGGAACATTCGGCTAAGCTAGAGGAAGTCTGAAAATGTTATTTACAAGCAGGAGTGCAACTGAAAAAGGGAAAACGCACTTTCCAAGCGAAGGAAGTCATCTATTCGGGGCCACCGGGTAGATTCTCAGGGGTTACACCTGGCTGAAGAGAAGGTTAAAACAACAAGAGAGGCACCTGCACCCAGGAACACCTCTGAACTGAAATCATTTTTAGAGATGATGAATTATTATGGGTGATTTTTACCTAATTTCTCTACAGTTCTGGCCTCTCTGCATTCACTGCTAGGAAAGAACCAACACTGGTCTTGGGAGGCACCTTATAATAAACTTTCATGAAAGTGAAACAGTTACACTCCCCCAATCTGTTGGTGCATTGAGCCCAGATGAAAGACTTGGTGCAAATCTGTGACGCAGCTCCCAATGGAGCGGGAGCGGTACTATCTCATGGAATGGACGACGGTACAGAGAGGCCGATAGGCTCTGTATCCAGGATGCTTACCACAGTTGGAAAAGGGTATTCTCAGATTGAAAAGGAAGGTCTCTCGATCATTTCTGGTGTAAAAAAATACTTTCACCGATACGGGCACGGCCAACATTTCATGATTGCATCAGACCACAAACCACTATTGGGTTTATTTAGTGAGGAGAAGGCTATACCACACATAGGCTCAGCAAAAACACAACCATGGGCCCTAATTTTGGCGGGTTTATGAATACATCTTTGTACATGGGTCTGGCATTCACGTGGCAAATGCCTTTGCCCTGAGTCGCCTGCCCTTGCAAGAGAATGACCAACACATCCCAGTTCCACAGGAACTCGTTTTACTGTTAAATTTTCTTGATTCGTCACCAGAATGTGCCAGACAGAGCCGAGACTGGGTGAGTCGGGACCCGGTCCTATCCCGAGTGCGAGACCAAGTGTTACATGGTTGATCCCAGGAGCCAGTCTCTGATGAAATGAAACCGTTCTTCAGCCGAAGACACGAGATGGGCAGTCAAGATGGCATTCTGTTGTGGGGTGTACGGGTTATAGTTCATCCTAAGGGAAGGGAGCCACTTTTAGTCAAACTACACGGTGCCTGTCCAGTGATCTGGATCATAGATAGTGTGCAGTTACCTATGGTGGCCTGGGATGGATGATGATATTGGAAATATGGTAAAACACTGTATGTGATGTCAGAAACTGCCAGAGTTGCCAGTGACAGTTCCGTTCCACCCGTGGGAATGGCCAGGTAGACCCTGGGTGTGGATACACATCGACTGCGTCGGACACTTCCTTGGAACCATGTTTCTGCTGATTATTGATGCCCATTCCAAGTGGTTAGATGTTTATGAGGTGAAGTCACCAACTGACTTTGGGGCACACGTCGGGTGTGACAATAGAGAAACTACGCCAGAGGTTCACCATTCACGGACTGCCAGAGGTAGTTGTATCTGATAACAGCACTGCGTTCACCAGTGCTGAGTTCCAATGGTCTATCAGCCTCAACGGTATCACCCATGTGAAGACTGCCCTGCGCCATCTGTCATCAGACTGGCGGAAAGGGCACTTCAAACTTTTAAGGCAGACATGAAGAAGTTGACAGGGGATTGGTCGGAGACCAAGCTTGCATGCTTTCTTTTTCACAGCAGGATGACACCCCACCACCACCACCCCCACCCCCACCACCCCCCCCACCACCACCCCGCCCACCCCCCCCATCACCACCGCCCCCACCACCACCCCCCCCACCCCCCCCACCACCACCCCCATCATCCCCCCCACCACCACCCCCATCACCAACCCCCCACCCCCCCCACCCCCACCCCCCCCACCACCACCCCCACCACCACCACCCCATCACCACCCCCACCACCACCACCCCCATCACCACCCACCCCCACCCCCACCCCCACCACCACCACCACAACCACCACCACCACCACCCCCCCCACCACCACCACCACCACCACCACCACCACCCCCACCACCACCACCCCCACCCCCATCACCACCCCCACCCCCACCATCCCCACCCCCACCACCACCCCCACCCCCACCACCACCAGAGAATGACAGGAGAATGGTTGATGAGACACCGTCTTAGGACAGGACTGAGCCTAATATTTCCCAATTTGGAGGAGAAGGTGGAGAAAAGTCAAAGGAATCAAAAAGAGACTCATGATTTGCATAGTAGTGAGAGACAAATTTACTGTTGGAGAAGCAGTATATGTAAGGAATTTCAGTGGAGGACCGAAGTGGTTACCGGGCAAAGTTCAATGACCGTACCATTGTAGTACCACGTGGAATTGGAGAGCTGGATTACCCATAAGCATGTGGGCCATTTAGGGAAAAGAGAGATACCACAACAAGATACAGTTCCACCTGTAACCATTACTGAACCAGTGTTTCCTGTTGAAGATGCTCAACCAAGGACAGACATGTCTGATGTCTCTGTTGGAGTGGAAGACACTGAACTGCAAGTACCTGCTAAGGTACATGCGGTTCCAGAGAATATGTTTCCTACAAAAGAATCAGAATTCGTGGAGCTGCGTTGTTCCACACAGATCAGGAAACCATCTGAAAGACTGAACTTGTAATTTCATGATCTTTGTAAATATTGTAATATCATGAGATAAATAACTTTGTAAATACAAAATGTACAGAAAAGTTAAAGGGTAATAATTATAGTTTTGGGAAATGTTGGACTCTACCTTTGAGAATAATCCTGTGCTATAAGATCACATGATCTGTGTAAACCAATGTGTTAGCAGCGCGGGTGACCTCTACAGTCAGTGTGAGATAGAGATGGAGTTGAAAGCACACATGCGGTTGTCTGCTGGCTGTATTGTGAATAAACTTAATGTTTCCACTTAGAGTTGATCTGCAGACAACTTTCTATTACAAATAGGCAACTCGGCCACACTACAATAAACACCATCCAGGACAAAGCAGCCGCTTGATGGGCACCCCATCCACAAACATTCACTCTCTCCACCACCGACGCACAGTAGCAGCAGTGTGTGTACCATCTACAAGATGCACTGCAGCAACTCACCATGGCTCCTTAGGCAGCACCTTCCAAACCCACGCTCACTACCATCTAGAAGGACAAGGGCAGCAGACACATGGAAACACCCCCACCTGGAAGTTCCCCTCCAAGTCACTCACCATCCTGACTTGGAAATATATCACCGTTCCTTCACTGTCACTGGGTCAAAATCCTGGAACTCCCTCCCTAACTGCATTGTGGATGTACCTACACCACATGGACTGCAGCAGTTCAAGAAGGCAGCTCACCACCGCCTTCTCAAGGGGATGGGCAATAAATGATGGCCCAGCCAGCAAGGATGAATTAAAAAACAAGTGCAGGCGATTTTTACACTCAACTGTTTGGCATGTTACACTGCACAACACCACCACCTGCTGGCACAGTGGCAATACTGCATACAGAACAGCCCATCATGCCTGTGCTGGATTACCTGGAAAAACTCAGCAGGTCTGGCAGCATCGGTGGAGAAGAAAAGAGTCGACGTTTCGAGTCCTCACGACCCTTCAACAGAACTGAGTATAGTTAGGAGAGGGGTGAAATATAAGCTGGTTTAAGGTGGGGGGGGGGGGGGGGGCAGAAGTTGAGGGTGTGGTGATTGTGGAGATAAGCAAGCAGTGATAGGAGCAGATAATCAAAAGATGTCACAGACAAAAGGATCAAAGAGGTGTTGAAGGTGGTGATATTATCTAAGAAAATGTGCTAATTAAGAATGGATGGCAGGATACTCAAGGTACAGCTCTAGTGGGGGTGGGGTGGAAAGACTGACAAGGTATTAGTTGTAGATTTTAAAATAATGGAAATAGGTGGAAAAGAAAAATCTATATAAATTATTGAAAAAAACAAAAGGGAGGGGGAAGAAACGGGGTGGGGATGGGGGGAGGGGGAGTTTAAGATCTAAAGTTGTTGAATTCAATACTCAGCCCGGAAGGCTGTAAAGTGCCGAGTCGGAAGATGAGGTTCTGTTCCTCCAGTTTGCGTTGGGCTTCACTGGAACAATGCAGCAAGCCAAGGACAGAGTGAAGAAGTTTCTCCTCATCTCAGTCCTAAATGGTCTACCCCGTATCCTGAGATTATGCCCCCTTGTCCTAGACCCCCCTCCAAGCCAGAGGAAACATCATCCCTGCGTCCAGTCTGTCCATCCCTGTCAGGATTTTATACGTTTCAATGAGATCCCCTCTCATTCTTCTAAACTCCAGTGAATACAGACCTAGTCGGCCCAATCTCTCCTCATACGACAATCCTGCCATCCCAGGAATCAGTCTGGTGAACATTCGCTGCACTCCCTCTATGGCAAGTATATCCTTTCTTAGGTAAGGAGACCAAAACTGTACACAATACTCCAGGTGTGGTCTCAGCAAGGCCCTGTACAGCTGCAGTAAGACATCCTTGCTCCTGTACTCAACTCCTCTCACAATGAAGGCCAACATGTCATTTGCCTTCTTAACTGCTTGCTGCACCTGCATGCTAGCTTTCAGTGATTGGTGTACAAGGACACCCAGGTCCCTTTGTACAAGAACATTTCCCAATCTATCACTATTTAAATAAAATCCTGCCATTCTGTTTTTCCTACCGAAGTGGATAACTTCACACTTATCCACTTAATGCTGCACCTGCCATGTATTTTCCCACTCACTGCAAAGGGACTTGGGAGTCCTAGTCCAGGATTCTCTTAAGGTTAACTTGCAGGTTGAGTCGGTAGTTAGGAAGGCAAATGCAATGTTGGCATTTATTTCGAGAGGACTAGAATATAAAAGCAGGGATGTGCTGCTGAGGCTTTATAAGGCTCTGGTCAGACCACATTTAGAATATTGTGAGCAATTTTGAGCCCCGTATCTCAGGAAGGATGTGCTGGCACTGGAGAGGGTCCAGAGGAGGTTCACGAGAACGATCCCAGGAATGAAGGCTGAACATATGAGGAACGTTTGAGGACTCTGGGTCTATACTCGATGGAGTTTAGAAGGATGAGGGGGGGATCTGATTGAAACTTACAGAATACTGAAAAGCCTGGATAGAGTAGACGTGGGGAAGATGTTTCCATTAGTAGGAGAGACTAGGACCTGAGGGCACAGCATCAGAGTAAAGGGAAGACCTTTTAGAACAGAGATGAGGAGAAACTTCTTTAGCCAGAGAGTGGTGAATCTATGGAATTCATTGCCACAGAAGGCTGTGGAGGCCAAGTCATTGAGTGTATTTAAGACGGAGATAGATAGGTTCTTGATTGGTAAGGGGATTAAAGGTTACGGGAGAAGGCGGGAGAATGGGGTTGAGAAACTTATCAGCCATGATTGAATGGCACAGCAGACACGATGGGCCGAATGGCCTAATTTCTGCTCCTATGTCTTATGGTCTTTTGGTCACTCAACTTGTCTAAATCCCCTTGAAGCCTCTCAACATCCTCCTCACCGCTCACATTCCCACCAAACTTCGTGTTGTCAGCAAATTTGGAAATATTACATTTGGTTCCCTCATCCAAATCATTGATGTATATTATGAATAGCTGGGGCCCAAGCACTGATCCCTGCGGTACCCCACTAGTCACCGCCTGCCACTCTGAAAAAGACCCATTTATTTCTACTTTTTGTTTCCTGTCTGCTAACCAATTCTCAATCCCATGTGATTTAATTTTACATACTAACCTGTTATGTGGGACTTTATCAAAAGCTTTCTGAAAATCCACATACACCACATCTACTGGTTGTCCCTTATCTATTCTGCAAATGACGTCCTCAAGTGGGTTTGTCAAACCTGATTTCCCTTTCATAAATCCCTGTTGACTTTGTCTAATCCCGTTGATATTTTCTAAGTCCTGTTATCACATCCTTTACAATAGACTCTAGCATTTTCCCTACTGGACAGGCATTTCTGCTTGGTGTGCGGACGCGTGCCCAAGCGTGAAATAGTGCGCGGTGATGTCGGGCGTGCGTCCCAAGGTCATCGCGCACTTGCGCAATATTTTGGTTGGTGGGCAGGCTGCTGACTCTCGCATGGAGTAGAGGCCGATTAAGGCCATTAATCAATTAATTAACTGCTATTTTTCGTTGCCCGTCTGATGTTACAGTTGGTGGGCGAGCGAATCAGCCTTTTTGAGGGCGGGCAGGATGAGGTTTCCGATATTAATTAAAAAAGATAAAAATGTTTGGGCAGATTCTTTATCGTCAACATGATTAGGCGAGGGAATCTTATGGATGGAAATTTTTTCCGGGGTTTTAAGATCTTTGTTCAAGGGTTTAAAATTCTTCAGCTGCCTGAGACAGTTCTCTGCCTTCGGGGAGCTTTCATTCCACACTCCCCTCCCCTCTGCGCCCGCGCTGACATCAGCGCCTGCCCTTCCCCCAGCCCCAGCCCCAGCCCCAGCCCGGCAGCGCTGAGCCTTTCAGCCTTTCACGCTGGCCGGCTGCTAATTGGCCAGCCAATGTGAAACCACGGTCGGGGGCAGGCCCCTTCTGGGCCCTCCCACCATGCTTGCCCCAAAACCCCAAAATCCTGCCCCTGAGGTCAGGCTAACCGGCCGGTAGTTCCCTGTTTCCTCCCTCCTTTTTTTAAGATAGTGGGGTCGCATTTACCACCCTCCAATCTGCTGGGACTGTTCCAGAATCTGCAGAATTTTGGAGGATGACAACCAACACATTCACTATTTCCATAGCCACCTCCTTTAGCACCCTGGGATGTAGATTACCAGGCCCTGGGGATTTATTGGCTTTCAGTCCCATTAATTCCTCCAGCACTATTGTTTTAGTTATACCAATTTCCTTCAATTCCTCCTTCTCACTAGACCCTTGGTTCACTAGTATTTCTGGGAAGTTATTTGTATTGTCTTCTGTCAAGACAGAACTAAAGTAGTTGTTTAATCGCTCTGCTATTTCCATGTTCTCTATTATAAATTCCCCTGTTTCAGACTGTAAGGGACCTACATTTGCCTTCACTAATCTTTTTCTTTCTATTACTTATAGAAGCTTTGTCAGTCCGCTTTTCTGTTCCTTGCAAGTTTACTCTCATACTCTACTTTTCCCCTCTTAATCAATCTCTTGGTCCTCCTTTGCTGAATTCTAAAGTGTTCTCAATCCTCAGACTTGTTACTTTTTCTAGCAACTTTATATGACTCCTCTTTGGATCTAATATTATCCTTAATTTCTTTTGTTAGCCATGGTTTGGCTGCTTTTCCTGTTGTGTTTTTGTGCCAGAAAGGGATATATAACTGTTGCGATACATACATTCGTTCCTTAAATATTAGCCATTGTCTATCCACCTTTAAATGAAGTTCCCCAATCTATCTTCGCCAATTCACAACTTATACCTTCATAGTTTCCCTTGCTTAGATTTAGGGCCCTCATTTCAAATCGGACTACTTCGCTTTCCATCCTAATGAAGGATTCTATCATGTTATGGTCACTGTTCCCCAAAGGACCCCGCACAACAGGATTATTAATTAACCCCTTCTCATTGCACAATACTAAATCTAGGATAGCCTGTTCCATAAGAGCAAAAAACTGCGGATGCTGGAAATCCAAAACAAAAACAAAAATACCTGGAAAAACTCAGCACGTTAACTGTGTTCCTCTCCGCAGATGCTGCCAGACCTGCTGAGTTTTTCCAGGTATTTTTGTTTTTGTTGTAGCCTGTTCCATAGTTGGTTCCTTGACATTCTGGTCTAAAAAAACCACCTCGTACACACTCCAGGAATTCATCTGCCACAGTGTTATTGTTAATCTGGTTCGCCCAGTCTATATTTAGTTTATGTAGAGTTTGTACTCTATCTCGCTACTGATAAAGCCCAGGATGCCTGATGCTTTTTTAAACATCTTCTTAACCTGTCATACCACCTTCAATGATCTATGCACATATACCACCGCCCCCACCCCCCACCCTCCTCCCCACCGCCCGGTCCCTCTGCTCCTACACCCCCTTTAGAATTGTACCCTTCATTTTATATTGTCTCTCCATGTTCTTCCTATCAGAATGAATCACTTCACGCTTCTCTGTGTTAAACTTCATCTGCCACCTACCCACCCATTCCACCAACTTGTCTGTGTCCTTTTGAAGTTCAAACTAACCTCCTCACAGCTCACAGTGCTTCCAAGTTTAGTATCATGTGCACATTTTGAAACTGTTCCCTGTTCTATGCTGATCCAACCCCAAAGCCTGGGGCGATGAATAGTTTGAGTTCGGACCAGCCCATCATAGATAAAAATGATAAATTGGAACCTGGTCACAGCCTTGGAACCACCCAGGATAATTTCCCCTTGTATCGCACACTAAAGGATTTAAAAAAATGTAACCAAGGTGGTGAAGGGGTTGGGAGGGAAAACTGACCCACAGTGACACCCACTGGCCAAAGATTGGAGCTACGCCGTTACATGGAACCGTTTACATAGAGGATCCTCTTGTAGGTATCAACTTGCACCTATCTACTGCCCTTAATGCCCCAAGGTGCATTGTTACTGACAAAAATCTGACCCCAAGCCACATGAGGAGATATGAGGGACAGGTGAGCAGAAGTTCAATCAAAGAGCTCGGTTTTAAGGAGCGTCTGAGAGAGGTGGAGAGGTTTCGGGAGGGAATTCCCGTGCTTAGGGCCCCCAGGCAGCTGAAGGCACGGCCGCCAATGGTGGAGCGATGGGAATCGGAGGATGCGCAAGAGGCCGGATTTGGAGGAGGGCAGAGATCTCCGAGACATGTGGGGCTGGAGGAGGTTACAGGGATAGGGAGGGGGGGGCGAGGCCATGGAGGGATTTGAAAATAAGGATGAGAATCTTAAAGGAAGGTGGTTCTGATATTCAACATTAATGATGGTGTTAGGCAGTCAACTCCCTCCAGGCACAAAATCGTGGTGCCTGGATAACCCTTCCCCAATGCAGTGCACCCCAAATAGGTACCCCCACGCCTGTTGCAGTTATACTGCTGCCTCGGTATGGGAGAGGCTCACGGCAGTAGTGGATGCAGAGGAAACAGGAACTGATCCGTGGCATTACTGGGATATGCAAGTGACAAGCTTGTGGGGTGAGGGGGTGGGTGGTGGGGCTTCACTAGCACAGCCAAGACGTACGAGTGGACACTGGTCACGTGAGCCTGGAGGTGATCGGAGCTGCCAGAGGACCAAGAGGTCAAACGGTAAGCGGGTTACACCTTATGGGGGAAGGTTGGAGATGAGACAGGGCGACCTCGCCAGGTTTAGGCTTCCTCCCTCGCTAGACCTTGGAGCCTCTCCTGCTGATGGGATTGTTTCTCAGTATAGCTTCAATATCGCTGATCAGTTGTGGCGTTAGCTGAGGGAGGACCTGGGCAGAGAAAGGAAAGAAAAATAAAGAGATGGCAGGAGATTGAGAATGTCGACCACATCCTCACAATAAATCAACATGATCGGCCCTCCCCCCTCCCCAACTATTTACAGAAAGCTAATTTAAGGCAATTCGTTTCTTGTCGCATTGAAGAGAGATATTCACAGTGGGGACAGGAACTGTTCAGGTTGCAACCACTTAGTCTCCATCAAACACTCCCAGGACAGGTACAGCACGGCGTTAGATACAGAGTAAAGCTCCCTCTACACTGTCCCCATCAAACACTCCCAGGACAGGTACAGCACCGGGTTAGATACAGAGTAAAGCTCCCTCTACACTATCCCCATCAAACACTCCCAGGACAGGTACAGTACCGGGTTAGATACAGAGTAAAGCTCCCTCTACACTATCCCCATCAAACACTCCCAGGACAGGTACAGCACGGGGTTAGATACAGAGTAAAGCTCCCTCTACACTGTCCCCATCAAACACTCCCAGGACAGGTACAGCACGGGGTTAGATACAGAGTAAAGCTCCCTCTACACTGTCCACATCAAACACTCTAAGGACAGGTACAGCACAGGGTTAGATACAGAGTAAAGCTCTCTCTACACTGTCCCCATCAAACACTCCCAGGACAGGTACAGCACGGGGTTAGATATAGAGTAAAGCTCCCTCTACACTGTCCCCATCAAACACTCCCAGGACAGGTACAGCACGGGGTTAGATATAGAGTAAAGCTCCCTCTACACTGTCCCCATCAAACATTCCCAGGACAGGTACAGCACGGGGTTAGATACAGAGTAAAGCTCCCACTACACTGTCCCCATCAAACATTCCCAGGACAGGTACAGCACGGGGTTAGATACAGAGTAAAGCTCCCACTACACTGTCCCCATCAAACACTCCCAGGACAGGTACAGCACGGGGTTAGATACAGAGTAAAGCTCCCTCTACACTGTCCCCATCAAACATTCCCAGGACAGGTACAGCACGGGGTTAGATACAGAGTAAAGCTCCCACTACACTGTCCCCATCAAACACTCCCAGGACAGGTACAGCACGGGGTTAGATACAGAGTAAAACTCCCACTACACTGTCCCCATCAAACACTCCCAGGACAGGTACAGTGTGACACTGAGCTGTCTCAGACACAATGAGAGAACGAGTTGTCTCAGGCTAAGTGCAACACCGAACTGAATCAGAAACAGTGTCACACCGAGCTGCATGAGACATAATTTTACACAGCTGTATCAGCCATAGTTTGACAACGAGCTGCATCACAGTGTGACACTGAGCTGTATCAGAAACAGTGTGACACTGAGCCTTATCAGAAACAGTGTGACACCGAGCTGTCTCAGACAGTGTGACACCGAGCTGTATCAGACAGTGTGACACCGAGCTGTATCAGACAGTGTGACACCGAGCTGTATCAGACAGTGTGACACCGAGCTGTATCAGACAGTGTGACACCGAGCTGTATCAGACAGTGTGACACCGAGCTGTCTCAGACAGTGTGACACCGAGCTGTATCAGACAGTGTGACACCGAGCTGTATCAGACAGTGTGACACCGAGCTGTCTCAGACAGTGTGACACCGAGCTGTATCAGACAGTGTGACACCGAGCTGTCTCAGACAGTGTGACACCGAGCTGTATCAGACAGTGTGACACCGAGCTGTATCAGACAGTGTGACACCGAGCTGTATCAGACAGTGTGACACCGAGCTGTATCAGACAGTGTGACACCGAGCCGTCTCAGACAGTGTGACACCGAGCTATCTCAGAGAGTGACACCGAGCTATCTCAGAGAGTGACACCGAGCTGTATCAGACACAGTTTCACATTGAGCTGCATCAGACAGTTTGACATCGAGCTGCATCACAGTGTGACAATGAGCTGTATCACAGTGTGACAATGAGTTGTATCACAGTGTGACAATGAGTTGTATCACAGTGTGACACTGAGCTGTATCAGATAGCGTGACACCGAGCTGTATCAGATAGCGTGACACCGAGCTGCATCAGAAACAGTGTGACACCGAGCCATGTCAGACACAGTTTGACATTGAGCTGTTTCAGTGTGACACTGAGTGTATCAGACCCATGTGACACCAAGCTGTCTCAGACATTGTGACACTGAGATGTATCACAGTGTGACATCGAGCTGTATCAGACACACTTTGACATTAAGCTGTTTCAGTGTGACACTGAGCTGTATCAGTCCCGTATTACAACAAGCTGTATCAGGCAGAGTGTGACAGCGAGCTGTATTAGACAAAGTTTGACATCGAGCGTTATCACAGTGTGACATCGAGCTGTATCACAGTGTGACACTGAGCTGTATGAGACCCGTGTGACACCGAGCTGTATTGGGCAGAATGTGACAGCGAGCTGTATCAGACACAGATTGAGACCGAGCTGTAACACAGTATGACACCAAGCTGTATCAGACACAGTGTGACATCGAGCTGCATCAGACACATTGTGACATTGAGCTGTATCACAGTGTGACATCGAGCTGTATCACAGTGACACCGAGCTGTATCAGACACTGTGTGACACCGAGCTGTATCAGACACTGTGTGACACCGAGCTGTATCAGACACTGTGTGACACCGAGCCGTGTCAGACAGTTTGACATTGAGCTGTTTCAGTGTGACACCGAGCTGTATCAGACCCATGTGACACCGAGCTGTCTCAGACAGTGTGACACTGAGCTGTATCACAGTGTGACACTGAGATGTATCACAGTGTGACATCGAGCTGTATCAGACACACTTTGACATTGAGCTGTTTCAGTGTGACACCGAGCTGTATCACAATGTGACACCGAGCTGCATCAGACACAGTGTGACACCGAGCCGTGTCAGACAGTTTGACATTGAGCTGTTTCAGTGTGACACCGAGCTGTATCAGACCCATGTGACACCGAGCTGTCTCAGACAGTGTGACACTGAGATGTATCACAGTGTGACACTGAGCTGTACCACAGTGTGACACTGAGCTGTATCACAGTGTGACACTGAGCTGTATCACAGTGTGACATCGAGCTGTATCACAGTGTGACATCGAGCTGTATCACAGTGTGACATCGAGCTGTATCAGACACACTTTGACATTGTGCTGTTTCAGTGTGACACTGAGCTGTCTCAGACAGTGTGACATCGAGCTGCATCACTGTGTGACACTGAGCTGTATCACAGTGTTACCCTGAGCTGAATCACTGTGTGACACTGAGCTGAATCACAGTGTGACACCGAGCTGTATCACAGTGTGACACCGAGCTGTATCAGTCCCGTATTACAACAAGCTGTATCAGGCAGAATGTGACAGCGAGCTGTATTAGACAAAGTTTGACATCAAGCGTTATCACAGTGTGACAACGAGCTGTATCACAGTGTGACACTGAGCTGTATGAGACCCGTGTGATTCAGAGCTGTATTAGGCAGAGTGTGACAGCGAGCTGTATCAGGCACAGATTGAGACCGAGCTGTAACACAGTATGACAGCGAGCTGTATCAGACACAGTGTGACATTGAGCTGTATCACTGTGTGACACTAAGCTGTATCACAGTGTGACACTGAGCTGTATCAGTGTGGCACTGAACTACATCAGACACAGTGTGACATCGAGCTGTATCACAGTGTGACTTTGAGCTGTATCACAGTGTGAAACCGAGCTGAATCACGGCGTGATATCGAGCTGTATCACGGTGTGACACCGAGCTGTAATACAGCGTGACATCAGGCTGCATCAGACACAGTGTGTCACTGAGCCGTACTAGAAAGAGTGCGACATTGAGCTGTATCAGACAAGGTTTTACATCGAGCTGCATCACAGTGCGACATCGAGCTGTATCACAGTGTGACATTAGGCTGTATCACACTGTGTCACTGAGCTGTATTAGACAGAGTGCGACATTGAGCTGTATCAGACAAGGTTTTACATCGAGCTGCATCACGGTGTGACACTGAGCTGTTTCACAGTGTGACATCGAGCTGTGTCAGACAGTTTGACATTGAGCTATTTCAGTGTGACACCGAGCTGTCTCAGACACAGTGTGACATCGAGCTGTCTCAGACAGTATGAAACCGTGCTGCATCACAGTGTGACATTGAGCTTTGTCAGCATGACACCGAGCTGTATCCGACCCGTGTTACACCGAGCTGTCTCAGACAGTGTGATATCGAGCTGTATCACAGCGTGACATTGAGCTGTATCAGACACAGTGTGTCACCGAGCTGTATTTGACAGAGTGCGACATTGAGTTGTATTACAGTGTGATATCGAGCTGTACCACAGTGCAACATCGAGCTGATTCACAGTGTGACAACGAAATGTATCAGGTAGTGTGACATTGAGCTGTTTCAATGTGACACTGAGCTGTATCAGGCACGTGTGACCCCGAGCTATCTCAGACATAGTGTGAGTCCGAGCAGTCTCAGACAGTGTGACATCGAGCTGTATCACAGTGTGACACTGAGCTGAATCACAGCGTGACAATGAGCTGTTTCACAGTATGACGTCGAGCAGTATCACAGTGTGACACTGAGCTTTATCACAGTGTGACACTGAGCTGTATCACTGTGTGACCTCAAGCTGTGTCAGACAGATTGACATTGAGGTGTTTTAGTGTGACACCGAGGTGTATCAGACACAGTGTGACATCGAGCTATCTCAAACAGTGTGAAACCGAGCTGAATCACAGCGTGACATTAAGCTGTAGTACAGCGTCACATCGAGCTGTATCACAGTGTGACACTGAGCTGTATCAGAGCCGTGTGACACCGAGCTGTCTCAGACACAGTGTGACACCGAGCTGCCTCAGACAGTGTGACATCGAGCTGTATCACAGTGTGACACTGAACTGTATCACAGTGTGAAACCAAGCTGTATCACAGTGTGACACTGAGGTGCATGAGATACAGTTTGACAACGAGCTGTATCAGACAGTTTGACATGGAGCTGTATCAGACACGGTATCACATTGAGCTATATCAGACACAGTTTCACATAAAGTTGTATCAGACACAGTGTGACACTGAGCCTTATCAGGCACTGTGACACTGAGCCGTATCAGACACAATGAGACAGCAAGCCGTATCAGAAACAGTGTGACACTGAGCCATACCAGAAACAGTGTGCCAGTGAGCTGTATCAGACGGTGCGACACTGATTGTCTCAGAAAGAGTTATACTTAGCTGTATCAGACAGTGTGACACTGAGCTGTATCAGACATGGTTTCACATCGAGCGGCATCACAGTGTGACATCGAGCTGTATCACAGTGTGACACTGAGCTGTATCACAGTGTCACACTCAGCTGTATCACAGTGTGACACTGAGCTGTATCACAGTGTGACACTGAGCTGTATCACAGTGTGAAACCGAGCTGAATCACCGTGTGACATCGAGCTGTATGACAGTGTGACATTGAGCTATATCACAGTGTGACATCAAGCTGTATCACACTGTGACACCGAGCTGTATAGCAGCGTGACATCAAGCTGATTCACAGTGTGACACTGAGATGATTCACAGTGTGACATCGAGCTGTGTCAGACAGTTTGACGTTGAGCTTTTTTAGTGTAACACTGAGCTGTATCAGGCCCATGTGACAGCGAGCTGTCTCAGACGGAGTGACATCAAGCTACATCACAGTGTGAAATCGAGCTGTATCAGACACAGTGTGTCATCGAGCTGTATTAGACAGAGTGCGACATTGAGCTGTATCAGACACGGTTTGACATCGAGCTGCATCACAGTGTGACACCGATCTGTATCACAGTGTGACATTGAACTGTATCAGACACAGTGTGACATCGAGCTGCATCACAGCGTGACACCGAGCTGTAACACAGTGTGACAACGATCCGTATCACAGTGTGACACCAATGTGTATCACAGTGTGACATTGAGCTGTATCAGACACAGTGTGACATCGAGCTGCATCATAGCGTGACACCGAGCTGTAACACAGTGTGACAACGATCCGTATCACAGTGTGACACCAATGTGTATCACAGTGTGACACTGAACTGTATCAGACACAGTGTGACATCGAGCTGCATCACAGCGTGACACCGAGCTGTAACACAGTGTGACAACGATCCGTATCACAGTGTGACACCAATGTGTATCACAGTGTGACATTGAGCTGTATCAGACACGGTTTGATATCGAGCGGCATCACAGTGTGACACCGAGCTGTATCACAGTGTGACATTGAACTGTATCAGACACGGTGTGACATTGAGCTGCATCACAGTGTGACATTGAGCTGATTCACGGTGTGACATTGAGCTGTATCACTGTGTGATATCGAGCTGCATCATGGTGTGACGCCGAGCTGTATCATGGTGTGATATTGAGCTGTTTCAATGTGACACGGAGCTGTATCAGGCCCCTGTGACCCTGAGCTGTCTCAGACATGGTGTGAGTCTGAGTGGTCTCAGACAGTGTGACATCGAGCTGTATCACAGTGTGACACCGAGCTGTATCACAGTGTGAAACCGAGCTGAATCACAGCATGACATTAAGCTGTAGCACAGTGTCACATCGAGCTGTATCACAGTGTGACACTGAGCTGTATCAGAGCCGTGTGACCGAGCTGTCTCAGACACAGTGTGACATCGAGCTGCCTCAGACAGTGTGACGTCGAGCTGTATCACAGTGTTAAACCGAGCTGTATCACAGTGTTAAACCGAGCTGAATCACAGTGTGACACTGAGCTGTATCACAGTGTAACACTAAGCTGTATCACAGTGTAACACTGAGCTGTATCACAGTGTGACACTGAGCTGTATCACAGTGTGAAACCGAGCTGAATCACAGTGTGACATCGAGCTGTATGACAGTGTGACATCGAGCTGTATCACAGTGTGACACTGAGCTGAATCACAGTGTGACATCGAGCTGTATCACAGTGTGACACTGAGCTGTATCACAGTGTGACACTGAGCTGTATCACGGTGTGAAACCGAGCTGAATCACGGTGTGACATTGAGCTGTATCACGGTGTTACATCGAGCTGTATCACAGTGTGATACTGAGCTGTATCACAGTGTGACACTGAGGTGCATGAGATACCTATTGACACCGAGCTGTATCAGACACAGTTTGACATCGAGCTGTATCAGAAACAGTGTGACACTGAGCCTTATCAGGAACTGTGACACCGAGCCGTATCAGACACAGTGTGACACCAAGCCATAGCAGAAACAGTGTGACTCTGAGCAGTATCAGAAAGAGTGTGACATTGAGCTGTATCAGACACAGTTTCACATCAAGCAGTAACACAGTATGACACCGAGCTATATCACAGTGTGACACCGAGCTGTATCACAGTGTGACACCGAGCTGTATCACAGTGTGACACCGAGCTCTATCACAGTGTGACATCGCGCTGTATCAGACACAGTGTGTCACCGAGCTGTATTAGACAGAGTGCGACATTGAGCTGTATGAGACACGGTTTCACAACGAGCTGTATCACAGTATGATATCGAGCTGTATCACAGTGTGACACTGAGCTGTATCAGAGCCGTGTGACACCGAGCTGTCTCAGACACAGTGTGACACCGAGCTGCCTCAGACAGTGTGACATCGAGCTGTATCACAGTGTGACACTGAACTGTATCACAGTGTGAAACCAAGCTGTATCACAGTGTGACACTGAGGTGCATGAGATACAGTTTGACACTGAGCTGTATCAGACACAGTTTGACATCAAGCTGTATCTGGCACAGTGTGACACTGAGCCTTATCAGACATTATGACACTGAGCCATATCAGACACAGTGTGACACCGTGTTGTATCAGACACAGTGTGACACCGAGTTCTATCAGACACAGTGTGACACCGTCTCATATCAGACACAGTGTGATACTGAGCTGTATCGGACACAGTGTGACACCGAGTCGTATCAGACACAGTGTGACATCGAGTCTTATCAGACACAGTGTGACACTGAGCAGTATTAGAAAAAGTGTGACACTGAGCAGTCTCAGACACAGTT
Organism: Cetorhinus maximus; assembly: GCF_964194155.1. NCBI lineage: Eukaryota > Metazoa > Chordata > Chondrichthyes > Lamniformes > Cetorhinidae > Cetorhinus > Cetorhinus maximus. The sequence goes on along the minus strand of NC_135912.1, from coordinate 10,795,118 downwards.
TCACATCGAGCTGTATCAGACAGTGTGACAGCGAGCTATAACAGACAGTTTCTCATCGAGCTGTAACACAGTATGGCGCCCAGCTGTATCAGACACAGTGTGACACAGAGCTGTATCACAGTGTGAGACTGAGCTGAATCACAGTGTGACATCGAGCTATATCATAGTGTGACACTGAGCTGTATCACAGTGTGACACTGAGCTGCATGAGATACAGTTTGACAACGAGCTGTATCAGACAGTTTGACATGGAGCTGTATCAGACACAGTATCACGTTGAGCTATATCAGACACAGTTTCACATAAAGCTGTATCAGAAACAGTGTGACACTGAGCCATACCAGAAACAGTGTGCCAGTGAGCTGTATCAGACGGTGCGACACTGATTGTCTCAGAAAGAGTTATACTTAGCTGTATCAGACAGTGTGACACTGAGCTGTATCAGACACGGTTTCACATCGAGCGGCATCACAGTGTGACATCGAGCTGTATCACAGTGTGACACTGAGCTGTATCACAGTGTCACACCGAGCTGCATCACAATGTGACACTGAGCTGTGTCACAGTGTGACACTGAGCTGTATCACAGTGTGAAACCGAGCTGAATCACCGTGTGACATCGAGCTGTATGACAGTGTGACATACGATCTGTATCACAGTGTGACACCGATGTGTATGACAGTGTGACATACGATCTGTATCACACTGTGACACCGATGTGTATCACAGTGTGACATTGAGCTGTATCAGACACAGTGTGACAACGATCCGTATCACAGTGTGACACCGATCTGTATCACAGTGTGACACCAATCTGTATCACAGTGTGACATTGAGCTGCATCAGACACGGTTTGACATCGAACTGCATCACAGCGTGACATTGAGCTGTATCACAGTGTGACATTGAACTGTATCAGACACGGTGTGACATTGAGCTGCATCACAGTGCGACATTGAGCTGTATCACTGTGTGATATCGAGCTGCATCATGGTGCGACGCCGAGCTGTATCATGGTGTGACATTGAGCTGTTTCAATGTCACACTGAGCTGTATCAGGCCCCTGTGACCCCGAGCTATCTCAGACATAGTGTGACTCTGAGCGGTCTCAGACAGTGTGACATCGAGCTGTATCACAGTGTGAAACCGAGCTGAATCACAGCGTGACATTAAGCTGTAGCACAGCGTCACATCGAGCTGTATCACAGTGTGACACTGAGCTGTATCACAATGTCACACTGAGCTGTATCACAGTGTGACACTGAGCTGTATCACAGTGTCACACTGAGCTGTATCACAGTGTGACACTGAGCTGTATCACGGTGTGACACTGAGCTGTATCACGGTGTGACACCGAGCTGAATCACGGTGTGACATTGAGCTGTATCACGGTGTGACATCGAGCTGTATCACAGTGTGATACCGAGCTGTATCACAGTGTGACACTGAGGTGGATGAGATACCTTTTGACACCGAGCTGTATCAGACACAATTTGACATCGAGGTGTATCAGAAACAGTGTGACACTGAGCCTTATCAGGAACTGTGACACCGAGCCATATCAGACACAGTGTGACTCTGAGCAGTATCAGAAAGAATGTGACATTGAGCTGTATCAGACGGTGTGACACTGAGCTGTATCACAGTGTGATTCCGAGCTGTCTCAGACACAGTTTTACATCGAGCTGTAACACAGTATGACACCGAGCTTTATCAGACACAGTGTGACACCGAGCTGCATCAGACACTGTGACACTGAGCTGTATCACAGCGTGACACTGAGCCGTATCACAGCGTGACACTGAGCCGTATCACAGCGTGACACTGAGCCGTATCACAGCGTGACACTGAGCTGTAGCACAGTGTGAAATCGAGCTGAATCACAGTGCGACATCGTGCTGTATCACAGTGTGACATCGAGCTGTATCACGGTGTGATATAAAGCTGTCTCAGGCAGTGTGACATTGTGCTGTATCACGGTATGACATTGAGCTGTACCATAGTGTGACATTGAGCTGTTTCAAAGTGACACCGAGCTGTATCAGGCCCCTGTGACCCCGAGCTGTCTCAGACACAGTGTGACTCCGAACGGTCTCAGAGAGTGTGACATTGAGCTGTATCACAGTGTGACACCGATCTGTATCACAGTGTGACATTGAACTGTATCAGACACAGTGTGACATCGAGCTGCATCACAGAGTGACATCGAGCTGTAACACAGTGTGACAACGATCTGTATCACAGTGTGACACCGATCTGTATCACAGTGTGACATTGAGCTGCATCAGACACGATTTGACATCGAGCTGCATCACAGTGTGACACCGAGCTGTATCACAGTGTGACATTGAACTGTATCAGACACGGTGTGACATCGAGCTGCATCACAGCATGACACTGAGCTGTAACACAGTGTGACAACGATCCGTATCACAGTGTGACACCGATCTGTATCACAGTGTGACACCAATCTGTATCACAGTGTGACATTGAGCTGTATCAGACACAGTGTGACATCGAGCTGCCTCAGACAGTGTGACGTCGAGCTGTATCACAGTGTGACACTGAGCTGTATCACAATGTCACACTGAGCTGTATCACAGTGTGACACTGAGCTGTATCACAATGTCACACTGAGCTGTATCACAGTGTGACACTGAGCTGTCTCAGACACAGTGTGACATCGAGCTGCCTCAGACAGTGTGACGTCGAGCATTATCACAGTGTCACACTGAGCTGTATCACAGTGTGACACTGAGCTGTATCACAGTGTGACACTGAGCTGTATCACAGTGTGACACTGAGCTGTATCACAGTGTGACACTGAGCTGTATCACAGTGTGACACTGAGCTGTATCACAGTGTGACACTGAGCTGTATCACGGTGTGACACCGAGCTGAATCACGGTGTGACATTGAGCTGTATCACGGTGTGACATCGAGCTGTATCACAGTGTGACACTGAGGTGGATGAGATACCTTTTGACACCGAGCTGTATCAGACACAATTTGACATCGAGGTGTATCAGAAACAGTGTGACACTGAGCCTTATCAGGAACTGTGACACCGAGCCATATCAGACACAGTGTGACTCTGAGCAGTATCAGAAAGAATGTGACATTGAACTGTATCAGACGGTGTGACACTGAGCTGTATCACAGTGTGAGCCTGAGCTGTCTCAGACACAGTTTTACATCGAGCTGTAACACAGTATGACACCGAGCTTTATCAGACACAGTGTGACACCGAGCTGCATCAGACACTGTGACACTGAGCTGTATCACAGTGTGACATTGAGCTGTATCACAGTGTGACATTGAGCTGTTTCAGTGTGACACCGAGCTATACCAGACCCATGTGACACCGAGCTGTCTCAGACAGCGTAATATCTAGCTGTATCAGACAGAGTGTGCCATCGAGCTGTGTCAGACACAGTTTCACATTGAGCTGTATAAGACACAGTTTCACACTGAGCTGTCTCAGACAGTGTGACATCAAGCTGTATCACAGTGTGACATCGAGCTGTATCACAGTGTGACATCGAGCTGTATCAGACAGAGTGTGCCACCGAGCTCTATCCGACACAGTTACACATTGAGCTTTATCAGACAGTTTGACACCGAGCTGTATCACAGTGTGACATAGAGCTGCATCAATCAGAGTGTGGCATCGAGCTGTATCAGACACAGTTTCACATTGAGCTGTACCAGGCACAGTTTCATACCGAGCTGTCTCAGACAGTGTGACATCAAGTTGTATCACAGTGTGACATCAAGCTGTATCACAGTGTGACATCAAGCTCTATCAGACACAGTTTCACATCGAGCTGTATCATACAGTTTGACACCGAGCTGTCTCACAGTGTGACACAGAGCTGGTTCACAGTGTGATGCCAAGTTGTATCACAGTGTGACACTGAGGTGCATCCCGGTGTGACATCGAGCTGTATCACGGTTTGACATCGAGCTGTGTCAGATAGTTTGACATTGAGCTGTTTCAGTGTGACACCGAGCTGTATCAGACCCGTGTGACACCGAGCTGTCTCAGACAGTGTGACATTGAGCTGTTTCACAGTGTGACATCGAGCTGTATCACAGTGTGACATCGAGCTGTAACACAGAGTGTCATCGAGCTGTATTAGGCAGAGTGCGACATGAGCTGTATCAGACATGGTTTGACATCGAGCTGCATGACAGCGTGACACCGAGCTGTATAATAGCGTGACACCGAGTTGTATCACAGCGTTACATCGAGCTGTATCATAGTGTGAACTGAGCTTTACCAGACACAGTGTGACACTGAGCTGTATCACAGTGTAACACCGAATTGTATCACAGTGTGAATCCGAGCTGTATCACAGAGTAACACCGAGCTGTATCATAGTGTAAACCGAGCTGTAGCAGGCACAGTGTGACACCAAGCTGTATCACAGTTGACACTGAGTTGTATCAAACACATTGTGACACCGAGCTGTATCAGACGGCGAGACACCGAGCTGTCTCTGACCGAGTGACTCTGAGCTGTATCACAGTGTGACACTGAGCTGTATCACAGTGTGACATCGAGTTGCATCACAGTGTGACACTGAATTGTATCAGACACATTGTGACACCGAGCTGTATCAGACGGCGAGACACCGAGCTGTCTCTGACCGAGTGACACCGAGCTGTATCACAGTGTGACATCGAGCTGTATCACAGTGTGACATCGAGCTGTATCACAGTGTGATACCAAGCTGTATCACAGTGTGACACTGAGGTGCATCAGACACAGTTTAACATCAAGCTGTATCAGACACAGTGTGAAACTGAGCCTTAATAGACACTGTGACACCGAGCCGTATCGGACAGTGTGACACTGAGCTGTATCAGACCCGCGTGACACTGAGCTGTCTCAGAAAGTGCGACATCGAGCTGTATCACAGTGTGACATAGAGCTGTATCAGTCAGAGTGTGCCATCGAGCAGTATCAGACACAGTTTAACACCGAGCTGTCTCAGACAGTGTGACATCAAGCTGTATCACAGTGTGAAATCGAGCTGTATCAGGCAGAGTGTGCCATCGAGCTGTATCAGACATAGTTTCACATTGATCTGTATCAGACACAGTTTCACACCGAGCTGTCTCAGACAATGTGACATCAAGCTGTATCACAGTGTGACATCGAACTGTATCAGACAGTGTGTGCCATCGAGCTCTATCAGACACAGTTTCACATCATGCTTTATCAGACAGTTTGACACCGAGCTGTATCATACAGTGTGACACCAAGCTGTATCACAGTGTGACACAGAGCGGGATCACAGTGTGACGCCAAGTTGTATCACAGTGTGACACTGAGGTGCATCATGGTGTGACATCGAGCTGTATCACGATGTGACGTTGAGCTGCAGCACTGTGTGACATCGAGCTGTATCACGGTTTGACATCGAGCTATGTCAGACAGTTTGACATTGAGCTGTTTCAGTGTGACACCGAGCTGTATCAGACCTGTGTGACACCGAGCTGTCTCTGACACAGTGTGACACTGAGCTGTATCAGACCCGTACGACACCGAGCTGTCTCAGACAGTGTGACATTGAGCTGTATCACAGTGTGACATTGAGCTGTATCACAGTGTGACATCGAGCTGTAACACAGCGTGTCATCGAGCTGCATCAGACAGTGTGTCATTGAGCTGTATTAGACAGAGTGCGACATTGAGCTGTATCAGACACGGTTTGACATCGAGCTGCATGACAGCGTGACACCGAGTTGTATCGCAGCGTGACACCGAGTTGTATCACAGTGTAACACCGAGCTGTATCATAGTGTGAACCAGACACAGTGTGACACCAAGCTGTATCACAGTTGACACTCAGTTGTATCAGACACATTGTGACACTGACCTGTATCAGACGGCGAGGCACCGAGCTGTCTCTGACCGAGTGACACCGAGCTCTATCACAGTGTGACACTGAGCTGTATCACAGTGTGACATCGAGCTGTATCACAGTGTGATACCAAGCTGTATCACAGTGTGACACTGAGGTGCATCAGACACAGTTTAACATCAAGCTGTATCAGACACAGTGTGACACTGAGCCTTAATAGACACTGTGACACCGAGCCGTATCAGACAGTGTGACATCGAGCTGTATCAGAGAGTGTGACATAGAACTGTATCAGACACAGATTCACATTGAGCTGTATCAGACAGTTTGACACCGAGCTGTATCAGACAGATTGACACCGAGTTGTATCACATTGTGACACTGAAACGAATCACAGTGTGACACTGAGCTGTATCAGACACAGTGTGACACCGAACCTTATCAGACACAGTGACTCCGAGTCGTTTCAGAAACAGTATGACACCGAGCCGTATCAGAAACACCGTGACTCTGAGTCGTATCAGGAACAGTGTGACACTGAGCCATATCAGAAAGAGTGTGACAGTGAGCTGTATCAGACAGTGTAACACTGAGCTGTCTCAGACACAGTTTTACATCGAGCTGTATCAGACACAGTTTCACATCAAGCTGTAACAGACAGTTTGACACGGAGCTATAGCACAGTGGGAGACCGAGCTGTATCACTGTGTGACATTGAGCTGTTTCAGTGTGGCACTGAGCTGTATCAGACCCGTGTGACACTGAGCTGTCTCAGAAAGTGTGACATCGAGCTGTATCACAGTGTGATATAGAGCTGAATCAGGCAGAGTGTGCCATCGAGCTGTATAAGACAGTTTCACATTGAGCTGTATCAGACACAGTTTCAAACCGAGCTGTCTCAGAAAGTGTGACATCAAGCTGTATCACGGTGTGAAATCGAGCTGAATCAGGCAGAGTGTGCCATCGAGCTGTATCAGACATAGTTTCACATCGAGTTGTGTCAGACAGTTTAACGCCGAGCTGTATCAGACAGTTTGACACCGAGTTGTATCACAGTGTGTCATCGAGCTGTATCACAATGTGACACTGAACTGTATCACAGTGTGACACTACGCGTTATCAGACATTTTTACAGCAAGCCATATCAGGCACAGTGTGACTCCGAGCCCTATCAAAAACACTGTGACACAGAGCCGTATCAGGAACAGTGTGACACTGAGCCATTTCAGAAACAGTGTGACATCGAGCTGTATCAGACACAGTTTCACATCAAGCTGTATAAGACTGTTTGTCACCGAGCTATATAACAGTTTGAGACCGAGCTGTCTCAGACAGAGTGTGCCATCGAGCTGTGTCAGACACAGTTTCACATTGAGCTGTATAAGACACAGTTTCACACTGAGCTGTCTCAGACAGTGTGACATCAAGCTGTATCACAGTGTGACATCGAGCTGTATCAGACAGAGTGTGCCACCGAGCTCTATCCGACACAGTTACACATTGAGCTTTATCAGACAGTTTGACACCGAGCTGTATCACAGTTTGACACCGAGCTGTATCACAGTGTGACATAGAGCTGCATCAGACAGAGTGTGGCATCGAGCTGTATCAGACACAGTTTCACATTGAGCAGTACCAGGCACAGTTTCATACCGAGCTGTCTCAGACAGTGTGACATCAAGCTGTATCACAGTGTGACATCAAGCTGTATCACAGTGTGACATCAAGCTGTATCAGACACAGTTTCACATCGCGCTTTATCAGACAGTTTGACACCGAGCTGTATCATACAGTTTGACACCGAGCTGTCTCACAGTGTGGCACAGAGCTGGTTCACAGTGTGATGCCAAGTTGTATCACAGTGTGACACTGAGGTGCATCCTGATGTGACATCGAGCTGTATCACGGTTTGACAACGAGCTGTGTCAGACAGTTTGACATTGAGCTGTTTCAGTGTGACACCGAGCTGTATCAGACCCGTGTGACACCGAGCTGCCTCAGACATAGTGTGACACCGAGCTGTCTCAGACAGTGTGACATTGAGCTGTATCACAGTGTGACACCGAGCTGTCTCAGACAGTGTGACATTGAGCTGTATCACAGTGTGACACCGAGCTGTATCAGACCCGTGTGACACCGAGCTGTCTCAGACACAGTGTGACACCGAGCTGTCTCAGACACAGTGTGACACCGAGCTGTCTCAGACAGTGTGACATTGAGCTGTATCACAGTGTGACATCGAGCTGTATCACAGTGTGACATCGAGCTGTAACACAGCGTGACATCGAGCTGCATCAGCACAGCGTGTCATTGAGCTGTATTAGACAGAGTGCGACATTGAGCTGTATCAGACACGGTTTGACATCGAGCTGCATGACAGTGTGACACCGAGTTGTATCGCAGCGTGACACCGAGCTGTATAATAGCGTGACACCGACTTGTATCACAGCGTTACATCGAGCTGTATCATAGTGTGAACCGAGCTTTACCAGACACAGTGTGACACTGAGCTGTATCACAGTGTAACACCGAATTGTATCACAGTGTGAATCCGAGCTGTATCACAGAGTAACACCAAGCTGTATCATAGTGTAAACCGAGCTGTACCAGACACAGTGTGACACCAAGCTGTATCACAGTTGACACTGAGTTGTATCAGACACATTGTGACACCGAGCTGTATCAGACGGCGAGACACCGAGCTGTCTCTGACCGAGTGACACTGAGCTGTATCACAGTGTGACACTGAGCTGTATCACAGTGTGACATCGAGCTGTATCACAGTGTGACACTGAATTGTATCAGACACATTGTGACACCGAGCTGTATCAGACGGCGAGACACCGAGCTGTCTCTGACCGAGTGACACCGAGCTGTATCACAGTGTGACATCGAGCTGTATCACAGTGTGACACTGAGGTGCATCAGACACAGTTTAACATCAAGCTGTATCAGACACAGTGTGAAACTGAGCCTTAATAGACACTGTGACACCGAGCCGTATCGGACAGTGTGACACTGAGCTGTATCAGACCCGCGTGACACTGAGCTGTCTCAGAAAGTGCGACATCGAGCTGTATCACAGTGTGACATAGAGCTGTATCAGTCAGAGTGTGCCATCGAGCTGTATCAGACACAGTTTAACACCGAGCTGTCTCAGACAGTGTGACATCAAGCTGTATCACAGTGTGAAATCGAGCTGTATCAGACAGAGTGTGCCATCGAGCTGTATCAGACACAGTTTCACATTGATCTGTATCAGACACAGTTTCACACCGAGTTGTCTCAGACAATGTGACATCAAGCTGTATCACAGTGTGCCATCGAGCTCTATCAGATACAGTTTCACATCATGCTTTATCAGACAGTTTGACACCGAACTGTATCATACAGTGTGACACCAAGCTGTATCACAGTGTGACACAGAGCGGGATCACAGTGTGACACAGAGCGGGATCACGGTGTGACGCCAAGTTGTATCACAGTGTGACACTGAGGTGCATCATGGTGTGACGTCGAGCTGTATCACGTTGTGACATTGAGCTGCAGCACTGTGTGACATCGAGCTGTATCACGGTTTGACATCGAGCTGTGTCGGACAGTTTGACATTGAGCTGTATCACAGTGTGACATCGAGCTGTATCACAGTGTGACATCGAGCTGTATCACAGTGTGACATCGAGCTGTAACACAGCGTGACATCGAGCTGTAACACAGCGTGACATCGAGCTGTAACACAGCATGACATCGAGCTGTAACACAGCGTGACATCGAGCTGCATCAGACACAGTGTGACATTGAGCTGTATCACAGTGTGACATCGAGCTGTATCACAGTGTGACATCGAGCTGTAACACAGTGTGACATCGAGCTGCATCAGACACAGTGTGTCATTGTATTATACAGAGTGCGACATTGAGCTGTATCAGACACGGTTTGACATCGAGCTGCATGACAGTGTGACACCGAGTTGTATTGCAGCGTGACACCGAGCTGTATAATAGCGTGACACCGAGTTGTATCACAGCGTTACATCGAGCTGTATCATAGTGTGAACCGAGCTGTACCAGACACAGTGTGACACCAAGCTGTATCACAGTGTAACACCGAATTGTATCACAGTGTGAATCCGAGCTGTATCACAGAGTAACACCGAGCTGTATCATAGTGTAAACCGGGCTGTACCAGACACAGTGTGACACCAAGCTGTATCACAGTTGACACTGAGTTGTATCAGACACATTGTGACACTGAGCTGTATCATACGGCGAGACACCGAGCTGTCTCTGACCGAGTGACACCGAGCTGTATCACAGTGTGACACTGAGCTGTATCACAGTGTGACACTGAGCTTTATCAGACACAGTGTAACAATGAGCCTTATCAGACATTTTTACAGCAAGCCGTATCAGGCACAGTGTGACACCAAGCTGTATCACAGTTGACACTGAGCTGTATCACAGTGTGACACTGAGCTGTATCACAGTTTGACACTGAGCTGTATCACAGTTTGACACCGAGCTGTATCACACAGTTTGACACCGAGCTGTATCACACAGTGTGTCATCGAGCTGTATCACAATGTGACACTGAACTGTATCACTGCGTGACACTGAGCGTATCAGACACAGTGTGACACCGAGCCGTATCAGAAACACGGTTACATTGAGCCGTATCAGGAACAGTGTGTAACTGAGTCATATCACAAATAGTGTGACAGTGAGCTGTATCAAACTGTGCAACACCGAGCTGTCTCAGACACAGTTTCACATCGAGCTGTATCAGACACAGTTTCACATCAAGCTTTATCAGACAGTTTGACAACGAGCTATATCACAGTGTGAGACCGAGCTGTATCACAGTGTGATATTGAGCTGTTTCCGTGTGACAACAAACTCTATCAGACCCGTGTGAAAGCGAGCTGGCTCGGAGAGTGTGACATTGAGCTGTATCACAGTGTGACACTGAGCTGTATCAGACACAGTGTGATACTGAGCCTTATCAGACACTGTCACACTGAGCCATATCAGACACAGTGTGACACCGAGCCGTATCAGAAACAGTGTGACACTGAGCCATATCAGAAATAGTGTGACAGTGAGCTGTATCAGATGGTGTGACACCGAGCTGTCTCAGACACAGTTCCACATCGAGCTGTATCAGATACAGTTTCACATCAAGCTGTATCAGACAGTTTGACACCGAGCTATAGCACAGTGTGAGACTGAGCCGTATCACAGTGTGACATTGAGCTGTTTCAGTGTGGCACCGAGCTGTATCACAGTGTGACAAAGAGCTGTATCAGACACAGTTTCACATTGAGCTGTATCACAGTGTGACATCGAGCTGTATCAGACAGAGTTTCATATTGAGCTGTATCAGACACAGTTTCACACCGACCTGTATCAGACAGTTTGACACTGAGTTGTATCACAGCGTGTCATCGAGCTGTATCACAATGTGACACTGAACTGTATCACAGTGTTACACTGAACTGTATCACAGTGTGACACTGAGCTGTATCAGACACTTTGATAGCAAACCATATTAGACACAGTGTGACATTGAGCCCTATCAAAAACACCGTGACACTGAGCCATATCAGGAACAGTGTGACACTGAGCCATATCAGAAACGATGTGACAGTGAGCTGTTTCAGACTGTCTGACACCGAGCTGTCTCAGACATAGTTTCACATCGAGCTGTATCAGACACAGTTTCACATCAAGCTGTATAAGGCAGTTTGACACCGAGCTATATAACTGTTTGATACCGTGCTGTATCACAGTGTGACATTGAGCTGTTTCAGTGTGACACTGAGCCGTATCAGTCCCTGTGACACTGAGCTGTATCAGACACAGTTTTACACCGACCTGTCTCAGACAGTGTGATATCAAGCTGTATCACAGTGTGAAATCGAGCTGTATGAAGCAGAGTGTGCCATCGAGCTGTATGAGACACAGTTTCACATCGAGCTGTATCAGACAGTTTGACACCGAGCTGTATCATACAGTTTGACACCGAGTTGTATAACAGTGTGTCATCGAGCTGTATCACAATGTGACACTGAACTGTATCACAGTGTGACACTGAGATGTATCAGACACAGCGTGATACTGAGCCTTATCAGACACTGTGACACTGAGCCGTATCAGACACAGTTTCACAACGAGCTGTCTCAGACAGTATGACATCAAGCTATATCACAAAGAGAAATTGGGCTGTATCAGGGAGAGTGTGCCATCGAGCTGTATCAGACACAGTTTGACACCGAGCTGTATCAGAGAGTTTGACACCGAGTTGTATCACAGTGTGTCATCGAGCTGTATCACAAAGTGACACTGAACTGTATCACAGTGTGACACTGAGCCGTATCAGACACTGTGACACTGAGCGTATCAGACACTGTGACACTGAGCGTATCAGACACAGTGTGACACCGAGCTGTATCAGAAACATGGTTACACTGAGCCGTATCAGGAACAGTGTGACACTGAGTCATATCAGAAATAGTGTGACAGTGAGTTGTATCAGACTGTGCAACACCGAGCTGTCTCAGACACAGTTTCACATCGAGCTGTATCAGACACAGTTTCACATCAAGCTTTATCAGACAGTTTGACAACAAGCTATATCACAGTGTGAGACCGAGCTGTATCACAGTGTGATATTGAGCTGTTTCCGTGTGACAACGAACTCTATCAGACCCGTGTGAAAGCGAGCTGGCTCGGAGAGTGTGCCATCGAGCTGTATCAGACAGAGTTTCATATTGAGCTGTATCAGACACAGTTTCACACCGACCTGTATCAGACAGTTTGACACTGAGTTGTATCACAGTGTGTCATCGAGCTGTATCACAATGTGACACTGAACTGTATCACAGTGTTACACTGAACTGTATCACAGTGTGACACTGAGCTGTATCAGACACTTTGATAGCAAACCATATTAGACACAGTGTGACACCGAGCCCTATCAAAAACACTGTGACACTGAGCCATATCAGGAACAGTGTGACACTGAGCCATATCAGAAACGATGTGACAGTGAGCTGTATCAGACTGTCTGACACCGAGCTGTCTCAGACATAGTTTCACATCGAGCTGTATCAGACACAGTTTCACATCAAGCTGTATAAGACAGTTTGACACCGACTATATAACAGTTTGATACCGAGCTGTATCACAGTGTGACATTGAGCTGTTTCAGTGTGACACTGAGCCGTATCAGACCCTGTGACACTGAGCCGTATCAGACACAGTTTTACACCGACCTGTCTCAGACAGTGTGATATCAAGCTGTATCACAGTGTGAAATCGAGCTGTATCAAGCAGAGTGTGCCATCGAGCTGTATGAGACACAGTTTCACATCGAGCTGTATCACAGTTTGACACCGAGCTGTATCAGGCAGTTTGACACCGAGTTGTATCACAGTGTGTCATCGAGCTGTATCACAATGTGACACTGAACTGTATCACAGTGTGACACTGAGCTGTATCAGACACAGTGTGATACTGAGCCTTATCCGACACTGTGACACTGAGCTGTATCAGGCACAGTGTGACACTGAGCCTTATCAGACACAGTGACACTCAGCCATATCAGAAACAGTGTGACACTGAGCCATATCAGAAACACCGTGACACTGTGTCGTATCAGAAACAGTGTGACACTGAGCCATATCAGAAATAGTGTGACAGTGAGCTGCATCAGACGGTGTGACACCGAGCTGTCTCAGGCACAGTTTCACATTGAGCTGTATCAGATACAGTTTCACATCAAGCTGTATCAGAAAGTTTGACACCGAGCTATAGCACAGTGTGAGACTGAGCCGTATCACAGCGTGACATTGAGCTGTTTCAGTGTGGCACCGAGCTGTATCACAGTGTGACAAAGAGCTGTATCAGTCAGAGTGTGCCATCGAGCTGTCTCAGACACAGTTTCACATTGAGCTGTATGAGACACAGTTTCACACCGAGCTGTCTCAGACAGTGTGGCATCAAGCTGTATCACAGTGTGAAATCGAGCTGTATCAAGCAGAGTGTGCCATCGAGCTGTATCAGACACAGTTTCGCATCGAGCTGTATCAGACAGTTTGACACCGAGTTGTATCACAGTGTGTCATCGAGCTGTATCACAATGTGACACTGAACTGTATCACGGTGTGACAATGAGCTGTATCAGACACAGTGTGATACTGAGCCTTATCAGACACTGTGACACTGAGCCATATCAGACACAGTGTGACACCGAGCCGTATCAGAAACACTGTTACACTGAGCCGTATCAGGAACAGTGTGACAGTGATCTGTATCAGACGGTGTGTCACCGAGCTGTCTCAGACACAGTTTCACATCAAGCTGTTTTAGACACAGTTTCACATCAAGCTGTATCAGACAGTTTGTCACTGAGCGATATCACAGTGTGAGACGGACCTGTATCATAGTGTGACATTGAGATGTTGCAGTGTGACACTGAACTCTATCAGACCCGTGTGAAACTGAGATGTCTCGGACAGTGTGACATCGAGATGTATCAGGCAGTTTGTGCCATAGAGCTGTATCAGACACAGTTTCACATCGAGCTGTATCAGACAGTTTGACATCAAGCTGTATCACAGTGTGACTTCGAGCTGTATCACAATGTGACACTGAACTGTATCTCAGTGTTACACTGGGCTGTATCAGACAGTGTGACACTGGGCTGTATCAGACAGTGTGACACTGAGCCTTATCAGACACTGTGACACCGAGCCATTTCAGACACAGTGTGACACTGAGCAGTATCAGAAACACCGTGACACTGAGCCGTATCAGGAACAGTGTGACGGTGAGCTGTATCAGACGGTGTGACACGAGCTGTCTCAGACACAGTTTCACATCGAGCTATATCAGACACAGTTTCACATCAAGCTGTATCAGACAGTTTGACAGCGAGCTATATCACATTGTGAGACCGAGCTGTATCACAATGTGACATTGAGCTGTTTCAGTGTGGCACCGAGCTGAATCAGACCCGTGTGACAAAGAGCTGTCTCAGTGTGACATCGAGCTGTATCAGTATGACATAGAGCTGTATCAGACAGTGTGTGCCATCGAGCTGTATCAGACACAGTTTCAAATTGAGCTGTATCAGACACAGTTTCACACCGAGCTGTATGAGACAGTTTGACACCGAGTTGTATCACAGTGTATCATCGAACTGTATCACAATGTGACACTGAACTGTATCACAGTGTGACACTGAGTTGTATCGGACACAGTGTGACACTGAGCCATATCAGACACAGTGACACCGAGCCGAATCAGACACAGAGTGACACCGAGCCGTATCAGAAACAGAGTGACAGTGAGCTGTATCAGACAGTGTGTGATACTGAGCCTTATCAGCCACTGTGACACCGAACCGTATCAGACACAGTGTGACACTGAGTCGTATTAGAAACACTGTGACACTGAGTCGTATCAGGAACAGTGTGACACTGAGCCATATCAGAAATAGTGTGATAGTGAGCTGTATCAGACGGTGTGACACCGAGCTGTCTCAGACACAGTTACACATCAAGCTGTATCAGACAGTTTGACACCGAGCTATATCACAGTGTGAGACCAAGATGTATCACAGTGTGACATTGAACTGTTTCAATGTGACACTGAGCAGTCTCAGAAAGTGTGACATCAAGCTGTAACACAGTGTGACATTGAGCTGTATCAGACAGAGAGTGCCATCGAGTTGTATCAGACACAGTTTCACATCGAGCTGTATCAGACAATTTGACACCAAGCTGTATCACAGTGTGACATCAAGCTGTATCACAATGTGACACTGAACTGTATCACAGTGTGACACTGAGCTGTATCAGACACAGTGTGACACTGAGCCTTATCAGACACTGTGACACCGAGCCATATCAGTCACAGTGTGACACTGAGCCGTATCAGAAAAAGTGTGACAGTGAGCTGAATCAGACAGTTTGACACCAAGCTGTATCACAGTGTGAGACCGATCTGTATCACAGTGTGGCACCGGGTGGTATCCTAGTTTGACACCGAGCTGTATCAGACAGTTTGACGCCGAGCTGTATCACAGTGTGACATCGAGCTGTATCACAATGGGACACTGAACTGTATCACAGTGTGACACTGAGCCACATCAGAAACAGTGTGACAGTGAGCTGTATCAGACGGTGTGACACCGAGCTGCCTCAGACACATCGAGCTATATCAGACACAGTTTCACATCAAGCTGTATCAGACAGTTTGACACTGAGCTATATCACAGTGTGAGGCCGAGCTGTATCACAGTGTGAAATTGAGATGTTTCAGTGCGACACCGAACTCTATCAGACCCGTGTCAAACCGAGCTGTCTCGGACTGTGTGACAATGAGCTGTATCACAGTCTGACATCGAGCTGTATCAGACAGTTTGTGCCGTCGAGCTGCATCAGACACAGTTTCACATCGAGCTGTATTAGACAGTTTGACATCAAGCTGTATCACAGTGTGACTTCGAGCTGTTTCACAATGTGATACTGAACTGTATCACAGTGTGACACTGGGCTGTATCAGACAGTGTGACACTGAGCCTTATCGGACACTGTGACACTGAGCTGTATCAGAAACACCGTGACACTGAGCCGTATCAGGAACAGTGTGACACTGAGCCGTATCAGGAACAGTGTGACACTGAGCTGTATCAGACGGTGTGACACCGAGCTGTCTCAGACACAGTTACACTTCGAGCTGTATCAGACACAGTGTGACATGAAGCCTTATCAGACACTGTGACACTGAGCCGTATCTGACACAGTGTGACACCAAGCCGTAGCAGAAACAGCGTGACACTGTGCCATATCAGAAACAGTGTGACACTGAGCCGTATCAGAAACAGTGCGACAGTGAGCTGTATCGGAAACAGTGCGACAGTGAGCTGTATCAGACAGTGTGACTCCGAGATGTCTCAGACAGAGTGACACCAAGCTCTATCAGACAGCGTGACACCGAGCTGTATCAGACAGTGTGACACCGAGCTGTATCACAGTGTGACACCGAGCTGCATCAGACACAGTTTCACATCAAGCTGTATCAGGCAATTTGACACTGAGCTGTACACGCTGTGTGACACTGTGTGACACCGAGGTATATCATGATGTGAAAATGAGCTGTATCACAATGTTACATCAAGCTGTATCACAGTGTGACACCAAGCTTTATCACAGTGTGACACAGAGCTGTATCAGTGTGACACTGAGCTTTAACACAGTGTGACACTGAACTATATCACAGTGTGACACTGAGCTGTATCAGACACAGTTTGACACTGAGCTGTATCATGGTGAGACATCGAGCTGTCTCAGAATGACACTGAGCTGTATCACAGTGTGACACCGAGTTGTATCACAGTTTGACACCGAGCTTGGTCAGACACAGTGTGACACCGAGCTGTCTCATAAAGTGTCACATTGAGCTGTATCATGGTGTGACATTGAGCTGTATCACAGTGTTACTTTGAGCTGTTTCAGTGTGACACCGAGCTGTATCAGACCCTTGTGACACCGAGCTGTCTCAGACAGTGTGACATCGAGCTGTATTACAGTGTGACATCGAGCTGTATCAGACAGAGTGTGCCAACAAGCTATATCAGACAGTGTGTCACCGAGCTGTATTAGACAGTGTGACATCGAGCTTTATCACAGTGTGAAACCAAGCTGTATCACAGTGTGACACCGAGTTGTATCACCGTTTCTCACGGAGCTGTATAATAGTGTGACACCGAGCTGTATCGCAGTGAGACACCGAGTTGTATCACAGTTTGTCACGGAGCTGTATCACAGTGTGACACCGAGCTGTATCACAATGTGACACCAAGCTGTATCACAATGTGACACCAAGCTGTATCAAAGTGTGACATCGAGCTGTATCACAATGTGACACTGAACTGTATCACAGCATGACACTGAGCTGTATCAGACACAGTGTGACACCAAGCCGTCTCAGACAGTGTGACATCGTACTGTATCATGGTGGGACATCAAGCTGTATCATGGTGTGACATCGAGCTGTATCACAGTGTGATGTTGAGCTGTTTCAGTGTGACACCGAGCTGTATCAGACCCGTGATACCAAGCTGTCTCAGACACATTGTGACACTGAGCCTTATCAGACACAGTGTGACACCGAGCTGTCCCAGACAGAGTGACACCGAGCTGTATCAGACACAGTGTGACTCTGAGCCTTATCAGACACAGTGTGACACCTAGTTTTAACAGACAGAGGGGAACATTGAGCTGCACCAGATACAATTTGACATCAAGCTGCATCACAGTGTGACCCCGAGTTGTACCACAGTGTTACACCGAGTTATATCAGACCCAATGTGACACTGAGCTGTACTAGACACGGTGTGACACCGAGCTGTATCACAGTGTGACACTGAGCTGTATCACAGTGTGACACCAAGCTTTATCACAGTGTGACATTGAGCTGTATCACAGTGTGACATTGAGCTGTATCACAATGTGACACTGAACTGTATCACAGTGTGACAACAAGTTGTATCACAGTGTGACACCGATCTTGATCAGATGCAGTGTGACGCTGAGCTGTCACAGACAGTGTGACATCGAGCTGTATCATGGTATGATATCGAGCTGTATCATGGTATGATATCGAGCTGTATCATGGTGTGACATTGAGCTGTATCACGGTGTGACGTTGAGCTGTATCACAGTGTGACATTGAGCTGTATCACAGTGTGACATTGAGCTGTATCACAGTGTGACATTGAGCTGTATCACAGTGTGACACCGAGCTGTTTCAGTGTGACACCGAGCTGTCTCAGACAGAGTGACACCGAGCTGTCTCAGACACAGTGTGACACCGAGCTGTCTCAGGCAGAGTGACACCGAGCTGTATCATACACAGTGTGACTCTGAGCCTTATCAGACACAGTGTGACACCTAGGTTTATCAGACAGAGGGGAACATCGAGCTGCACCAGACACAATTTGACATCAGGCTGCATCACAGTGCGACCCCGAGCTGTATCACAGTGTTACACCGAGTTATGTCAGACCCAATGTGACACTGAGCTGAATTAGACATGGTGTGACACCGAGCTGTATCAGACACACTCCTTTTCCCATCTATTTCCATTATTTTAAAATGTATTTCCATCCATTATTTTATCTCTACCTTTTAGCCTATTTCAATCCCTTCCCCCCACCCCATCCCCACTAGGGCTATCTGAACATTGCTCGTCCTGCTTTCTACCCCTAATGTCACCTATTAGCACATTCCTTAGCTAATATCACCACCGTCAACACCTCTTTGTCCTTTTGTCTATGACATCTTTTGGTTATCTCCACCTATCACTGGCCCTCTATCCAGCTCTACCTGTCCCACTCCCCTTAAACCAGCTTATATTTCAACTCTTTTCTATTTTTCCTTAGTTCTGTTGAAGAGTCATACGGACTTGAAATGTTAACTGTGTTCCTCCCAGCAGATGCTGTCAGACCTGCTGAGTTTTTCCAGGTATTTTTATTTTTGTTTTTGTTTTGGATACAGAATTGGCTTGGTCATAGAAGACAGAGGGTAGCAGTGGAAGGGTGCTTTTCTGAATGGAGAGCTATGACTAGTGGAGTTCCGCGGGGATCAGTGCTGGGACCTTTGCTGTTTGTAGCATACATAAATTATTTGGAGGAAAATGTAACTGGGCTAATTAGTAAGTTTGCAGACGACACTAAGGTTGGAGAAGTTGCAGATAGTGAAGAGGATTGTCAAAGGATACAACGGGATATAGATCGGTTGGAGACTTGGGCGGAGAAATTGCAGATGGAGTTTAATCCGGACAAATGCGAGGTAATGCATTTTGGAAGGTCTAATACAGGCAGGAATTACACAGTAAATGGCAGAACCCTTAAGTGCATCGACGGGCAGAGGGATCTGGATGTACAGGTCCACAGGTCACTGAAAGTGGCAACGCAGGTTGGTGTCACACTGTGATGTAGCTCGATGTCACACTGTCTAATACTCCTGAGTGACACTATCAAACCTTGCAGCCAGGATATTGGTGCCCCTCCAGTTTAGATACAACCCGTCCTTCTTGTACAGGTCCCACCTGCCCCGGAAGAGATCCCAATGATCCAGATATCAGAAACCCTCCCTCCTACACCATCTGTTCAGCCACGTGTTCAGCTGCACTATCTTCCTATTTCTAGCCTCACTGGCACGTGGCACAGGAAGTAATCCTGAGATTACAACCCTAGAGGTCCTGTTTTGTAACTTTCTGCCTAACTCCCTGAACTCCAGCTGCAGGACCTTGTCACTCTTCCTACCTATGTCGTTAGTACCAATGTGAACCACAACCTCTGGCTGTTCTCCCTCCCCCTTCAGAATGTCCCGTACCCGATCAGACATCCTGGACCCTGGCACCAGGGAGGCAACATACCATCCTGGTGTCTCTTTCACGACCACAGAAGCGCCTATCTGAGCCCCTGACTATACAATCCCCTATGACAATTGCTCTTCTGTGCTTTGACCCCCCCTGCTGAACAACAGAGCCAGCCATGGTGCCACTGCTCTGGCTTCTGCTGTTGTTTTCCCCTGATATGCCATCCCCCCCAATAGTATCCAAAATGGTATACCTGTTAGAGAGCCACAGGGGATTTCTGCACTGACTGCCTGCCTCTTCTAGCGGTCATCGGGCTGTATCAGACACAATTTGACATCGAGCTGCATCACATTGTGACATCGAGCTGTATCACACTGTGACATCGAGCTGTATCACAGTGTGACAGTGAGCTGCATCACATTGTGACATCGAACTGTATCACATTGTGACATCGAGCTGCATCACAGTGTGACATCGAACTGTATCACATTGTGACATCGAGCTGTATCACGGTGTGACATCGAGCTGTATCACAGTGTGACATCGAACTGTATCACATTGTGACATCGAGCTGCATCACAGTGTGACATCGAGCTGCATCACGGTGTGACATCGAGCTGCATCACAGTGTGACATCGAGCTGCATCACAGTGTGACATCGAACTGTATCACATTGTGACATCGAGCTGTATCACGGTGTGACACTGAGCTGTATCACAGTGTGACATCGAGCTGCATCACAGTGTGACATCGAGCTGCATCACATTGTGACATCGAGCTGTATCACATTGTGACATCGAGCTGTATCACAGTGTGACATCGAGCTGCATCACATTGTGACATCGAGCTGCATCACGGTGTGACGTCGAGCTGTATCACACTGTGACGTCGAGCTGCATCACAGTGTGACAGTGAGCTGTATCACATTGTGACAGTGAGCTGTATCACATTGTGACATCGAGCTGCATCACATTGTGACATCGAGCTGCATCACGGTGTGACGTCGAGCTGCATCACACTGTGACGTCGAGCTGCATCACATTGTGACATCGAGCTGCATCACGGTGTGACATCGAGCTGCATCACAGTGTGACATCGAGCTGCATCACAGTGTGACATCGAGCTGTATCACATTGTGACATCGAGCTGCATCACATTGTGACATCGAGCTGCATCACGGTGTGACATCGAGCTGCATCACAGTGTGACATCGAACTGTATCACAGTGTGACACCGAGCTGTATCACGGTGTGACACCGAGCTGTATCACAGTGTGACATCGAGCTGTATCACATTGTGACATCGAGCTGCATCACAGTGTGACATCGAGCTGCATCACAGTGTGACATCGAGCTGCATCACAGTGTGACATCGAGCTGCATCACATTGTGACATCGAGCTGCATCACGGTGTGACATCGAGCTGCATCACAGTGTGACATCGAACTGTATCACACTGTGACATCGAGCTGCATCACAGTGTGACATCGAGCTGCATCACAGTGTGACATCGAGCTGCATCACACTGTGACATCGAGCTGCATCACACTGTGACATCGAGCTGCATCACACTGTGACATCGAGCTGCATCACGGTGTGACACCTAGTTGCATCTGACAGAGGGCAACATCGAGTTGTATCAGACACAATTTGACATCAAGCTGTATCAGAGTGAAAGCGAGCTGTCTCAGACAGTGTAACACCAAGCTGTATCAGACAGAATGTGAAATCAAGCTGCATCAGACACAGTTTGATATCGAGCTGTATTACAGAGTGACATCGAGCTGTATCACAATGTGACACTGAGCTGTATCAGACACTGTGACACCGAGCTGTGTCAGACACAGTTTGACACCAAGCTGTATTAGACACAGTTTGACACCGAGCTGTGGCAGACACAGTTTGACACCGAGCTGTGTCAGACACAGTTTGACACCGAGCTGTATCAGACACAGTTTGACACCGAGCTGTATCAGACACAGTTTGACATCGAGCTGTATCACAGTGTGACATCAAGCTGCATCACAGTGTGACCCTGAGCTGTATCAGACACAGTTTGACACCGAGCTGTACTGTATCAGACACAGTCTGACACGGAGCTGCATTGGACACGGTCTGACACTGAGCTGTATCAGACAGTTTGACACCGAGCTGTGTCAGACACAGTTTGACACTGAGCTGCATTGGACACAGTGTGACATCGAGATGTATCAGGTACATTGAGATGTATCAGGTACATTGTGACAACAAGCTGTATCAGTCACAGTTTGACATCGAGCTGTACCACAGTGTGACACCGAGTTGTACCAGACCTAGTGTGATGCTGAGCTGTATCAGATATTGTGTGACACCGAGCTGCATCAGATGCAGTGTGACACTGAGCTGTATCAGACAGCATGACACCGAGCTGTATCAGACACAGTGGGACACTGAGCTCTGAGCTGCATGTGACGCGTTGTGACAATGAGCTATATCAGTCACAGCCTGACACCGAGCTATATCAGACACAGTTTGACATCAAGGTGCATCACAGTGTGACACCGAGCTGTATTAGACACAGTGTGACACTGAGCTGTGTCAGACACAGTGTGACGCTGAGCTGTATTGGATACAGTGTGACACCAAGCTGTATCACGGTGTGACACCGAGCTGTATCACAGTGTGACACCGAGCTGTATCACAGTGTGACACTGAGCTGCATCACAGTGAGACACCGAGCTGTATCAGACACAGTTTGACATCAAGCTGTATCACAGAGTGACATTGAGCTGTATCACAGTGCGATACTGAGCTGTATCATACAGAGTGCGACAGCAAGTTGTATCAGACACAATGTGACACAGCTGTATCACAAACAATTTGACACTGAGTGACATAGATCCTGTGGCCAGAGATCAACAGCTTTCTCAAGGAGGTTTAGGAAATGTATTAAAGGAGGGGAGAGACTTGGAGAGTCTTAGGGAGGTGATCACAGAGCTTGGACCCAGGCAGCTGAAGGCACGGCCACCAATAGTGGTGCCATTAAAATCAGTGGATGCTGAAGAGGACGGTATTGGAGGGGTGCAGAGATCTCGCAGGGATGTGGAGTTAGGGACCGTACTGAGATAAGGTGGTGTGAAGAGACCTTGCAGGAAATTTAAAACAAGGTTGAGAATTTTAAAGTCAAGATATTTCTGGACATGGAGCCAGTGTAGGTCAGGGAGCAACAGGAGGGGTGATTGATAAGTGGGGTTGTATCCCTACAGGTATTTTGCACATTCTCAGTAAAATGGTTTTGGAAATTTATTCCTTCAGATTACCAACAGATATTGCTGCTATTTAAGGTGACAAGGCTGCAGCCTTGTTAGATACAGAGACCGGAATCTACTTGGATTTGTTAAGCCCCTGGTCATGTGTTCATCAACCTTAATGATGTCATCAGTAAGGGACACCCACCTGAATGACGCCAAGGTTTTCGCGGAGTTGTTCTGCATCTGACACTCCCAGCAGGACGGAGCTAATTGTATCGTTCATTAGACACCAAGCTGGGGGCGAAAACACAAGGAAAGAAAATCTCAAGGGTCAATAAATGAAGGGATGCTCTATCTCGGAGATACACACAGACAAAATATCTCAAACCCACAAGCATTCTGTTCAGAGCTTTCGGCTGGTCAGTGCATCCAATCAGGACTGACCAAAATATACAATCCCAAACCCTTTCCCATTCATTCCCATTGTACACAATCCCAATGGACCCAAACCCCTTCCCATTCACTCCCACTGTACACAATCCCAATGGACCCAAACCCCTTTCCACTCACTCCCACTGTACACAATCCCAATGGACCCAAACCCCTTCCCATTCACTCCCATTGTACACAATCCCAATGGACCCAAACCCCTTCCCATTCACTCCCATTGTACACAATCCCAATGGACCCAAACCCCTTCCCATTCTCTCCCATTGTACACAATCCCAATGGACCCAAACCGCTTCCGATTCGTTCCCACTGTACACAGTCCCAATGGACCCAAACCCCTTCCCAATCACTCAAATTGTACACAATCCCAATGGATCAAAATTGCAGAATATATAGATGGATATGATTCTCGAACTGGTTGTATATATGCTGTCAGTGACAAGGATATTTAAATGGTGTCTGAATATACACTTGTAACCCGGTAACCCCCAGGGCTACAGACCAAGTGCTGGAAAATGGGATTAAGCTGGAGGGCTCATTTTTCAGCTGGCCCAGGCACAATGGGCAGAGTGGCCTCATTCTGTGCTGTAGATCTTTCCTGAATTTTCTAAATATCTGGGAGGGAGGAATGTGCAGGGGTGTGGGGAGAGGGCGGTGGGAGTGGCAGTTGGAGAAGTTCTCCCTAGGAGAGACGGCATGAACATGATGGGCTGAATGGCCTTCTTCTGTGTAGTAATGATTCTGTGATTCTATACTTAGGGGTAAAGTGAGAAAGATGTTGAGGCGATAGTGTAGGTGGTTGGACACTGGTTTGGAGAAGGTGCTTATTTCTTGAGCTAGGAATGTCTTCCTGAGGGAATTAGCCAGGATGTCTCTCTTGGTGTTGGCAGCGAGGGCTGGGTATGGTGGTGCCTATGGAGGACCCAAGAAAACCCTTGGGAAACAAGTGAGGAGACAACAGATAGGCTGGAGCAGCAGCAGCTCCACCTGATTGGCATTCAACTGGGCATCAACTCAAACCAAAGCTCTGCCCAGCCAATGAAATACTTTTGTGAAGTGCAGTCACTGTTGTAACACAGGAAATGCAACCGCCAGTTTATGCACAGCAAGACCCCAGAAACAAAGATGTGATGATTACCAGATAATCTGTTTTAGTGATGTTGGTTGAGGGATAAATATTGGCCTCAGGACACCGAGGACAAATCTCCTCTTCTGTCCCCAATAGTGGGCGTGGAGTCTTTTACACCCACCTGAGAGGGCGGACGGGAGTCTCGGTAACAACTCAGCTGACTGACTGTGCCTCTGACAGTGCAGCACTGAGTGCCAGCGCTGTGGTGCTAAAGACTGTACACATGTGGCCATCAAGGCTCCAGCAGGTGAGCGCGGTGCCTTCACCAACAGGAAGGGCTTCCACTCCATGAACGTGCAGATAGTGTGTGATCACAGGATGCAGGTTCTGCGAGTCTGTGCAAGGTATCCAGGCAGCTCCCACGATGCCTACATCCTGAGACACTCCCAGGTGCCGGGGCTCTTCAGTGCTTCAGCCCGGCTGGATGGATGGCTGCTGGGTTACAAGGACTATCTGTTGAAGAGGTGGCTCATGATGCCTCTCCGCCATCCAAGAACAGAAGCTGAGGAGCGTTACAATAGGAGCCATGGTTCCATAGGGCGGAGGTAAAGAGAACAATAGGTCTTCTGAAGATGTGTTTCCAATGCCTGGACCATTCAGGGGGAGCACTACAATACCCCCCAGAGCGGGTGTCACTGGTAGTGGTTGGATGCTGCACTCTCCACAATCTGGCACTGGCAAGGGGGGTCCCACTGGAGGAAGAGGATCTTGGTGCAGCTCCACAGGCCACAGAGGATGAGTCCAGTAGTGAGTAGAAGAGGAGACAGTGAGGAGAATGCTGAGGGTGTGGAGGCAGACCTCGGTAACCTCCAGGGAGGCAGGGATACCAGGGACGCCTTGATCCAATGCTCCTTCAGCTAGGCTGCCAAAGATCAGCTTCACACTAGGGCTGCCTCCTCCATCCTCGAAGTCTGAAATGACCCTTTCATTTGAACCAAAGTCCACTCAGTGCCTGTGCAATAAAGTTCAGAGCCACCTACATCCAGCATTACATACTGGCGTACCCCGCACCAATAAAACAAAAAGGTGAAGCATACTCAGGCCATGACGACAAAAGAAAATTTATTTCATGTTGACATTCATAACAAATTATCAGAAACTTCTCTGATCTTCAACCCCAGACCAGTTAAAATAACTGCCCTGGAGCTGCCTCTCCATGAGTCACCATTCTCTCCATGGAGGAGGAAGTGCACTCGGCCATGAGGGTCAACGCAGTGCTCACGCTCCGCATGGACTCCTCCACAATGGAGACCGTGGCATGCAGACCCTCATGGATCTCCACCAGATCCTCCCGCACATCTCGCTGGACATCCAGCATCTGCTGCTTAATGGATGATTCCAGAGGCTCAGCATCAGCCTTCAACTGAGCATCGTCCTGGTCTCCAGCAGTCCTCCGACTCCCGGCGCCCTGGGCACTCTCTGCCTCTGCCTGCACCTCAAGCGAGTGTGGAGTGCCCTCACCGCTGTGCACTGACTTTCTGGCCAAAGATCTAATACCCACCGAGGTGCTGGTATCTGCGCTGGTGCCTGGTTCAGAGAGCGGGTATGACACAGGTGCAGCTGAAGCCCGTGGTGCTCTGGGGTCAGGGGTGGGTCTTCGGGGTCCTGTGATTGTGTGTGTGGTGGCAAATCTGAAAGGGAGAAGAAGGGCATGTCATAAGTGTTCACACAGTCACTGTGCATGTCAGGCACCCTGCTGAGACAATGGCGATCTGCATCATGGTGCCCTCGTCTTCCAATGATCAATGGGCACTCCAGGTTCGAGGCTCCCATCAATGAAGAGACTACGCTAGAATGCACAATCCGAAAGTCTCACCTCTGAGCACTGCGGCCTTATCTTCGTCTGGCATCCCAACATCTCCACGCCTGGTTACACAGGGAGTGTGCCAGCTCTCGAGCTCAAGGGTGTCCTGCTCGAGCCTGCTGAACAGCAGGAGGTTGGGCGGGCCTCTGCCTGTACGTGACCTCTTGGCTTGGTTATGGCTCATCTTCTCCTGAAAGGACAGAGGAACATTGATGAGTCCACTCTCTACCTGCAGCGCCATTGCAGCCTGGCCAACCCCAGCTGAGGAGCAGCCTGCAGGGCACATCCGAGTCGTGGCCCTCAAGCCGCAAGGGACTCAGCCCAAGCAGCCAGGGATCACCCCCTTGGCCAGCTCCGGTGTCAGTGACGGTTGGCACTCAGACTCTAGCACCCCTGAGGTCCACGGGGGGTGGGGAGGGGGCAGCCCTTAACACTTCACCAAACTGACCCATGCCAACATGGTTCTCACCCTTACTGTGGGCAGCAGGTCATTGAACCTCTTCCAGCCTGCACCACGTCATGGCTGCTCACCTGGGCTGCTACCTCCTCCCATGCCCTCTTGGTGAGGTGCGGTGGCCTCATCCTCCCATCCCTGGGGACAAGGGTATACCTCCTGGCAGCCACCTCCTCCAGATGGACCATAAGGCACTCATCCTAAAAGCGGGGGGCCGAGTGCCCACCCGACCTGCCCTCCACCCTGGCGTTTGCAGCTGCTTTACTCTCCGTAATTTATACTCACCTGCGGGACAACACTGGCATTCTCCTCGTTGCCGGCAGCCTTCCAGGGCCTGGCTGTGCCGGATTTAAACACCCGGTGGTCCGACAGGCTAACCGCCCGCTGCTTGCCACTCGCCGGCCATTGGAGGCCGCCGTTCACGGTCGATGGGCCTAAATTGGTCCGGCAGCAGGAAATCGCAGCTGGGTTTCCTGCTGACCTCAAAATCCTGCCCCTGGGGAAGACAGGATAACCGGCGTATTCCCAGGTTCACAGGCTGGGGAGGAACCGATTCGGTAATTCACTCTGGTGATGTTGGCGAGGCCGGGATCAGGAAGGTCGTTGGGGTCGGGGCTAATTCTTGAGCAGCTGCAGGGCCGTACGGTGAAGGTGCTCTCCGAGTTCTGCCCCTCGCTGACAATTACAGCCCCCAATGCGTTCGCAGCCAGAGCGTTTAGGCTCGAGGCCTTCATGTTGCCAAGTGCACTGGCACAGGCTTCATCGACGTCCATGGTAACAAGAGGCCGTACGTGGCCTACTGATCGAGGCTGTTGGTTTGTTAAGGCACCACAAGATGAAAATGTTAACCCCTGACCTCAGGCCCCACTGTCAGTACGCCGTGTTTATTAACCCCCGCGAGAAAGTGCGCAGGCTCACCAATCGCCAGCTGAGCAAGGGTGCAGGACATCTTGTCGGCGATCGGCTGTAGTGCCTTGATCTTGGCTTGCTGCAGCTGGCCTTCCTCACTGGTTATCTTTGTCTTCAGCCACTCGTAGCCCTGCGGACCAAGACAGGATTGGTCAGACCCTGAAATGGGGCAGGAAGAACAGGTGAACAGGAGGAGGTGAAAGGCCAACAAGGGGACTGGATTCCACCCTGAACTCTGACCTCCCAGCCTTGGGTTTAGTCCAGTCCAGATGGGTGGGGTCAAAGTGGCAAGCAGGAGGGGGGTGAAATTCTGAGCTGCTTTCACCCTCGTTCAGCAGGCCCCAGTGTGAAAGTTCAGAAAGGTCACACTGTCTTCATTTAGAAATAAACAAATGGACTTGTCCAGGTTACTGGACACCAGTGGACACGAGAGTTGCAAAACACATTGTACAGATAGAGACCTTCACTCTATTCTTAACCCCGTGCTGTACCTGTCCTGGGAGTGTTTGATGGGGACAGTGTAGAGGGAGCTTTACTCTGTATCTAACCCCGTGCTGTCCCTGTCCTGGGAGTGTTTGATGGGGACAGTGTAGAGGGAGCTTTACTCTGTATCTAACCCTGTGCTGTCCCTGTCCTGGGAGTGTTTGATGGGGACAGTGTAGAGGGAGCTTTACTCTGTATCTAACCCCGTGCTGTCCCTGTCCTGGGAGTGTTTGATGGGGACAGTGTAGAGGGAGCTTTACTCTGTATCTAACCCTGTGCTGTCCCTGTCCTGGGAGTGTTTGATGGGGACAGTGTAGAGGGAGCTTTACTCTGTATCTAACCCCGTGCTGTACCTGTCCTGAGAGTGTTTGACGGGGACAGTGTAGGTAGAGATTTACTCTGTATCTAACCCTGTGCTGTCCCTGTCCTGGGAGTGTTTGATGGGGACAGTGTAGAGGGAGCTTTACTCTGTATCTAACCCCGTGCTGTACCTGTCCTGAGAGTGTTTGATGGGGACAGTGTAGGTAGAGATTTACTCTGTATCTAACCCCATGCTGTACCTGTCCTGAGAGTGTTTGATGGGGACAGTGTAGGTAGAGATTTACTCTGTATCTAACCCCGTGCTGTACCTGTCCTGGCAGTGTTTGATGGGGACAGTGTAGAGGGAGCTTTACTCTGTATCTAACCCGTGCTGTACCTGTCCTGGGAGTGTTTGATGGGGACAGTGTAGAGGGAGCTTTACTCTGTATCTAACCCCGTGCTGTACCTGTCCTGGGAGTGTTTGATGGGGACAGTGTAGAGGGAGCTTTACCCTGTATCTAACCCCGTGCTGTACCTGTCCTGGGAGTGTTTGATGGGGACAGTGTAGAGGGAGCTTTACTCTGTATCTAACCCCGTGCTGTACCTGTCCTGGGAGTGTTTGATGGGGACGGTGTCGAGGGAGCTTTACTCTTTATCTAACCCTTTTTGGTTCTGATACTGATGCTGAACATGAGCCTGAATTTTCCATCTAAGTTTCAAGACCTAAGTGGTTTTGTGGTAAATTTCCCTATGGCTGCACCTTACCGGTAAGGAAGCCCTGGAATGTTCCGGAATGCAGTCTTCATACTTTCCAGTGATTAAGCCACACGCCAGTGGAGACCAGGTCATAACTCCTAGACCTGGAGAGACACAGAATTCTATGTTAAGAATGTGAGACAGAGAGAGTGATAGAGAGTGATGGAGAGATGTGAGGGGCAGGGAGAGAGACAGAGACAGAGTGAAGTCCAGAAATGATGAAATAGTGAATGAGAGAGAGAGAGAGTGAAAGGCAGGGAGAGACTGAGAGATACAAAGATTTGGGTTGATAGTGAATGAGAGAGAGAGAGAGTTAAAGGCAGGGAGAGACAGAGAGAGGGGGAATGAGGAAATGGTACACATGGAGAAATGGATGGGGGGTGGCGGTGACGCAGGGATGACAGATTGATAAAGAAATATACGGGCAGGCAGACACACACAGATATAGAGAGGAGAGTGGGAGGGGGAGAGATGGACAGGGAGGCAGACACACAGATAGAGACAGAGTGAAAGCTTGAGCGCTTAAATCTCACATATGAGGCGGCTACCAACTGATGCATGGTTGAGCAGTTGCAGTATGTTTACAGTGTGTTTGCAGTGTGTTTACAGTGTGTTTGCATTTTGTTTACAGTGTGTTTGCAGTATGTTTACAGTGTGTTTATAGCATGTTTGCAGTGTGTTTAGTGTGTTTACAGTGTGTTTGCAGTATGTTTATAGTATGTTTGCAGTGTGTTTAGTGTGTTTACAGTATGTTTACAGTGTATTTACAGTATGTTTACAGTATGTTTAGTGTATTTACAGTATGTTTAGTGTATTTACAGTATGTTTACAGTGTTTTTGCAGTGTGTTTGCAGTGTGTTTACAGTGTGTTTGTAGTATGTTTACAGTGTTTTTGCAGTGTTTGCAGTATGTTTACAGTGTGTTTTACAGTGTTTTTGCAGTGTGTTTGCAGTATGTTTACAGTGTGTTTAGTGTTTACAGTGTGTTTGCAGTATATTTACAGTGTGTTTAGTGTTTACAGTGTGTTTGCAGTATGTTTGCAGTGTGTTTGCAGTATGTTTACAGTGTGTTTACAGTATGTTTGCAGTGTGTTTGCAATATGTTTACAGTGTGTTTACAGTATGTTTACAGTGTTTACAGTATGTTTACAGTGTATTTACAGTATGTTTACAGTGTATTTACAGTGTTTTTGCAGTGTGTTTACAGTGTTTTTGCAGTGTGTTTGCAGTATGTTTAGTGTGTTTGCAGTATATTTACAGTGTGTTTAGTGTTTACAGTATGTTTACAGTGTTTTTGCAGTATGTTTACAGTGTGTTTGCAGTATATTTACAGTGTGTTTAGTGTTTACAGTGTGTTTACAGTATGTTTGCAGTATGTTTGCAGTATGTTTACAGTGTGTTTACAGTGTGTTTGCAGTGTGTTTACAGTGTGTTTGCAGTATGTTTGCAGTGTGTTTGCAGTATGTTTACAGTGTGTTTGCAGTATGTTTACGGTATGTTTGCAGTGTGTTTGCAGTATATTTACAGTGTGTTTAGTGTTTACAGTGTGTTTAGTGTTTACAGTGTGTTTGCAGTATGTTTACAGTGTGTTTGCAGTATGTTTGCAGTGTGTTTGCAGTATGTTTACAGTGTGTTTACAGTGTGATTGCAGTATGTTTACAGTGTGTTTGCAGTATGTTTACAGGGTGTTTACAGTATGTTTGCAGTGTGTTTGCAGTATGTTTACAGTGTGTTTACAGGGTGTTTACAGTGTGATTGCAGTATGTTTACAGTGTGTTTGCAGTATGTTTACATTGTGTTTACAGTATGTTTACAGTGTGTTTACAGTGTGTTTGCAATGTGTTTGCAGTGTGTTTACAGTGTGTTTGCAGTATGTTTACAGTGTGTTTACAGTGCTTTTGCAGTGTGTTTGCAGTACGTTTAGTGTGTTTACAGTATGTTTACTGTGTTTGCAGTGTTTACAGTACGTTTACAGTGTGTTTGCAGTATGTTTACAGTGTGTTTGCAGTATATTTACAGTGTGTTTAGTGTTTACGGTGTTTGCAGTGTGTTTGCAGTATGTTTACAGTGTGTTTACAGGGTGTTTACAGTGTGATTGCAGTATGTTTGCAATGTGTTTGCAGTATGTTTGCAGAGTGTTTGCAGTATGTTTACAGTGTGTTTACAGTATGTTTAGTGTGTTTACAGTGTGTTTGCAGTATGGTTACAGTGTGTTTACTGTGTTTTTGCAGTGTGTTTGCAGTATGTTTACAGTGTTTTTGCAGTATGTTTACAGTGTGTTTACAGTATGTTTAGTGTGTTTGCAGTGTGTTTACAGTATGTTTACAGTGTTTGCAGTACGTTTAGTGTTTGCAGTGTGTTTACAGTATGTTTACAATGTGTTTACAGTATGTTTACAGTGTTTGCAGTATGTTTGTAATATGTTTAGTGTTTACAGTATGTTTACAGTGTTTGCAGTATGTTTACAGTGTTTACAGTATGTTTAGTGTGTTTACAGTATGTTTAGTGTTTACAGTATGTTTAGTGTGTTTACAGTGTGTTTACAGTATGTTTACAGTGTGTTTACAGTGTGTTTACAGTATGTTTACAGTATGTTTACAGTGTGTTTGCAGTGTGTTTGCAGTGTGGTTGCAGTGTGTTTAGTGTGTTTACAGGCATCTGTGGGGAACACTGACCAATCTTGTGGTAGAGTTCAGGAAGCTGAGTCTCGACCTTGTCGCGCTGGAAGAGGTGGTACTCTGCCTGCTCACACGATGGAGGAATCAGGTTAAACTGTCGGGCCACGGAATAAGCCTCCTGAAAACAGAGGGAGATGGGATGGCACTCACCGACAAATAGGCATGAATCCTAACTGTCACAATACAGCATCAACAGAATTATTTCTGAAACTCCCTCTACAATCCCATTCTCCACTGTCTCAAATGTCCCACCTTCATCTCACAGGAGTCTATATGGTTTACATTGGAGATACGGAACTAAGGTTGATGCTTTCCCTCATAGGCCTCCACCTTCTGGTAATCAACAGAGGGCAGCCAAGAGGGAGCCAGAGATTCACAGTTTGAGGCAAGGACAGACTGACTGAGGGAGGGAGGGACAGAAACAGAGGGAAGGAGTCTTGAGGCCAATCGTAGACTCTCAGCTGCTGCCGGTGACGTTATCCATCTCACCAGAGATGGGA
Organism: Cetorhinus maximus; assembly: GCF_964194155.1. Lineage (NCBI taxonomy): Eukaryota > Metazoa > Chordata > Chondrichthyes > Lamniformes > Cetorhinidae > Cetorhinus > Cetorhinus maximus. Next base: position 10,762,164 of record NC_135912.1, on the reverse strand, counting down.
GTGGGAGGAAGGTCCATCCTGGGGCCTGTAGCGCTTCATGCCATCTTCTTTGAGGAAGGTCCAGTCTTTCCGGCCCTGTACACCCCTAACTAACTACAATGATGTGAGGGGTCTAGTGGTATTGTCACTGGACTAGTAATTCAGAGGCCCAGACTAGTGCTCTGGGGACATGGGTTCAAATCCCACTAGGGCAACTGGTGGAATTTGAATTCAGTTAATAAATCTGGAATATAAATCTAGTCTCAGTAATGGTGACCATGAAATTATTATCAGTTGTCGTAGAAACCCATCTGGTTCACTAAAGTCCATTAGGGAAGGAAATCTGCTGTCCTTACCTGGCCTGGCCTACATATAACTCCAGACCACAGCCATGTGGATGATTCTGAAATGGCTTAGCAAGCCACTCAACTCAAAGGTAATTAGGGATGGGCAACAAATGCCCACATCCCATGAAAGAATAAACAAATAATTATACAGTCCTAGTGTGTGATGCTTGGCTTTATAAGATAGCTTTGTTTTAAACTATCTCCTTTAAATCAAGATAGTTTGGAGCTGTAGGGGCAAGGTGTGACCTCCTACTAAATCTTCCCAGAGACAAGCCCATGTGATCTGTCTGCTATGGAGGTAGGAACTTAAACCAAAATGTATTGAAAGTTAGGTGCAAGTTTTAACACCTGGACAGAAAGGAGGAGGCAGCTGGCCTTGCTTTGTACAGGCTTACGGGCTTTCAGAGTGAGGAAGACCAAGAGACTTGGGGGAAGATGGCCCACAACAGGTACTGTTATGCCAAGCAGTCTTGGGGGTTGACTACTGTTGTGATATCTCTTTAAGAGAAACATGCTAATGAGTAAGTAGTCAGGATGTAAACCATGTGACCAGCAGATATTGTTCAGAGGAGCTTTCTGTTTAGCTAGCAGCATGTGGTGTGAAGGAAATGCAGCTGTATTTTCCAGCTGACAATAGCTGTTGAATCTTTATAGTGAATCTGTCTGTTGCGCCATCCTGTACTAATCTTCAAGTAAACCGAACCTACCTTTAGTTTACCAGTCCTGTGTGAGATTAGTAAGTTTGTACTACACAAACATAGAAATACAACGTCCACCAAGCAGTGGGCTGGTGGGGGTGGACAGCTGGTTCAAAGGAACGAGGCTTGTGAAGAGTTAGAGAACACAGAATCACCAGAGGATGCCTTACAATGAGAAGTCCATTCAATTGTGTTGAAAGGGTTGAGTGAAGGGGGCTTTGTTTACAGGGACATTGCAAGATTCACCTTGGTGGGACAGGGAGGATCCTGGAACATTAAAAACAAGACTATGGGCGGAATCTTCAGTTCTGGAGTCTAAGTTTGGCAGCGGGTATGGAAGTGAGAGTTATTTCTACCTTGGGGCGGGATGGATGACCTGGCACAGTCTCGCACTGTTCAGCTCATTACCCACGCGTCCAGGCAGGGCAAAGTGAACCCCATGGTGGGGCGGACTGGAAGTCACCGGCCCTGCAATTACCTCATGGAGTCGGAGGCCCAGGTGCCATATTTAAAGGGTCCCTGGACACCCATTCACTCGCTGCAGGGCGGGAGCTCCAGATTCTGTCGAGACCCAGGGTGCCCCAGGAGAGAAAGCGACACGTGGCCCCAGCCTGAGCCGCTTCTCCAGGAGTCCAGGAGTGGTGGCAAGTGCTTTTTCCACTAAATCTATCTTTCTTCTATTCCAGGTACACGCAAGAAAAGGGTTGGTGGGGGTTTGGGTACAACAAGGGAGACCAGCCACAGCTCCATGTCCAACCCCCACTCTGAGTAGGAAGTCACAGTGTCAACTGCACCCTCCACCAACACGGATACAGTCACCGCGAATGGTGCACTGTCCCAAACAGAGTGTCTGTCACCTCCCAGGGTGGGGGGGGCTTGTGTGGTGCTGACTGGGAGATGCCACACTGGACCCCAGTGGACGCCCCGAGAGAGCCACTGGGGCAAAGGGGACGGCGGTGACCCTCAGTGCCTCTGGCATGGGATCGCCTCCAAGCCCTTTTGGCTGCACATCACCATGGAGAAGCTGGCAGGTGTGAGCAGCCACATTCTGGGACATCGGAAGGAGCCTCCGGCATTGCCTTTCGTTCATCTGGAGATCGGTGCCCCGCCTGCGATATAACCGTGGCTGGACCGTTGCTCACTGTTGCAGTTAGACCCTGTTCGCCAGCATCCTGACCTTCCAGATGCCCCACTGCCTCTAGCTGCTGAGGCCCTTGCTCCTCCTGGCCCTGTGCCAACCGACAGTGGGCCCTCCTTCTCCTCATCTGGGTGAGAGTGAGCAGGAAGGCCTCAGCCTGCACTGTCTGGGCTTCAGCCTGCATCGTCTGGACCTCAGCCTGCACCGTCTGGGCCTCAGCCTGCACCGTCTGGGTCTCAGCCTGCATCGTCTGGGCCTCAGCCCGCACCGTCTGGGCCTCAGCCTGCATCGTCTGGGCCTCAGCCCGCACCGTCTGGGCCTCAGCCTGCATCGTCTGGGCCTCAGCCTGCATCTTCTGGGCCTCAGTGGGTCTGTGAACAAATTGAAGGGATAAATCTAGTCAGCATATTCTTTACAGGGTTCCCTCCCGTTCATACGTGACTGCGCATGGAGACATTGCTCTGTGATCAGGGTGGTGAGAGCCATGTGCGAGAAGCCTCTCTCTCTCTCACACGACTCCACTTGTCCCCATGAGACTCTATAGAGAGACCATTGCCATGGCAGCATAAAGAGACTAACCACATGATCCCTTGTCAGGCATGTCCACACTCACCCGGGAGGATGGAGGTTTGGAGTCGCAGGTTAGCTGCCCTGAACCAGCCGTGCCCCTTAGAGACACCTCCCTCCTTCCCTTCATCTGTCTGCAGCCGATGGCAGGTGGTCCCGAATGGGCAGCAGCTCCAGACCGTGCTGGGGTCTCGATGTTGTGAGACCCACGGGGCCGGAGCAAAGCTGCTGACGTATGGGCTTCACCAGAAAGAGGAGGACACGGCTGGGTGTGGCTGACAACCAGTTGCCTCGTGGTTATGAGGGTGTCCCTTTCTTCAGCCGCTTGTGCTGAGCTTGAGCTGCCCCCACCCGAAAGGACCCTCCCCCACTCTGAGGGGGTCGCACTTTCACATCCATACACTTCATCGTTGTTACTGGAAAACGTGGTGCCTCTTAGTGTCCGGACTCACTCCACAACCAAACTGTCACCCTGGACCTGCCCCCTACCCTATCCCCCTCCCCACTCTGACTGCCCCCTACCCTATCCCCCTCCCCACTCTGACTGCCCCCTACCCTATCCCCCTCCCCACTCTGACTGCCCCCTACCCTATCCCCCTCCCCACTCTGACTGCCCCCTATCCCATCCCCCTCCCCACTCTGACTGCCCCCTACCCTATCCCCCTCCCCACTCTGACTGCCCCCTATCCCATCCCCCTCCCCACTCTGACTGCCCCCCTCCCCTATCCCCCTCCCCACTCTGACTGCCCCCTATCCCCCTCCGACTGCCCCCTACCCTACCCCCCTCCCCACTCTGCTCCCATTGCTGCCCCCGTACCCTCAGTCCAATCCCCTGGGACCCACCATCAACAGCACCAACCCCACCCTCCGTAAACCCCATTCCCCCACCGACACCCAGCCACAGGGTCCCCCACCGACACCCAGCCACAGGGTCCCCCACCGACACCCAGCCACAGGGCCCCCCAGACCCCACACAAAAGACCCCCCCCCTCCCCCTCCCCCTCCCCCCCCCTTCCCCCTCCCCCCCCCTTCCCCCTCCCCCCCTTCCCCCTCCCCCCTCCCCCCTCCCCCCTCCCCTCCCCTCCCCCCTCCCCCTCCCCCCCCCTCCCCTCCCCTCCCCCCTCCCCCTCCCCTCCCCCCCTTCCCCCTCCCCCCCCTCCCCCCCCTTCCCCCTCCCCTCCCCCCTCCCCCCTTCCCCCTCCCCCCTCCCCTCCCCCCCCCCTTCCCCCTCCCCTCCCCCCCCCCTTCCCCCTCCCCTCCCCCCCCTTCCCCCTCCCCTCCCCTCCCCTTCCCCCTCCCTCCCCCTCCCTCCCCTCCCCTCCCCCTCCCCCTCCCCCTCCCCCTCCCCTCCCCCTCCCCCCTCCCCTCTCCCCTCCCCTCCCCCCCCCTCCCCTCCCCCCCCCCCTCCCCCTCCCCCCTCCCCCCCCATTCAGGCACCCTGGTATTCCCTCATCACACAGACCCCTCCCCCCCGCCCCCAGCCCCGGAGCAGGTATTGCCCCGACACCCGATACGAGTGAGGTTCTGAGTGCCCCTCAACCGGGTCAGAGTGGGACCTACTCCCCTGGAGGCCCAGTGAAGAGGGAAAGTTCGGCAGGTTCACGCCACAGCCGCAAAACTGAATGTTCGAATTTCTTGCTGGCGGAGAACTGAATTCCAGCAAGGAGGCCTTCTCATAAACCCGAGGGGCCGGTGCGCGAGGGGCTGATGCATGAACGGCTGATGCGCGAGGGGCTGATGCTGGTGCGCGAGGGGCCGGTGCACATGGGGCTGATGTGCGAGGGGCTGGTGCGCGAGGGGCTGATGCTGATGTGCGAGGGGCCGATGCGCGAACGGCTGGTGCGCGAGGGGCCGATGCGCGAACGGCTGGTGCGCGAGGGGCCGATGCGAACGGGCTTCTCATCATTTTTTTGCCATGAAACTCGACGCACATTTGAGGCGCCTTCAATGTCCCGAGAACAGGTTCCCCAAAGTCATCTCCCCGTCAGGAAGCTGATTTTTAACCTCCCGCCAAATGAAGGCGCCGCTTCCCGCCGCCCCCGCTGCTCACCCCGCTTCCCGCCGCCGCTGCTCACCCCGCTTCCCGCCGCCGCTGCTCACCCCGCTTCCCGCTGCCGGCGGGACCGGAATGTTCCGCTCTCCGTTGCCGCTGAGGGTGAGGAGGGAGGTAGAAACGTGGCTGGTTTTTTTTGGGGGTGTCGGGGAAGTTAATGGGGAAATATCTTTCCTGTAGTTTGTGTGTATTAGTTGCCCGCCAAGGAATGTTTAGTGGATATTGGTTTTAGCGGGTCTGTTACAGCAAAAGTCTTAAAACGTGAAATCTGGTTGGGCTGAGTTGGTCTCTGGGGATTTGATGTTACTTATTGAAGTATTTGGTCTCTCTGTGGGGAGGGGGGGGTCTAACAGTGACAATGTTCCTCATGGAACATGGGAAAGGTTCACTGGGCTGATCCCTGGGATGAGTGGGATTCTCCCAGGAAGAGGGATCGGGTGGAAAGGGTCTGAATTCTCTGGAGGTTGGAAGAATGAGAGGGGATCTCACCGAAACATAGAAAACCCTTCGACGGTTTGACAGGGGCGGACGGACGCTGAGAGATTCCCGCTCCGGCTGCTTCACAGCCTCGGGACACCGGGTCAGGCATTCCGGACACCGGGTCAGACGTTCCGGGCGCCGGGTCGGGCGTTCCGGACGCCGGGTCAGGCGTTCCGGACACCGGGTCAGACGTGCCGGACACCGGGTCCGATGTTCCGGACACCGGGTCCGATGTTCCGGACACCGGGTCGGACGTTCCGGACGCCGGGTCGGACGTTCCGGACGCCGGGTCGGACGTTCCGGACGCCGGGTCGGGCGTTCCGGACGCCGGGTCGGGCGTTCCGGGCGCCGGGTCGGGCGTTCCGGGCGCCGGGTCGGGCGTTCCGGACGCCGGGTCGGGCGTTCCGGACGCCGGGTCGGGCGTTCCGGACGCCGGGTCGGGCGTTCCGGACGCCGGGTCGGGCGTTCCGGACACCGGGTCGGGCATTCCGGACACCGGGTCGGGCATTCGGGACACCGGGTCGGACATTCGGGACACCGGGTCGGGCATTCCGGACACCGGGTCAGACATTCCGGACACCGGGTCGGGCATTCCGGACACCGGGTCAGGCATTCCGGACACCGGGTCAGGCATTCCGGACTGAGCCGAGGAGAAATCTCTTCGCTCGGAGGGGGTGGGGGTGGGGGGTTGTGAACCTTTGGAAATCTCTACCCCCCCTCCCCCCCCCAGGGGGCCGTGGATGCTCAGCCACCGAGTACGTTCAATATTGAGATGGGAGAGATTTTCGATCCCAAGGGATCTGGTGACCGGGTGGGAAAGTGGAGTTGAGGCAGAAGATCCGCCGTTGACCGGCGGAACAGTCTCGATGGGCTGAATTGTCTACCCTGTTCTAAAAGTCCATAGAGTGTGTGACTGAGGGGGTAAGGGAAGCTCTGGAGACATCTCACTTAATAGTAACTCCAGTACAGAAGGCCATTTAGCCCATCACGCCAGTACTAGCTCTTGTCCATTATTCCCTCCCTTCACGTTGTCATTGGTAGCTATGCCTTCACCCGTCTAATCCCCTCCCCCCCCTCCTTCTCCCTCTGCAACCTCAAACCCTCTTTAAAGTTAACGTTTTGGGTCACTAACCTCACACACCGAGTCTCGTTCAGCCATTGCTCACTCACCAAATTGCTGCTCACTCACCAAATTGCTGCCCGCTCCGGCAATAACGTCCTTTAAACATTCTCCCCCTTCCTTTCAAATCCCTCCATGGTCTCTCCCACCCCCCCACCTTCTCTCCCATCTCTGTGAGCTCTTCCAGCCCCCACAACCTTCCACCTTCCGAGGTCTCTGCACTCCTCTAATTATGATCCCTCGCCCATCCCCCGATCATAAGACCGTAAGATGTAGGAACGGAAATAGGCCATTTGGCCCATCGGGTCTGCTCCGCCATTCAATGAGATCATGGCTGATCTGATAATCCTCAACTCCACTTTCCTGCCTTTTCCCCATAACCCTCGGTTCCCTTACTGATTAAAAATCTGTCTATCTCAGCCTTGAATATACCTAACAACCCAGCCTCTAGAGCCCTCTGCGGTAAAGAATTCCACAGATTCACTACCCTCTGAGAGAAGAAACTCCTCCTCATCTCTGTTTTAAATTGGCACCCCCTTACTCTGAGATTATGCCCTCTGGTCCTAGACTCTTCCCCACAAGGGGAAACAACCTCTCAGCATCAATCCTGTCAAGCCCCCTAAGAATCTTATATGTTTCAATAAGGTCGCCTCTCATTCTTCTAAACTCCAATGAGTACAAGCCTGACCTACTCAACCTCTCCTCATAAGAAAACCCCTCCATCCCCAGGATCAACCTAGTGAACCTTCTCTGGACTGCATCCAATGCCAGTGTATCTTTCCTTAGATAAGGGGACCAAAATTGTTCACAGTATTCTAGGTGTGGTTTTGTGTAGTTTTAGCAAGGTTTCCTTATTTTTATATTCCATTCCCTTTGAAATAAAGGCCAGTATTCTATTTGCCTCCCCCATTACCCGCTGAACTTGTATGTTAGCTTTTTGTGATTCATCAGTCGTCTTTTCTGTTAAACTCCTTTCCCAGTCTACTCCATCCAACCCTGCCCTCATTCCTTTGTAATTACCCTTATTTAAGTTTAGCACAGTTGTTTCTGACCCAAGTTTCTCACTCTCAAACTGAATACTAAATTCTTCCATGTTATGGTCACTGTTTCCTAGGGGATCTTTCACTCTGAGATCATTTATTAAACCTGCCTCATTACACATTACTAGATCCAAAATAGCCTCATCCCTGGTTGGATCAACAACATATTGTTCTAGAAAACTGTCCCAAATACACTCTATGAATTCTTGCTCGTGGCTCCCTCTGCCAATTTGATTTTCCCAATCTACATGGAGATTAAAGTCACCCATGATTAATGTACTGCCTTTTTTACATGCCCTTACTACTTCCTGATTCATTCTCTGTCCGACAGTATAGCCACTGTTAGGGGGCCTATAGACTACTCCCACCAGTGTCTTCTTCCCCTTGTTATTTCTTACCTCAATCACCTCTGATTCCCATCACTCCACCATTGGCGGCCGTGCCTTCAGATGCCTGGGCCCCAAGTCTCTCTCTCTCTTTCTGGTAATATCTCCTCAAGTGGCTCAGAATGAAATTTTGTCTGAATATCTCCCCCCTGAGAAACCCCTCAGGATGTTTAACCAACATCAAAGGTGCAAAAGTGGCGATAAAAATGCAAGTTGCTGTTGGTGTATCTCATCCAGCAGCCAATAGAAGCCAGCGTCCACTCTATCCCCTTCTCCGACTATTTAAGGATTTGGAAGGAACAGCACTGTGTTCATTTCGAAAGTCACTCACCATGATCTCCACAGTGCTCCATCGTGATGTTCCCCAGTACATTGTTTCACCCTGGTTGATGAGGAATGTCATGGCTCGGACGATCTCTGTAAGAAGGTGGAAGGAATTGCAAAGTGAGCTGGAACCAAGCCTGAAAGCGTCATCGACCTTCCCCGCTGACTGTGGTAGATACGCAGAGAATGTTCCCTTCCCTTGTGGGAGAATCCAAAACCAGGGGCTATAAATGCAAGTTGGCCGGTGAAACAGGGAGGAATTTCTTCCCTCAGAGGCTTTGGAGCTCACTATCAGAGGAAGTGGACGAGGGAAATGGCGGCGATTCTTTCGAAAAGAAACTAGACAAGTGCATGAGACCTAAAGGGATAGAAAGTGATACTGAGAGGAGGCAGGTGGAGTGAGAAGTGTAAGCCCAAGCACAGATTGAGATGGGCTGAATGGCCTGTTTCTGTATATTTTATGTAATTATACGAAACTCCTTTTCTTTTGGGGTTCCCCTTCCAGAAGGTTCTGGTGTATTAATACAGCCGGCCTTCATCAGTTTAACAACTCGCAGTTACTCTGATAGTTTGACAACTAATCTAATCACTTCAGAACAGAGCAGGCTGTGAGGTCACCTGATAGCGACCCACAGAATAATGGGCAATTATCCGGATTAATGGATTCGGGGGAATACGGGGACATGAGGTTAAACTGGAGCGGTATTTTGCAGATTCCTTACACTCCCCAGAGGGGACAAAATGCTGGGTTGTGTTCTCAATGACTGTGCGGGTGCCAACTCTCTGTATTGTCTTCAAGAGGGATTGGGAGTGGGCTGGGCCATGTCTGGGGCAGGGGCCACAGTAAATAGCAAGTAAATGACTTTCTAAAAAAAAACAGTGGGTGCAGTTTTCAGTGTTGTAAGATCATAAGAAATAGGAGCAGGAGGAGGCCATTCGGCCCCTTGAGCCTGTTCTGTCATTCAGTAAGATCACGGCTGATCTGATTGTGGTCTTAACTCCACTTCCCTGCCTGTCCCCCCATTACCTTTGACTCCCTTGTCAATCAAAAATCTGTCTAACTCAGCCTTGAATCTATTCAGTGACCCGGCCTCTACTGCTCTCTGGGGGAGAGAATTCCACAGACTAATGACCGTCTGAGAGAAGAAATTCCTCCTCATCTCCGTCTTAAATGGGAGTCCCCTCATTCTGAAACTGTGCCCCCCCCCAGTTCTAGATTCCCCCACGAGGGGAAACATCCTCTCAGCGTCCACCCTGTCAAGCCCCCCTCAGAATCTGATATAATTCAATAAGACCACCTCTCATTCTTCTAAACTCCAATGAGTAGAGGCCCAACCTGCTCAGCCTCTCCCCATAAGACAAACCCCCTTCATCCCAGGGATCAACCGAGTGAACCTTCTCCGAACTGTTTCCAATGTAGGTATATCCCTCCTTAAGTAAGGTGACCAAACCTGTATACTCTAGGTGTGGTCTCACCAATGCCCGGTATAGTTGTAGCAAGAATTCCCTACTTTTATATTCCATCTCCCTTGTAATAAACACCAACATCCCATGTGCCTTCCTAATCACTTGCTGTACCTGCACGCTGACCTTTCCTGATTCATGTACCAGGACACCCAGATCCCTCTGCAGCAGTTCTGCAATCTCTCTCCATTTAAATAATATTCTGCTTTTCTATCCTTCCTGCCAAAGTGGACAAGTCCACATGTTCCCACATTACACTCCACCTGCCGAATTTTCCCCACCCACCTAACCTGTCTATATCCCTTTGCAGGCTCTTTGGGCAGGATTTTGGCCACCGAGGTAGGTACATTGAGTCAGGAAATTTCCTGACTAGCCAGACCCACCTTGATAAAGAAGTGCCCCAGTACGCACATCTGCACCCACTGGCGGGGGTGGGTGCAGGTGGAGCATTTTTTTATTTGTTCATGGGATGTGGGCGTCGCTGGCTAGGCCAGCATTTATTACCCATCACTAGTTGTCCTTGTTCAGAGGGCATTTAAGAGTCAACCACATTGCTGTGGGTCTGGAGTCACATGTAGGCCAGACTGGGTAAGGACAGCAGATTTCCTTCCCTAAAGGACATTAGTGAACCAGATGGGTGTTTTTTTTTTACAACAATCGATAATGGTTTCATGGTCATCCTGAGACTTTCAATTCTAGATTTTTATTGAATTCAAATTCCACCATCTGCCACAGTGGGATTGGAACCCAGGTCACCAGGGCTTTACCCCTGGGTCCAGTGACAATACCACTACGCCACCACCTACCTAATTGGGCTCGCCAATCCTGGAAGCAGAGTATCAATGGTCAATGAGGGTGGACATTTGCTGAGGTGAGCTGGTTAGACGGCCTGACCTGCTTCTCTGGGACTTTGCCCCAGTTGTGTTAGAAGATCTCAGGCCCTTGAGCCCTCACACCCCTATGCCCCTTTATACCTTCCATGCCAACTCAATGTCATCCCTTCCTTACCCATTCACCCAGTATGCACAATGTATACCTAATAACAATGGCAAGAGATCTTCAAAATCATGAGGGATCTGGACAGAGTAGAGAGGAAGAAACTGTTCCTGCTCCTAAACAGGTCGAGAACAAGAGGGCACAGATTTAAAGTGATTTTCAAAAGAAGCAAATGTGATGTGAGAAAAAACTTTTTCACATAACGAGTGGTTTGGGTCTGGAATGTGCTGCCTGGGAGTGTGGTGGAGGCAGGTTCAATCAAGGCATTCAAGAGGGTATTAGATGATAATTTGAATGGAAACAATGTGCAAGGATACAGGGGAAAAGTTAGGGCAATGGCACTCGGCCATAATGCTCATTTGGAGAGCCGGTGCAGAGATAATGGGCCAAATGGCCTCCTTCTGTGCCATTAAAATTCTGTGATTCTGATTCGATGTGGAACTATTGAGAGTAAACAAATACCTATTCACAAATCCGACTTTGAAAAAATACAGCTGTTCCTACAACCCTATAAAAGTGTTAATCAGAGAGACTATTGAAGTATCAATAACAGAGGCTTCAAACACTTCACATCCCTTAATCTTGTTCGAATAAACATTGAGACATTGACAAAAGAGATCACAGAAATAACAACTTATTCTAACCATTTAAAGATGTCAACCAAGCAAAGTCAACAATTCACTTCCGTTGACAGAACAGGGAGCTAATGCTCATATTGGCCTGGACTCACAGCCAAGCATGCATAATGAGGCCTGTAGCAATAACAGGCCCGGAAAGCCCCATGCCTCAGCAGTAACTGACAATAGGGTTAAATTACAACAGGAGGTCACAGGCCTCAGTGGCGAGAGTGATATTAGGGATGAGGCCCAGTGGAAACAGGCCTCAGAGGCAACAATTGAGGGTAGCAGTGAGGACCAGTAGCAACAGGCCTGGGAGGTATCATCAGCCACAAACAGCCTAGAGGAAGCCTTAGTGGCAACAATAGGGATGAGGCCTAGTGGTAACAGGGCTCAAAGCAACTATTAGTTGAATCATCAATCAATTAAACCTCAGTATTTCCATTTTTCCCCAAGGAAAATCACCACAAAGCACCAGTGACGGGAAAGCAAATGGTTGTTTTTATTAGGAGCCTTGGGTTGGAGGCATTTGCCCATTGGCTCAGGAAGGAGTCTGCAGATTGGATCTGCAGACAGACTGAAAAACCTGATCGCAGGTTAGACTGAGGAGGCACAAGACCCAAGAAAGCACCCAGAGTGAGGGGGCTGGTACCCGTCTGGGGGGAGGGGGTGGTGTGGGGGCTGTCAGAGTGTCTGGGGTGGGGGAGTGGGAGGGGTCGGTGTGGGGGCTGTCACACTGTCTGGGGTGGGGGAGGGGGAGGGAGCCGTGGGTTTTAGGAGATTCTGTTCGGGTTTCATGAGCTTTGACCCCAATAGGGTGCACGTTAAATCCCTGCTCCGGGCGCTGCTCAGACACCACCTGAACTATCTGGGTTCAGTTCTTGGTGTTGCCCCTCAGGGAGGAGACATTGGCCTTGGGTGTTGGGTTAGCGCAGAGACACGCGCTGGGTTAGCGCAGAGACACGCGTCGGGTTAGCTTATAGACACGCGCCGGGTTAGCGCAGAGACATGCGCCGGGTTAGCGTATAGACACGTGCCAGGTTAGCGCAGAGACACGCGCCGGGTTAGCGTATAGGCACGCTCCGGGTTAGCGCAGCGACACGCGTCGGGTTAGCGTAGCGACACGCGTCGGGTTAGCGCAGCGACACGCGCCGGGTTAGCGCAGGGACACGCGTCGGGTTAGCGCAGCGACACGCTCTGGGTTAGCGCAGCGACACGCGCCAAGTTAGCGTAGGGACACGTGCCGGGTTAGCGTATGGACATGCGTCGGGTTAGCGCAGCGACACGCGCCGGATTAGCGTATAGACACGCGCCGGGTTAGCGCAGAGACACGCGTCGGGTTAGCGCAGAGACACGCGTCAGGTTAGCGTATAGACACGCGCCGGGTTAGCGCAGAGACACGCGTCGGGTTAGCGCAGAGACACGCGTCGGGTTAGCGCAGAGACATGCGTCAGGTTAGCGCAGAGACACGCGCCGGGTTAGCTCAGAGACACGCGTCGGGTTAGCGCAGAGACACGCGCCGGGTTAGCTCAGAGACACGCGTCGGGTTAGCGCAGCGACACGCGTCGGGTTAGCGCAGCGACACATGCCGGGTTAGTGTAGATCCACCAGACTGATACCGGGGCTCGGGTTAAATTGCGAGGACAGGTTGCACAGACTGGGCTTGTGTTCCCTCGAGTTTAGAAGATTTAAGAGTGATGTAACCGAGGTGTTGTAGATGATTAAAGGAATCGATCGAGAAAAACTATTTCCTCTGTTTGTCGGGGGTGGGAGACGTGTGGAGGGGGAGTTCCGGAGCATGGAGGGGGAACATTAAAATCCCAGCCCGGCTGTACAGGGGCGATGTCAGGAAGGGGAGGGGAAATCCTGAACTCTCTCCCCCCTCAGAAAGAATGTTGTGTCTGTGGGTCAGTTGAAAATTTCAAAACTGAGATTGTTAAATTTTTGTTGGTTAAGGGGACTTAAAATACCGATCAGCCATGATGGAATGGTAGCCTGCAGGCTTGAGGGGCTGAATGGTCTCCTCCTGTTCCTATAGTTGTCACCATTTCCTCAACCATTCTGTTTGATTATAAAATATCCCAGTTAAAGGAACAAAGCAGCAAACTAAGACAATAATACAGGAAAAATGAGATTGAGTTGTAAGCCTGGAAAGTGATCCCTGTGGGCAGCCATACTGAATGTTTCTGGAATCAGGGACCTGAGGCCTTAGGCCTCATCCTGGTTCCTCAGAAACTTCTTTGGAACTACTTCACTCAGGAAGATCCGTTGCCATGGTGAAGGCCTGAGCAACACCGTTTAAGCCTGATTTCTGGTCCTGTTGGCACCAGGAATTTGTGTCCATCAGGAGAATCGGATTGGAAAACTTGCCTGTCGGGCCCCTCTTGTTCCTCCTCCAGATATTTCTTTATGTGCCTCCCTCCTTCAGGTCTTCTCCTTGCCTGGCGCAACGTTCCCCAGGTAAGAGGCCCTGCTCCCCGGCTCCCCTTCTTTGCCTGCCAATCTTCTGCCCTCCCCTCTCCTGAAGGACATGTGGCCATTCGCCAAGTAAGGGTATTGCGCCTTGGGGTGGGGGTGGGGAGGTACGTCGGGTAGGGAGGGCATCATGGTCAAGTCCCACCTTCTCCTTATCCTTGGGCTCTTTCTAGTCCGGGGGTGGGGTAGGGCAAGGGCTGAGGGGATCAGTGGGTGCATCGACAGTGGGGACCACACGAGACTGACCGCGGTGTGGGAGCTCCGCACCACCTTCTCAAGGGCAGTTAGGGATGGGCAACACATACTGGTCGAGCCAGCGATGCCCGCAACCTGTGAAAAGAATAAATTGAAGAAAACGTGTGGTGGGTGGAGTTTATAGTGGCACAGGAAGACGTCAACTCCGTCCCAGCTGGCTTCGGTTGGCTGAAAAGGAGATCCGATGGCCAACCAACACATAAGGGCTGAACTTCCACCCTCCTCAACCTGTCACGATGACTCCTCTGGGAGCGCCAGTCCAATCGCCCGTGGCCAATATTTGACTGTTTTGCGCCTCATGTGATGATCGGTGGGCAAAAAAAAACGAGCAGCTCAAATTCTCTCCGCCTCCCCCATACCCCCTCATCTGCCCCACCTCCCCCCACCCCCTCCCAATGACCCACGAAGGCTTAGTGGAATAGAATGGCTCACTCATGATGGTCACTCACCTTCCACAAAGAAGATCCTTGATCGGGGGGCGTAGTTACCTACAACACAAAAAAATGTATAAGGCAATTCATCAGCGATGGTTCTGGGATCAGACCGACGCTTACCTTTCATGCGAGGGTCTGCAGTCAATACTGTGGACGACTGTGACAATATATGAGTTGTGGACACGCAATTAATTTGGAAATAGGTAAGTCTGAGGCAGGGTATGGAGGGGGGCAGAAAATCACACAGTCCTAGAGATCTAAGAGTCATGAACATATGGACATATGAATTAGGAACAGGAGTAGGCCACTCGGCCCTTGGAGCCTGCTCCTCCATTTAATACGATCACGGCTGACCTGATTGTAACCTCATTCCCGCTTACCCCCATCACCTTTCACCCCCTTGTTAATCAAGAATCTATCTCACTCTGCCTTAAAAATATTCAAAGGCTCTGTTTCCACCGCCTTTTGAGGAAGAGAGTCTCAAAGATGCGCAGCCCTCAGAGAAAATATTTCTCCTCATCTCTGTCTTAAATGAGCGACCCTTTATTTTTAAAGAGTGACCCCTAGTTCTAGATTTTTGCCCAATGCCCTCTGGTGAAGCAGAGTTTGTACATGTTGAGAAACGCTGGGCACTGTCTGGGTGAGGGTGCGAGGCCACACCGCGTGCTGGTTTCGGGTATCTTTGATGTTTTGGTTACCGCGGCAAAGTAGATTGGTGATGGAGGGCTTGAAGGTGCTGTCCGCCAGCCACCAATTCCTCAGGCTTTCTACCTTGGTCCAGTGGTGAATCCACTGAGTAACCTTTGACTTTGTCTGGTGGTGCTTTCCTGAAAGACTTGATGGGCGTTGAAGCGATGACGAGCTCCATCAGTCTCTCCGCAAGGGCATCGGCATTGAGGTCACACTTGGCTCCTTGGCGCTGGCCCCTGTTTATAAATCGATCGATGCTCTCTCTTGGCTGTTGTCTGTAGGACATGAACTCCAGCCTGTGAATTTGAAAGTGAACTCGGGGACGTTTAGCTGACCTTTGGTGAGTTTGAAGATTTTATCGGGTCCTTTTGGTCTTCGTCAGATAGCCCTGATGAGGTTACACATCCCCTTGCCAAGGGCAGTTGGTAACTTGGTGGCCTGTTTCTCCTGCTCCTGTACCCGCTGCTCCACAAAGTGTAAACGCGTCTTCTGTCTGAAGAGTTGAAATTCTATATGAAGATCTCCTGTGTGCCAGTTCACAGTCAAGATGCTATTCGGCATTGTGATGTCCTTGGCTATGGGCTGCACTGGGTGCTACACTAATGTAGTTGCTGAGTGCTGTGTCTCTGGATGAGAATTTGCACTTGCTGCCTGTCCGTTGTCCCTGCGCTGTCGGAGAACAGATGCTGTGACATGGCATTGCTGTGGGCTCATAACAGAGCGCTGTTAAGAGGAAATGCTCGCTTTTCTTTATGCTGCATTTTTAAAAAATAACACTTTAGATGCTTGGCTTCTTGCCTGGCTTGAAATGAAGAGGAAGAATCTTTAACTTGCAGATCTTTAGATTGCAGAGATTGTGCCTGGCTTCTTGTTTCTATCACAGTGTTGAAACAATGCCGTTTTATTGCTACCACACCTCGATTGTCGGTGAGGGGGAAGCTGGTTTCGGTGCCAAAACTGAAAAAACAAAATGTCGGAACTGACCGACAGTCGTGCTAAGCGTTGACCTCCCCTCGCCCTCTCAGCCTGGGGTCCGTTTGTCTTTTTTTAAACAAACAAACTCGAGGTTCTAGCCTTCACTGTTTGGATGAGCGGTTCAGATAAAACGGAGCCTGCTGTCCAAATCGCTGAGCTCAGGCTGAGGTCTTCACTCACTTCTGAACGCCGATTGTCTGTGGGAACTAGCCTCTGTGCCGAGTGTCAGATGCCAAGCTCTTATGGTTGAAGCACCTGGACTGAGGTTCCCTATGAGAGACTTCCCTTAACATGGTGTGCTTACAGACTCTCCTTCCCTCGGGGAGCCTGCATTGGAGCTGGGGAAGTGGAATCACGACCGTTGAAGTAATCTTCTGCCTTGTGTTCTGGTATCTTCAGAAATTATCTTCGCTGCTGCAAGGTCTATATAAGCAGCCACCGCTGCCACCATGTTATAGTCTCTTACTGTCTGCTGCCTCCACATATGTTGAGGGTCTCAATCTGTCCCTGTGCTATCTATGCTATACAAGATATTGAGACTGACGAGGGTTCTGGGTGAACACAATTACTCGAAGTTTATTACTGGCAGCAACGATATACAGCTCTGCACAGGCCTTTATCCAGCCTGGATCCTCACAGTTACATAGGCTGATGACTTAACTAGGTGCCTGACTCATAACGTATAGAGAAGGTCTTACTGATACAGGGTCATAGACTAGGACAGATTACCCTCCATCCCTACCCCTAGACTGGGTATTTAGACTATGGAGGGATGGAGCTTCTCATTCTCAGGATCAATGTGCGGCTAATTAAAAAAACTCAACATACCCTCGGATGAGACAGTAACATCTGGCCTGTATGCGAAGACAATGTCAACATATTCAAGTTGCAACCGTTCCAGGGAGCCCCTCAGTCCTGAGCAGAAACATAGGTTAATGAGTGTAAGAGCAGACAGCATGGATCACACACATCACTTCACTCAATGTTCAGTATATTAACATCATGGAATGATTCACTCCTGACTGATACTGTGCAGTCTGTATGTTTCTCAGTGTCAGCTCCTGTACAGTCCGTGTGTGTGTGTGTCTCAGTGTCAGCTCCTGTACGGTCCGTGTGTGTGTCTCAGTGTCAGCTCCTGTACGGTCCGTGTGTGTGTGTGTCTCAGTGTCAGCTCCTGTACGGTCCGTGTGTGTGTGTGTCTCAGTGTCAGCTCCTGTACAGTCCGTGTATGTGTGTCTCAGTATCAGCTCCTGTACTGTCTGTGTGTGTGTCTCAGTGTCAGCTCCTGTACTGTCTGTGTGTGTCTCACTGTCAGCTTCTGTACAGTCCATATGTGTGTCTCAGTGTCAGCTCCTGTACAGTCCGTGTGTGTATGTGTCTCAGTGTCAGCTCCTGTACTGTTTGTGTGTGTCTCAGTGTCAGCTCCTGTACAGTCTGTGTGTGTGTGTCTCAGTATCAGCTCCTGTACTGTCTGTGTGTGTGTGTCTCAGTGTCAGCTCCTGTACTGTCTGTGTGTGTCTCAGTATCAGCTCCTGTACTGTCTGTGTGTGTGTGTGTCTCAGTGTCAGCTCCTGTATGGTCCATGTGTGTCCCAGTATCAGCTCCTGTACGGTCCGCGTGTGTGTGTCTCGGTGTCAGCTCCTGTACGGTCCATGTGTGTGTCTCAGTATCAGCTCCTGTACTGTCCATGTGTGTGTGTCTCAGTATCAGCTCCTGCACGGTCCATGTGTGTGTCTCAGTATCAGCTCCTGTACTGTCTGTGTGTGTCTCAGTATCAGCTCCTGCACGGTCCATGTGTGTGTGTCAGTGTGTGTGTCTCAGTATCAGCTCCTGTACATGTAGGGTACACAGTGGGTAAAAGGAACAGTTCACTCCCCCCAGCCCATGCTGTGTGTCAGTTGGCCTGTTGCACTTTCGCCCCTGCAGCAGTGACTGTATTTTATAGAGTGCGTTATTGGCTGCAAAACGCTTGGACATTGGGAGGCGCTCTGTAAATACAGGTTTTTCACGGGATGGAGTTTACCTTCAATGATGTGCTTACGGGAAAGGCCCCTCTCTGTCTCCGCCCTGTGGAAAGGAGAGAGAGATTTATTTTCCACTCAGTGATGCAATGGAGGGGAGGATTCCCGCCATGACCCAGGGGACACAATGTGATGGTATTTGTCCCTCCACTTTGCTCTCCTGCTCCCCCACGCCTGGTCTCATTTTGGCTCCGACCCACTGCCCCAACCGAGCACCCACTCCCATCCCTCATTGGAGCAGCCATTAGCCCCAGTTAGCACAGAAAGTGAGCTGTCCTGCCATACGCCATCCCCTTAGCAAGGGCTATTCAACTGCAGAGGGCATCACACAAGGCTTGACCTGGTGCTCATCCAACAATAGACACACACATACACCAACACATGCACCTCCCCCTCACACACACCCTCACTCACTCTCATGTTCACACACACACACACTCTCATGCTCACACACATGCACACATACCCTCACATATACACCCTCACACACTCTCATGCTCACGGGAACACCCACCCCAGTGCCTACCCCAGTGTTCGCTGTCTGGACATCATTCATACACAGGTTCAGCCTGCACCCTGCTTTTGAAGCTGTGTGTGGGTGGCCTGCAGACACGCGCAGACTGGGGCTGGGCATTAGAGCAGGTGCTTGAGCAGAGGATAGTGCTTTGTACTGTCACCATGATCTGCAGTTCTTGGTTATGGGTATGTGTGTCCTATCTTACCGAGAGAAACTGTACTCTTACTCTGGTACTTGCTTTAGACTAGTTTATTAACAGTATATATAAATATATACAGAGTAGGCATGTCTCTCCTGAGCTCAGAGTGTCCCACCCTCTCTCTCTCTCGTGTCTCACACATGACCGACTGATGTCACTGATACATCAGACTCTACATCACTCACTGGTATGTTCAGTCTATCACCCATTACAGTACAGAAAGGTGGGGTGGGGAGGAATACGAGAACACACAGGGCTAGGGATGTGTGTGTGTGGCCCCTCACATACTCACTGTCCTCCCCAGTACAGTTTGGTGCTGATGACAAAACTGGACCGTCTGTGGAGAAGAGAAACAAAGGGTTAATCCAGAATTGTGTCCATTTATCCACTTTCACCTTGTATCCCTGTGGTCATTTCCTCTCGATTGCCTTCCACTTGCTTCCCTCCTGTTCTTCCCACCCTCCTCCCGCCTTTCCCCTCCCATCCCCACCCCCTTTCCACACCCCATCGCCCTTTCCACACCTCTCCAACATTGTTCCCCACCCCCTCGCCCTTTCCCTACCCCCTCTTTCCCGACCCCTCCTCCTTTCCCCACCCCCTCCCCCTTTCAAAAGCTACAAATATCTCAGCAGGGGGTTCTGAGTTTACAGTACGATTGGCAGTTTTAAGCAGGATTAGCTGAATTTGATGTGGCTAAGGAATAGAAGTGTATTTGTTTTTATAACTGATTCAAAAGCCTCGAATGGGTTTCATGAATGGAAGTTTTTTTTGCTACCAAGCGTGTATGAGTGAGAGCTGTATTAGAGTGTTTATTTTTATCATCTCTGTTTCATGTGCTCTAGATGTGGTTGTTGGCTTCTGGTATGCATGACCTACCTTATGTAGAGAGACTGTAATCTTACTCTGATACTTGCTTTTAACTGGTTTATTAACACTATATGTTAGCTAGGTTACAGAGTAGGTATGTCTTTCCTGAGTACAGAGCTCTCTCCCAGGAGACTGGCACATGACTGCTGATGTCACTGATACATCATTGTCTACATCACTCATTAGCATAGCTACCCTATTAACCCATTACGCTACAACCTCCACATGGCTCTTAGGTGGACAAGTGTCAAGGTGGATGCTGGGTGAATGCTAATGGAGTTGGCATGGGGGTAGGAGAGGCATGGTAATGGGTGTTTTTTGGCATGGAAGTGGCAAGAGGAGTGGATGGGGGGCATGGGGAGTGGATGGGGGGCATGGGGAGTGGATGGGGGGCATGGGGAGTGGATGGGGGGCATGGGGAGTGGATGGGGGGCATGGGGAGTGGGAGAGGGGCCTGTGAGGGGCATGGGGAGCGGGTGAGGGGCATGGGGAGCAGGTGAGGGGCATGGGGAGCGGGTGAGGGGCATGGGGAGTGGGTGGGGGGGCATGTGAGGGGTGAGGACAAGAGGGTCTAACAGATTCTGAAAAAACAGGGACGAGGCCCCAGTGAACCAAGCCTTCAAACCAGCCTCGGTACCTTCCCGCTTACGATCTGCTTCTGGGACTGAGGGTCTGACTTGATGCTGCCCCCAACTCTCCTCAGGAAAATATTGGGCCTTAAAGCGGGGAAACTTCCCAACGCGAGAGCATGCTCCACATTTTCCGTGCTCCCCCAACTCCACCCCATCCCACCAAGCCATCAACCCCCCCCCACCTTCCCAAGAACCCGCCCTCCCCTCTGAATCCCCGGATTGTTCACTGGATTGTGCACAGCTTCCCTGCAAGGTTCGGCCGGAGAACAAATGGCCCCAGAGTCAAAGTGTCCGAGTGATGGGGGCCGCTGGTAATTAAACTCCAAACAGGATGGCGGGAGCCCCTATTTAAATCATCCTTACCTCCAGCCTTTCTTCTTAATGATGTTTCCCAGCGTCACCTCAGCCCTAGAGAGAGAGAGAGAGGGAGGGTGGGAACGAAAATAAACAAATCAACCCTGTGCCCGTGGCACCCACATCCCGAGAACTTATCATTCAAGGTGTCACCTCAGGCCTTCACCGGCTAGACCTGAGAGTTGGGATTGGGGCTCCTGGGTGTGGGAGCAGTGGGAAAATTGGGGTCAGGGTTCGGGTACAGGTGCCCCCGATAAGGACTTGGGCCCCTTCACCCTCCCACCTGCACATTTGCTTCTGTAACTTGGCATCTCTCTTCTGGGCAATACCTGGGGTTGGTTTCCGGCTGTGTTGCCTGCGATGGGGCCTGCTCCCTCGGGACAAACCTGCCTCACTGAAGGTGGAGGGCCTCTAGGAAGCGTTATGGCCCCATATTTGAATACACAAAGAGCCTAACAGCTGCTTAAAGCATGTCCCTCGTTTGTCCTTCCCCTGTATGTTGGTCACGTGCTTCAATATGGAAACACGAGTGACTCACGCCCCCCCATTTGAGGCCTCAGTAGGCCGTGCAACACCTAAAAAGGGCGGGGGTGGAGGGGGTTGTGGTTGGATTTGGGAGGGGCGGTGGGTGGGGTTGGAGTGAGGAGGCACAAGGGGCAATCTATAGGCCTTGGCATCTTACTCTGTGGAGCCTATGAACCCCCGGCACCACCTCTCGATAATAGGAGAGGGATGATCCCTGTGCAGGCTCAAATCCCTGACGGAAAATCGGTGAGAAATCTGCGTGACATACTTGCCCGATGCGTAGATCTCGGCCGTGTCGAACAGGTTGACCCCATTCTCGTAGGCAACAGTCAAGATGTCCTCAGCAGCCTGCGGAGGAGGCCGGAGCCAGTGTGAAGCGTCAAAGAAAAACAGCCGGGCGCACACAGCAGGAAGAACGAGATCGAAGACCATCCCGGGGCCCTCCCAGTGAAGCTAATGAGGTGCTTTGGAATGTGGTCAACATTCCAACGCATCCAGCGGCATTTGTAGGGAGCGAGGGGCGGGGGGATCCCGCTTAACGTTCAGAAAAAAATGAGGAAAATATTTGTCGATGAGAGTCCGGAGAGAGGGCAGGGGCAATGAGACTGGCCAGAGGGCACTGGAGCCATGGGCTGAATAGGGGCGGGTATGTCTATAAATCACTGGAGGTGGCAGGTTGGGTTGCCAACCCTCCAGGGTGGGCCTGGAGTCTCCAGGAATTGAGGATCAATCTCCAGGACACTGCTGTGCCCAACCCTGAAGAAAAATCATCGGGACATTAAAAACGATTGTATTTTTTTTGCCATTTTGTAGAACATTTCCCTTTACCAGGTAAAAACACATTGAAAATGAGAAATAAAGGCTGAGTAGCTGACAGTTAAGCATCATCCAATTGGGCAATGAGTCTTTTTGCTTTCCAATTGGTGTAGGAAGTCTGTGTGTCACCGGGATGGAGCATGGGGGCAAGTCATGTGATGGAACCTCCAGGAATACATTTATTCACAGTTGGCAATCCCAACAGCAGGGCACGTTGAGAAAATGGTTCAAAAAGCACGCAGTATCTAACATTTAGAAGTAGGGGCATAGAGCACAAAAGGAAGAAAATCATGTTAAACTGTATAAAACTCTGGTTCAGCCTCAGCTGGAGCATTGTGTCCAGTTCTGACCTCCACGCTTTAGGAAGGATGTGAAAGCGTTGGAGAGAGTGTGGAAAAGATTCACGAGAATGGTTCCAGGGATGAGGGACTTCAGTTCTGTGGGCATATTGGAGAAGCTGGGACTGTTCTCCTTGGAGAAGAGAAGGTTGAGGGGAGATTTGATAGAGGTGTTCAAAATCATAAGGGGTCTGGGCAGAGTAGATAGGGAGAAACTGTTCCCATTGGTGGAAGGATCGAGAACCAGAGGGCACAGATATAAGGTGGTTGACAAAAGAAGCAATAGAGACATGAGGAGAAAATTTTTCACACAGCGAGTGGTTAGGGTCTGGAATGCACTGTCTGAGAGTGGTTAGGGTCTGGAATGCACTATCTGAGAGTGTGGTGGGGACAGAGTCAATCAAGTGGTTAGGATCTGGAATGCACTGCCTGAGTGTGGTGGAGACAGGGTCAATCGAGTGGTTAGGATCTGGAATGCACTGTCTGAGAGTGTGGTGGAGACAGGGTCAATCGAGTGGTTAGGGTCTGGAATGCACTGTCTGAGAGTGTGGTGGAGACAGGGTCAATCAAGTGGTTAGGGTCTGGAATGCACTGTCTGAGAGTGTGGTGGAGACAGGGTCAATCAAGTGGTTAGGGTCTGGAATGCACTGTCTGAGAGTGTGGTGGAGACAGGGTCAATCGAGTGGTTAGGATCTGGAATGCACTGCCTGAGAGTGTGGTGGAGACAGGGTCAATCGAGTGGTTAGGATCTGGAATGCACTGTCTGAGAGTGTGGTGGAGACAGGGTCAATCGAGTGGTTAGGGTCTGGAATGCACTGTCTGAGATTGTGGTGGAGACAGCGTCAATCTAGCTTTTCAAGAGGGATTTGGATCACTATCTGAAGGAGGAAGGATTTCAGGGAAAGGGTGGAGGAGTTGGACTAACTGATCTGGCCCTGGGGAGAGGGCTGGTACAGACACGATGGACTGAGTGGCCTTGTGTCCTGATTGGCAGAATGGAGCAGCCTGTAATCTATCATCCCCTGGGAGAGGGATGGAGCTGGTTTAGCCCAACAGCGAATCGTATGAAGCACTTACCTCCTCCGAGATCTGGGAGCCAATTGTTACCCAACTTCCTGTAAGGAAATGAACAGGTTAAAATGTTCCGACTTACAATGGAAACTGAGGAAGTGATCTATCTCACACACTGAGAGAAGCCTCCTCTCCCTCAGAGCCTCCATGTCGCCCTAAAACCCCTCCCCACATACCACATCTCCTCCCCCAAGTCCCACAGTTCCCCCCTACCCTCCCCCACCTCTACGCCCCATTCCCCTCCATGTCCCTCCCCTCCCCTCCCCTCCATCACCTCTACTCCCCCATTCCCCTCCATGCCTTCCCCCACCTCCACTCCCCATTCCCCCCCATGCCGCTCCCCTCCCCTCCCCATTCCCCCTCCATGACTCTCCCCACCCCGATCTCCACTCCCCATTCCCCTCCCCTCCCCCACCTCTCCTCCCCACCTCTACTCCTCATTCCCCTCCCCAACCTCTACTCCCCATTCCCTCCCAATGCCCCTCCCCTCCTCCTCCACCACCTCAACTCCCCCATTCCCCCTCCATGACCCTCTCCTCCCCTCCCCTCCCCCACCTCTACTCCCCATTCCCTCCCCATGTCCCTCCCCTCCCCCGCCTCAACTCCCCATTCCCCCTTCATGTCCCTCTCCTCCTCTCCCCCCTCCCCCACCTCTACTCCCCCATTCCCCCTCCTTTCCCCTCTCCTACCCTCCCTCACCCCTTCTCCCCCTTTCGCTGTCCATGCCCCTCCTCTCCATTCCCTCTCCATGCCCTTCCCCTCCCCCACCTCCACTCCCTGCATATTACGCCTACTTCCCTCCCACGACCTCCCCTACCTTCCCCTGCCCTGTTCCTCATAAGGTCAGTCGCGGGATTTTTTACCTCCACCTGAGAGGGCAGGTGGTGACCCAGCTTAGCTGGCGGTGCAGCACTCCCTCAGCGCTGGCACTGGGAGTGCTGACCTGGATTTTAGGCTCGGGGCTTGGCATTGGAAGGCGGTGGCATGAAGGACTGATAGAGGCAGGAGGATGGCCCCCTGAGCAATGGGGATCACTGAGGAGAAGGAATCACAGCTCCTTACACACTCTGGCCGAAGGTGGTTTACCAACAATCGCACAAAGGTTGAGTGAAAATGAATTCTCTCCTCTGCCCAGTCTGATCACTGGCTCTCACAGCCTGATACCCCATCACTCACACTCAATCCCACCCACCTCACACTGCCCATGGTTACTCACCTATTCCCACACAAGATACTCGCAGACCAGATTTCCCCAGATTCCTGCAAAAAATAGAACAATTGATGTGAGTGATCCAGGAAAATCCCACAACAGGAAGATCAACAGCAGCTGGAGGGTTCAAGAACCATTACTGGGACAGTATAGAGGGAGCTTTACTCTGTATCTAACCCCGTGCTGCACCTGTCCTGGGAGTGTTTGATGGGGACAGTGTAGAGGGAGCTTTACTCTGTATCTAACCCCGTGCTGTACCTGTCCTGGGAGTGTTTGATGGGGACAGTGTAGAGGGAGCTTTACTCTGTATCTAACCCCGTGCTGTACCTGTCCTGGGAGTGTTTGATGGGGACAGTGTAGAGGGAGCTTTCCTGTGTATCTAACCCCGTGCTGTACCTGCCCTGAGAATGTTTGACAGTTCAGACTGATCGAAACCCCAGAATGAAGGTCCTTGAGAGACAATGTCCTGCCATGTTGTTCTGTAATGAACAGCCGTGGGAAAGATGAGCGGGGAATCGCTGAGCACTCGCTTCACTCTGGTCTCATGATCAGTGGCACCAATGAGGGACACATGTATTCCTGATGGTTTCTGCACATGACCTCTGCCCTCCAACCACACCCAGCTCATTGCCCTTCGGCCATTGGCTGCCTAACACAGCCATCCTGGCCTGGCCACAGCCAATCAGAATGCAGGCAGACATTTTGTACCTCTGACTGTCGGAGAAGCAGTTGTTTTACCCCCATCACCAATATTTATGAAAACTAACAAAGCAAAGTGTTCAAAAATAACAAACATACAAAGCTTTGTTTCATGTGCTATGGTTTCTCTCCAGTGTTGGTCACAACAGGAGACTCCCCGAGACTGAGGACAATGACTCCTGGTCCCTCCTGCAGAGTTGGCAAACAGTTAGCCTCTCCCTGTCTCTAAGCTGGGAGACTCGACTCAGCCTTTGTCAGGCTGTTGAACTGATATGTTGTGTCAGCACAAGTCAGGAGTGTGATGGAATACTCTCCACTTGCCTGGATGAGTGCAGCTCCCACAACACTCAAGAAGCTCAACACCATCCAGGACAAAGCAGCCCCGCTTGATTGTCACCCCATCCACAAACATTCACTTCCTCCACCACCGACGCACAGTAGCAGCAGTGTGTGTACCATCTACATGATGCACTGCAGGAACTCACCAAGGCTCCTTAGACAGTGCCTTCCAAACCCACGACCACTACCATCTAGAAGGACATGGGCAGCAGATAGATGGGGACACCACCACCTGGAAGTTCCCCTCCAAGCCACTCACCATCCTGACTTGGAAATATATCACCGTTCCTTCACTGTCGCTGGGTCAAAATCCTGGAATTCCCTCCCTAACAGCACTGTGGGTGCACCTACACCACATGGAGTGCAGCGGTTCAAGAAGGCAGCTCACCCCCACCTTCTCAAGGGCAACTAGGGATGGGCAATAAATGCTGGCCCAGCCAGTGACTCCCACCCAGTGAAAGAATAAAAAAAGCCGGAACATTCTCTGCTCCAGTTGGCTTGTCTGTATTCTGCTGGTTGACCCGTGACCTCCTCTGGACAACTCCTGACCTCTATGGTGGGTCCGCAGCATCTCTGATTGGATGTATTTCTGAACATTTTGTCACATGACATATTGGCCTTGGAGAGGGTGCAGAGCAGGTTCACTAGAATGATACCAGAGCTGAAAGGGTTAAATTAAAGCAAGATTACACAAGCTGGGGTTGCATTCCCCGGGTTATGGACAATTAAGGGGTGATTTGATTGAAGTTTTTTGGATTTTGAAGGAATTTTGCTGGGGAGAAACGTTATCTCGAAGTTTGGAGAGACCGGGATAAGGGGACAGAATCTTCAAATTCGTGCCAGGACGATGTGGAGAGGAGTTTGGAAACGCCCCAGAAGGAAAAACAGTAAAAACCAGGGAAGAAGAAAACTGGTCCGAACTGGTCTTGTGCAGCTTAAAATGGAACACCAGTAAAACTGGGAAATAAGAGCACTGGTCCGAACTGTTTATTCCTCCTGGGGCTTCTTCACTTAAAGAGGGGGGGTGGTGATTGAGGTTTGGAACTGAGTCCCACAAAAAGCAGTAGGTGCTGTGGGGGGGTGTCAATGAATCACTTTCTCAGTGAGAATAGGTTTATTTTTCTAGACAGAAGTGTGTAGTGATCCAGATTCAAGGCAGGTGGGTGGAGTTAGGATTGGCCATGACCTGACTGAATAGTGGAGCAGGCTCGAGGGGCTGAATGGCCTCCTGCCTTTAACTGCCCTGCCCCTCAATCCCGCCATTGGTCACCTGACAAGCCCTTCCTCAGGGAGCTCCGCCTGCCCACAGCCAATTGGAGAACGTACAGGGTCTTCATCACCTGATTGGCTGACTGTCGGCTGGCGGTCAAACAGCCTGTTCTCCTCCTTCAGCTGCACTGCTTCCACCCAGCCAGTCCCGGTGCTGCTGAGTCTCGAGCCCAATGGCCTGGACACAGGAGTCTAGTGCAGTTGGCTTTATTTGATCCCATTGTCCTGGAATTAAGTCGGATGTGGGAAGTGTTTCCGAATGGGTTGTGAGCTGCAGTTGGAATCCCTCCCTTCAGTCAGGCTGCTGTACACCTGAGACATTGATCTTCCTCTAGGACGTTTAGGCCTTGTGATGTCTCGGTGCTCGGAGGATGTTCCTGAACCATTGAACAGGTCAATGGTCTGTCCGGCTAGTGCCAGTGTCCCGTGTGGATCGAGTGATACAGCGATCACTTAGATCTTTGACCCGAACAGTGACATAATCCAAGAGGTGTTAATGCTTTGATCTAGGACGTGTCCATGTGGTTGTGTATTTGTCCTTCTGACGGAGGAGTGTGTTTGAGGCCACGCTGAGCACAGTGTGTCAGGCAGAGGCACCATTTATATTGGCTTTTCCCACCCTGTTCCTCCCAGTGGTTCTACTCCAGACACCAGAGTCACGGCCAACCCTGGCATTAAAGACCCCAGAAGGGTGACCCCTTTTTATGGGACGGTGGTGAGGGCTTCATCACATCTTCATTGGGGTCAAGGGTCAGGACATGAGTACTGATGGCGGTGACATATTGGTTATGGCTGAGCTGTAGGTGAAGCATCGTCAGTCTTTCATTTATACAACTGGGGGCTTCTGGCAGTGCAGTCGGGATACTATTCCTGATGGTGAGGCTAAATCCATAGGCATGCGGGTCACTGTCACTTTGCCCTCCTGTTGAAGGTGTATCCTCCTCCTTGTTCATTCAGCTGTCCCTCTCCCGGAAGGTGGCTCTCACTGAGGGCAGTGACGCCAATTTGGAGTCTTGGTAGGTCATGTGATGCGATTGGCGTTCCTCTTTCCGGACTGCCACTCTCGAGGTTATCCATGAATGTTCTAACATTCTAAATTGCAAAATTTCGAGTTGTCTTTCTTTGACCAGGAGGATAGTGACCCCGCAGGGTGTGGGTCCTGAGCCAGGAGAAAGCAGGGCAGCTGATTTAGAGAGCTGCTAGCCCCTTCCCCATTCGGGGCGAGCAGAAGCAAACTGCTCAGTCAGTGCAGAGTCTTGACCAGGGACGCCTGGGTTCACAGCCCTGTCCCTGTCACCGATCCTCCATCGCCACAGGACTTGGAAAACGGACACTGGTAGGAGATTGTCTGTGACCCTGGTTAAGGCGAAGGATCTTGGGGAATCTTCATTCCTCAAACAATCGTGACGGGTCAGTGGTCAGATAATCGTGAAAGGTCAGTGGTCGGATTTCAGTGACTGGTCAGTGGTCGGATTTCAGTGAGGGGGTCAGCGGTCGGATTTCAGTGAGGGGGTCAGCGGTCGGATTTCAGTGAGGGGGTCAGCGGTCGGATTTCAGTGAGGGGGTCAGCGGTCGGATTTCAGTGAGGGGTCAGCGGTCGTATTTCAGTGAGGGGTCAGCGGTCGTATTTCAGTGAGGGGTCAGCGGTCGGATTTCAGTGAGGAGTCAGTGGTCGTATTTCAGTGTGGGGTCAGCGGTCGGATTTCAGCGTGGGGTCAGCGGTCGTATTTCAGCGTGGGGTCAGCGGTCGGATTTCAGTGAGGGGTCAGTGGTCGGATTTCAGTGACGGTTTGAGACATGATGTCTGGGACCATCTGTCCACTGCAGCTTCTTTCTGCCTTTGGATCCTGTAAGACACCCAGTCTCCCTGTCTCTGTTTTACTTTGGAGCCTGTAAAGACACCCAGTCCCCCCGTGTCTGTTTTACTGTTCTGGACTTGTCGGTCGGCACTTTCTCTGGCCCGACCTTCACTGAATCCAGAATCACAGGCTTGTTACAGAGCAGATGGAGGCTTTGGGCCCATCGTGTCCGCACCAGCTCCCCAAATGAGCTGCTCACCCAGTGCCATTTCCCCACCTTCACCTTGTAACCCTGCACATTCTTCCATATTTCAAAACAGTCTAATCCCCTTTGGAAAGCCATGATTGACCCTGTTTCCACCACACAGTCAGACAGAGCATTCCAGATCCTAACCACTCGATTGACCCTGTCTCCACCACGCTCTCAGACAGTGCATCCCAGATCCTAACCACTCGACTGACCCTGTCTCCACCACACTCTCAGGCAGTGCATCCCAGACCCTAACCACTCGATTGACCCTGTCTCCACCACACTCTCAGGCAGTGCATCCCAGACCCTAACCACTCTGTGTGAAAAGTTTCTCCTCATATCACTTTTGCCTCTCCGGAATGCAATCTCTTCCCCCTGATCTGGCAGCGCTGTTACACAGTGATCTTCAGCCATGTGAGTGAGGCGAGCGAGTGGAAAATGTGAAATTGTCCATTTTGGCAAGAAGAATAAAAAAGAAGCTTCTTATCTAAATGGTGAGAGATTGCAGAGCTCTGAGGTTCAGAGGGATCTGGGTGTCCTAGTGCATGAATCACAAAAGGTTAGTATGCAGGTATAGCAGGTAATTAGGAAAGCTAATAGAATGTTATCATTTATTGTGAGGGGAATTGATTACAAAAGTAGGGAGGTTATGCTTCAGTTGTACAGGACATTGGTGAGACCACATCTGGAGCATTGTGTACAGCATTGGTCACCTTATTTAAAGAAGGATGTAAATGTGTTGGAAGCAGTTCAGAAAAGGGTTACTAGACTAATACCCGGAATGGGCGGAAAGGCTGGACAGGTTAGACTTGTATCTGCTGGAGTTTGAAAGAGTGAGGGGCGACTTAATTGAAGCCTTTAAGGTCCTGAGGGGTCTTGACAGGGTGGATGTGGAGAGGATGTTCCCTCTTCTGGGAGAATCTAGAACTAGGGGTCACTGATTAAAAATAAGGGGTCGTTCATTTAAGACAGAGATGAGGAGAATTTTTTTCTGGGAGGGTTGTAAGTCTTTGGAACTCTCTGGAAGCAGAGCCTTTGAATATTTTTAAGGCAGAGCTAGATAGATTCTTGATTAACAAGGGGGTGAAAGGTTATCGGGGGTAGGCAGGAATGTGGGGTTGAGGTTACATTCAGATCAGTCATGATCTTACTGAGTGGCAGAGCAGGCTCGAGGGGCCGAGTGGCCTCCTCCTGCTCCTAATTCATATGTTTGTATGAGTGAGTGAGTGAGTGTGAAATGAGTGCGTATGGAGTGAATGAGTGCGTGAGTGAGGAATAAGTGAGTGAGTGCGTGTGTGAGTGAGTGAGGGTTTTGCAGAGCTGAGAGCGGACATCAGGGTTGAACTGATTATCATCACACTCGAGGTGGTTTTTAAAAAATTTTTATTTTTAATTTTTGATTTTTTTTTTATCGTGTCCACTCGAGGTGGTAAGAGACAGAATAAAGAGCTGAGCCTGAGCTGGGAGGAGCCCAAGGGGAATCTGGTGGGACTGTGGTGAGTGGAGGCTGTGAGGATCTTGGATATAATATTCTATTCTGAGATTCCCCTGGGGAACGATGAGGCTAAAGACATCATTATCAAAATACACAGTTAATATTCAGAATCTTTCACTGACTGACTCTATTCAGGCTGGTAACCTGAACCTACTGTCTGAATCTGAGGAAACAGAGTTAGAATCATCAATAATCAGGACTGCTTTTTAATTTAATGTGTCAAAATTCCTTTAAATTTCATTTGATTTGTGACTATTCTTTATACATCTTTACAAACGTAGCACTTCTCATCTCTTTAATATGCCAAACTTCTGTAATTGGTTAAATGTAAAAGGGGTAAATCCAGCTTGGCAGAGAAAGGTTGAAAGTTCTGTTGAACTTTTCATAAGGTCAGTGTCCCAAAATACTTTAACCCTGAATTAACACTTACTGCATGGGGAGGAATAGAGGAGCACGTATTGGAAAGGGGGTAAATGTATGGGGGAAACCCCACACTGCCCCAAAACCCCATCTCCCCAAAACCCCACACTGCCCCAAAACCCCCCTCTCCCCAAAACCCCACACTGCCCCAAAACCCCATCTCCCCAAAACCCCACACTGCCCCAAAACCCCACACTGCCCCAAAACCCCATCTCCCCAAAACCCCACACTGCCCCAAAACCCCTCTCTCCCCAAAACCCCACACTGCCCCAAAACCCCTCTCTCCCCAAAACCCCTCACTGCCCCAAAACCCCTCTCTCCCCAAAACCCCACACTGCCCCAAAACCCCTCACTGCCCCAAAACCCCACACTGCCCCAAAACCCCACACTGCCCCAAAACCCCACACTGCCCCAAAACCTCTCTCTCCCCAAAACCCCATGTTGCTCAAACACAACACTCCCCAAATGCAACCACTCAGCAAATTGGACACTCCCCCAAACCCGACACTCCCCCAGACCCGACACTCCCCCAGACCCGACACTCCCCCAGACCCGACACTCCCCCAGACCCGACACTCCCCCAGACCCGACACTCCCCCAGACCCGACACTCCCCCAGACCCGACACTCCCCCAAAACCCGATCCCAAACCCAACAGATCCCAAAACCCTACACACCCCAGGCACATTTTTCCCCTTCAATGTAAATGTACCAATCATACTCAAGGGTTTCTGAAACAATAATATGTGTTCTTTATTTGAAGATAAAATTATTGACGGATAATGTTCACTAAGCATAGTACACCTAATCCCTAGCCTGCTGCTTCCAGACTCCCTACTGGACATGGGCTTAATACATCACATCTAGTCAATGTGGGACTGATTGACAATAATTTAAGATTTGTACCCATAAGGGTCCATGCACATCGTATCACAACATACCCCTTTTTCTAACTGAAGTTTTTACCCTGTAAAACATCTGTTTACATGACAACAAAGTAACATTGTGTCTGAATGGACTTTAACACAGAGCAATAGATTCGCAAGCCTCCGAAAAGTATTGGTGGATTGCTGATCTGTCCTGACTTAGTGATGGTGACCTGTGCTGGAGGCTGCTGTATGTTAGGGTTGCTGTATTTGTGTTGCATCTTAGACCATGTTCTGATTTGGCATCTGTTACATTCCACTGTTACGCCATTTGCTGTTCATACCTGGTATGATCTTGGCTCTGGGCACATGCTGGAGATGGCTGCTGGATTCCAGGCACCAGCAGCCGGGTGTTGTACTGGAATCTTCTGTCCGATGCTTAGGTTGGGTAACTCATTACCCATATCCGGTCGGGGGCATCTTTCATCTTCCCCCGCTTTTCAATCAAGGCACGCGTACTCCTGGGAGTATCGCCAAGTGATGACCATGGACGTTTGTCCAGACTCCTCTGCTGAATAGCAATTCTGCAGTGGCTCCGCAGCGCATGGAAGTGTGCACATTTAGAATGGGTGTACATATCCTATCCCAAACAGCGCAGTGTGGCCTGTTGGTTGATATTCCGTGTTGCAAGGTTAGGATGATCACCTCCCAGTATAAGCAGAGGTTTTCTGACGGTGGTCCTCACCATTGTCTTGGTGATACTATGGATGGTGACCAATGATGCACACTGGGCAGGCCTGTGACCACTGGACCTGTGACATATACAAAGTGAAATATCTGGGCTGGCCAGGATGAGTTTTTAGTCGTGATATCTGAGTGTAACGGGATGGAATCTCGGGGCCATTGTACACGGCGAGTTTGGCAGTGGCTGGATGAGTCATCGTGTGCCACTTCTGTGGGTCCGTATACCATTTCACTGTGCCAAGCGGAAGGACGCTTGCACCTGCACCAGTATCCAGTTTTGTATATAGATTTATTATGCTGACCCATCATCTGTGGGACTATAATCTGGACGCGACACTCCCCCAAAACCCCCACAAAATCCCCCCAAGACCCCCACACTCCCCCAAGACCCCCACTGTTCTGTTGGTGTCGCTGTGCCAACACATTCTTTGATGTTTACCGTGTGAACAGCGGCTCGCTTTGAGTGTCGATGGTCCGATCATTCTCATCATTGGACCCTATTGGACCAGGCATTTTGTGGATCTTATCTTGACACTATTTGGTACGTGCTCTTGGTTGTTTAGAATGCTGTACCCGCCTGGCCTCTGGTTGTGGCTCCTTATAATGTCAAACCGCTTGTTTTGGCCTTTGCTTTCAGCTTTGGCAATTCCAGGGTCCTCTGGTACCACATGCCTTGCACATGGCATTAAAAACTGGGCAATTTCTGGGTGCCTGTATGAGGCCATACTGCCCGTACTGCTTACTAGCCTTGCCTGCATTGGCTATCGTGCCAATGGTGGACGATTTACTCATAGCCTGTAGATTCCGTCCACCCAATAGCATGGCTTTGTACTTGCATCCGCTTTGCAGTAGTGCTTCCATGGTGTAACCACTGGATTGGCCCAAGATATCTTTTTGGACTTCCATTGGGGTGAATACCATCACAAGCTCACTTATCCTATTGGCTAACCCTGCTGGCATGAAGTCACAGTCACGGCCCCTTGTCTCTGCATCTACTTATAGATTGGCCAATGGTCTCTGGATTTTGCTCCCAATGGGACTTGAATTCCAGACAGTGTATTCAAAAGCTGAGCTTCACTCGTAATTGATCTCCGAGGGTTGACCATATTTTATCTGGACTTTTTAAGATAGTCAACAGATAGACCTGATTTATTCAGCCTGTGGAGGCCTTCATTGCCTAGAGCAATTTTAATTTGAATGACTTATTTATCTGGCTCAGAAATATGGAGATCCTGAAGTCACAGCTCAACATAATGTTGGGATAAAGTAACTTCAGATACTGCAGAAAAAAGAGATATGTCAAAGCTTTTCGTCTTGCACTCTTTTCATATAGAGTATAAATTGTTGTTTTTCCCATATATTGATATTCTTGTGAAGTGACCTGATGAGTCCAAGATGAAAAGCTTCAACATGTTTCTTTTTTCAGCAATACTCATGTTCAGTACTATCAAATGATTATTTAAATTCAGATAGGCGATCTGTTACTTTCCAATTGAGAGGTATTGGAAACTATGTGCTCATTTTGTAGCTTTTAGCAAGATTCTTAATGCTATCTGGAGCTTTTGACAGCTATTCAAGTTTCTTCCAGCTCTTCTGGGATTTATTTAGTTCTGAGTTGCAGTACCTTTGGTGGCCACTGCCATAGCTGGTCATAAGATACTGCTTGGCTAAAATGGTGGTGCTGTTGAGCTCTTTCTAATTTTTCCTGGTTTAACTCTGAGCTCCGCCCATTAAACAGTGATTTTAGACAGGATATTGGCTGTAGGACTTCCAAAGCGAAAACAATCAGCGAGGAAAGCTTTTTTTACAGTCTTCTCCTATAGTTGTTAAGAGCTGCTGCTAGATAAATTCTGCTTCCATGCCCAGTTTGCATTATTTGGCTTTGGCTGTAATTAATTCCCCTGCCTATTTGAAGTTGGGCATTTAAAGGGGATATTTCAGAACACAGAATAGATACGTTCCAATGAGAAAGAAAAATACCAAGAGGAGGACCCACTAACTTTTTTACTTAACCACGGATAAAGAAAGTTTCAAGCTTAAAGAAAATGCATATAATTACGCAAAGATGGGTGGCAGGTCAGAAGATTGGAAAGAATATAAAGAACAGCAAAGGAATGACAAAAAGATTAC
Organism: Cetorhinus maximus; assembly: GCF_964194155.1. NCBI lineage: Eukaryota > Metazoa > Chordata > Chondrichthyes > Lamniformes > Cetorhinidae > Cetorhinus > Cetorhinus maximus. The sequence goes on along the minus strand of NC_135912.1, from coordinate 10,727,566 downwards.
AAAGGAAGGAAATATTAGAATATGAGAGAAAGCCAGCAAGTAATATAAAGATAGACAGTAAGAGTTTCTATAGATACTTGAATAAGAGAAGGGTTGACAAAGTGAGCGTTGATTTTAGAGAAAGTGAGCATGGGGAGTTAATGATGGAAAATAAGGTGATGGAAAATGAATTGAATGGGTATTTTGCATCAATCTTCACTATAGAGGATACAAGTGACATCCAAGAATTAGCTGTAAACCGGGAATGGTAGGGAGGAAGGAACTAAGGAAAATTACAATCACCAGGGAAGTGGTACTTAGCAAATTGTTGGAGCTGCGGACTGCCAAATCCCCGGGTCTTGATAGACTTCATCCTAGGGTCTTGAAAGAAGTGACTAGTGAGATAGTTCATGCATTTGTTTTAATTTTCCAAAATACTCTAGATTCGGGGAAGGTTCCATTAGATCGAAAAATAGCAAATATAACTCCTATATTCAAAAAGGGAGGGAGACAGAAAGCAGGAAACTATAGGCCAGTTAGCCTCACATCTGTCATTGGGAAAATGTTCAAAGCTATTATTAAAGACGTTACAACAGGGCACCTGGAAAAATTCAGGGTAATCAGGCAGAGTCTACATGGTTTTGTGAAAGGGAAATCCTCTTTAATTAATTTATTGGAATTCTTTGAAGGAGTCACATGTGCCATGGATAAGGGGAAACTGGTGGATGTACTGTACTTAGATTTCCAGAAGGCATTTTATAAGGTGCCACATCAAAGATTATTGTGGAAAATAAAAGCTCATGGGTAACATATTAGCATAGATACAAGATTGGCTAGCTAATTGGGAACAGAGGATAGCCATAAATGTGTCTCTTTCTGGTTGACAGGATGTAATGAGTGGTGTGCCACAGGGATCAATGCTGGGGCCTCAGCTTTTTACAATTTATATAAATGAAGGGATTGAAGGTATGGTTGCTAAATTTGCTGATGATACAAAGATAGATAGGAAAGTAAATTGTGAAGAAGACATAAGGAACTTACAAGGGGATATAGATAGGCTAAGGAAGTGGGAAAAGATCTAGCAAATGGAGTATAATGTGGGAAAATGTGAAATCATTCATTTTGGCAGGAAGAATAAAAAAGCTTATTATCTAAATGGTGAGAGATTGCAGAGCTCTGAGGTGCAGAGGGATCTGGTTGTCCTAGTGCATGAATCACAAAAGGTTAGTGTGCAGGTACAGCAGGTAATTAGGAAAGCTAATAGAATGTTATCATTTATTGTGAGGGGAATTGTATATAAAAGTAGGGAGATTATGCTTCAGTTGTACAGGACATTGGTGAGACCACATCTGGAGTACTGGTGTACAGCATTGGTCTCCTTATTTAAGGAAGGATGTAAATATGTTAGAAGCAGTTCAGAGAAGGTTTACTAGACTAATACCAGGACTGGGCAAATTGTCTTATGAGGAAAGGCTGGACAGGTTAGGCTTGGATTTTAGAAGAGTGAGAGGCGACTTGATTGAAACATATAAGATCCTGAGGGGTCTTGACAGGGTGGATGTGGAGAGGATGTTTCCTCTTGTGGAAGAATCTAGAACTAGGGGTCGCTGTTTAAAAATAAGGGGTCGCCCATTTAAGACAGAGATGAGGAGAAATTTTTTCTCTCAGAGGGTTGAGAGTCTTTGGAACTCTCTTCCTCAAAAGGCGGTGGAAGCAGAGGCTTTGAGTATATTTAAGGCCGAGCTAGATAGATGCTTAATAAACAAGGGGGTGATAGGTTATCGGAGGTAGGCGGGAACGTGGGGTTGAGTTTACAGTCAGATCAGCCATGATCTTATTGAATGGCAGAGCATGCTCGAAGGGCCGAGTGGCCTCCTCCTGTTCCTTATTCATATGCTCGTGTGAGACCATCTGCAGTTTCTGTTCCTGCTTAAACTTTGCAGCAGTTAGACTTTTACTAATTAAGCTCTCCCAGATTTGAACAATCTTTCTGGCACCCAATGCCTGCTACCTGGAGCAAGGTGCGATCCCAGAATGGAGAATTCCTACAGAATTTCAGAATCACTTACACATGGTGAGGCTTGATGGTTTTTTCACCTTCTCACCAGTCGCTTTTTCTGCTGGGTGTGAAGGAGTTGAGGTTTGTTTTCTGCTCAGTCAAATCTTCAAAAAAATGTGCTGCTACCCTGTCACCATATTACATTTATCTTTACTTTGGGACAAATGTACCAATCATACACAAGGATTGTTGGAGCAATAATGTGGGTTCTTCATTTGAAAATAAGACTATTTACGGATAATGTTCACTGGGAGGCTAAGTATAGTACATCTAATCTGTACCCTGCTGCTTGCAGATTGCTTACACGACATGGGACTAAAACATCACTTCCTATTGATGCGGTATTTATTGACAATAGTTTAAGATACGCTCCCTCAAAGGTATCTGCACATAGTATCACAACAACCCCAAAACCCGACACTGCAAAACCTGACACACCCCAAAACCACACACCCTCAATATCACTACACGACCAAAGCCCAACACACCCCAAAACCTGAAATCTCCGAACCTGACATTCCCCTAAACCTTCCATTCACCCCCAGTAACCTTGCCCACCTCTCCCACTCACACATGTTAATTTACCTTTGCCCGTTCCCAAACTCCTGAGCACAAGACCCAACTCTCTGGATGAAAATGCCAGCCCTCTCCACTCTCTCCTTGCAACTCACACCCACTGGCCATAACTATTCTCTGTGCTGCCTCCTGTAGTTGAATAGTCGAATGACCAGATCTGAGAATAGTGAGGGGGGGAGGGGTGAGGGTGGTGGTTGTTAAAGTGTGGTCCAATCAGGCTCACTGTCCGGTGTGATCATCCCCGTCCCCTATCTTCTATCTGTTTGTTCTGAGGAAATATTTTGCAAATGTGACAATTAACCTTTGTCTTCAGATGGAGAATGAGCATTTGTCACCCGTTTCTCTGCTCCCCTCAGTAGTCATTACCTCTACCCTTCCACAAGCTCCAGCCACCGACTGCAACCCCGACCAATAGTCATGACTATTCGACAAAAGGGGGCATCGCACCCGCCGCCACAGGAGTCTCACCTTCCTCAAAGTGGTTCTACAGACACTAATTAAGCTGAGGAATCCTGCCTGTGTTTTCCAACCTGCTCACCCATCCCCATAACCCCCTGCACCAAACCTCCAACCCAAGAGGGCGCCGAGTCCAATTGCTCCTGCCCTACTACCGACTGAGATGAACAATTCAGCCCAGAGAGGGGATGGCGATAACATAATTATAATTCAGCACCACACTGGTACCTAATGTGGCATTGAGGTGGCCTGGGGTTCGGTTTTTGATGCCAAGTAACATTACGCCTGGCTAAAGATTCATTATTATCTTATTGTTTTGTGAGGGGAATGACTGAATAGTTTTCTGCTTAATTTTGACTGCCTTTTATTCACTTTTCCTGACCTGTGAGGGGTCACTGTGGTCATCTAACCCTGTATCGTATTGGTCACCTTCAGAGGTGAGAGGTGAATCTCACAGAATTCCTCTCTCGCAGAGATTCCATGTTTAAATCCCATTTTTGGCTATCGTAACAAGAAAAAACTTGCATTTATATAGCGCCTTTAACATAATAAAATATCCCAGGGCGCTTCACAGGAGCGTTATCAAATGGAATTTGACGCCAAAACACATAAGGAGATGATAGGGGGCAGGTGACCTAAGAGGTAGGTCAAAGAGGTCAGTTTTAAGGAGGGTCTCAAAGGGGGAGAGAGAGGTGGAGAGGTTTAGGGAGGGAATTCCAGAGCCCAGGGCCCCCAGGCAGCTTAACACCCAGCCGCCAATGGTGGAATGATGGGAATCGGGGGAGCACAGAGATCTCGGAGGGATGGAGGGGGTTACTGAGATGGGGAGTAAGGGGTTGGTGCAAAACCACAGGAGGATTTGAAAACAAGGATGAGAATATTAAGATCCAGGTGTTGCTTGACCGGGAGCCGGTGTAGGTCAGGGAGCACAGGGGGCGATAGGGGAGCAGGATTTGGTGAGGGTTTGGACACGGGCAGCAGAGTTCTGGATGAGCAGAGGCTGGAAGATAGGTGGTTGGACAGGAGAGCAGGGTAAGACTGAAGAATGGAGGGGGAGCACATTGAAGCCACAAAATAGGCTGCTGGAGGTGGATGGGGAGCTCTGGGTCCGGGGCTGAGGGAGAGAAAATTACAGCATTTAATTACAGGGAAATTTGATGGGGCCTTTCCTCTCAATCATTTCCATATCTTTGTATTTTAATTTTTGCACTAATTGATGAACAAACTGCAGTCCCAATTTCCATATTACTAAAAGGATATGAAAGTATTGAAGCTGGTGCAAAAAAGGTTTACAGGAAAATCCCAGAACTGAGAGGTTATAACTTATCAGGAAGGTTTGAACAGGCTGGGTTTCTTTTCTCTCGATGTGAGAAGGCTGAGGGGTGACCTGATCGAGGTCTTTAAAATTCTGAAGGGGTTTCGATGGGGTAGACGTAGAGAAGATGTTTCCAATTGGAGGGGGGACCAGAACTTGGGGCCATCAGTATAAAACAGTCACTAATAAACCCAATGGGGAATTCAGGAGAAACTCCTTTACCCAGAGAGCGGGGGGAATGTGGAACTCGCTCCCACAGGGAGTGGTCGAGGTGAATAGTATCGATACATTTAAGCGGGAAGCTGGATAAACACATGAGGGAGAAAGGAATAGAAGGATAGGCTGATAGGGGGAGATGAAGAGGGGGGGGGGTGGGAGGAGGCTCGTGTGGAGCAGAAACACCAGCACGGAGCAGATGGGCCGAATGGGCTGGAAATCAAATGCAGTTCTATGTAATAGTAAAAACAATAATTTGCATTTATATAGTGCCTTTAACATAGAGGAAACGGATATCTAGAGAGAGGAAATTTGGAGGGCTGGTTGATGGTGGCAGACGAAAGCTTGGCCTAAGAGATGGGCTTCTGAGGAGGATCTTAAAAGGAGGAAAGGGAGATGGAGAGGTTTAGGGACGGAATTCCAGAGGGTAGGGCTCTAGCTGAAGGCACGGCCGCCAATGGCGACTGAAGACAGGAGGTAAATAAGAGGGCAGGAAAGGTGAGTCACTGCTGGTTGACTCGCCATCACCATCCTTACCTGTACAACATGCCAGTCTGCTCAGCGACGGTGTCATCCAGTGATAGCTGGCACTCCTGGAGAAACATCTCCAGCCTTTGATGCTCCAGGGCCTTCTTGGCCTCCTCAGTGAGGTCTTCCTGCTGCCCAAGGTTCCTTCCCATGGCCAACTTGATGGGTGGCCCCATGCACTTGGGCTTCTTGTTGTTGTTGAGGCCGTAAAGCTCCTCCACCGAAAACTTAGCCCGTCCGGCAGCTGCCCCACCCCCGCCACCCCCGCCCGACCTCGAGCCCACCATGGGTACTCGTCACTCACCCCCCCGCACACTCATGTGCTGGCACGTGCTGAGCTGAGACGACACTGCCTGTATCTCCAGTGCTGGCCGCACATTCAGGAGGGAGAGCTCTCTGTCTCACCTCCGCCAGCGACACTGGCAGCTCCAGCACACAAGCCCTGCTTATAGTAGCAGTGAAATTTGAGGAGCTCCTCAGGCAGGATCAGCAAAAACCCAAATTAACAGGTGACAATGAGATAATAGAACAGAAAGAACACAGACAGAGGGCTGCAGCACCCCTCTATGTACATGACTCTCATCCTAATTTGCAAACAAATTATATTAACTTGATTCATGTCCAGTAGCAGACGATTTCAAATAGAAACCTGCTGCCTTTTTAAACTGCTCAGAATGTATGGAACAGTGGAGGGAAAGCTCCCTGTCTCACCTACGAGGGAGCTCTACACTGTATCTAATCCCGTGCTGTACCTGTCCTGGGAGTGTTTGATGGGGACAGTGTAGAGGGAGATTTACTCTATATCTAACCCCGTGCTGTACCTGCCCTGGGAGTGTTTGATGGGGACAGTGTAGAGGGAGCTTTACTCTGTATCTAACCCCGTGCAGTGCCTGTCCTGGGAGTGTTTGATGGGGACAGTGTAGAGGGAGCTTTACTCTGTATCTAACCCCGTGCTGTACCTGTCCTGGGAGTGTTTGATGGAGACAGTGTAGAGAAGCTTTACTCTGTATCTAACCCCGTGCTGTACCTGTCCTGGGAGTGTTTGATGGGGACAGTGTAGAGGGAGCTTTACTCTGTATCTAACCCCGTGCAGTGCCTGTCCTGGGAGTGTTTGATGGGGACAGTGTAGAGGGAGCTTTACTCTGTATCTAACCCCGTGCTGTACCTGTCCTGGGAGTGTTTGATGGAGACAGTGTAGAGAAGCTTTACTCTGTATCTAACCCCGTGCTGTACCTGTCCTGGGAGTGTTTGATGGGGACAGTGTAGAGGGAGCTTTACTCTGTATCTAACCCCGTGCAGTACCTGTCCTGGGAGTGTTTGATGGGGACAGTGTAGAGGGAGCTTTACTCTATATCTAACCCCGTGCTGTACCTGTCCTGGAGTGTTTGATGGGGACAGTATAGAGGGAGCTTTACTCTGTATCTAACCCCGTGCTGTACCTGTCCTGGGAGTGTTTGATGGAGACAGTGTAGAGGGAGCTTTACTCTGTATCTAACCCCGTGCTGTACCTGTCCTGGGAGTGTTTGATGGGGACAGTGTAGAGGGAGTTTTACTCTGTATCTAACCCGTGCTTGAATGTCACACTGGATGTCTAAATGAGGACTGTTTTTCATTCCTTGTGAATTATAATGTTCAGTTGTAAACACAGAATTGAGCGAGGGGTGTGGGAATGCTCAGTGTACTGTTGCAATTGGCAGAACCTGTTCTGAATTTGTGCCTTATGACTGTACGAACAAACAGTAATGTTAAGCACATACATTATCCTGTTGATGAACAATAGGTTATTGTTCTGGCTAGTGGGCGGGGGTGGATGAAAGAAAACACTTCCTAAATAGGATACACAATTAAACGTATCCGCTGACAAGCTGAATAACATCCGAGTGTTTGTTTCAGTCAAAAACTCTATCCCAAGCTCATCACCATTCTCTCGATCACAGTGCACCTGCTCTGGATAATGGCCAGGTACAGCCTCTCTCTCACTGGTGTTACCTGACAATCAACTGGGACTCTCAGCTCCAGACCAGATCCTGCGCAGTCCATTGAGCTCAATAAATAAAAGCAAAAGGCTACAAGTGCTGGAAATCTGAAATAAAAAGAGAGAAAATGAGGCAGAAGAGTCCTGGAAACTGCCAGCAGCACTTGGCAGCACCGGCAGAGAGAGAGAATTGGAAAGTTCATGTTTCAGGCTGATGACCTCTCATCACAATAACAACAGCAACAGGAGCAGGATTAGACCATTCGGCCCATCGAGACTACTCCACCATTCAATACGATTATGACTGATCTTAGGCTTCAGCTCCACTTTCTCCCCTCTCCCCATATCCCTGAATCTGTCTATCCCAGCCTTAAATATATCCAACGATGAAGCATCCACAACCCTCTGTGGTAGAGAATTCCAGAGATTCACAACTCTTTGAGTGAAGAAATTTCTCCTCTTCTCACTCCTAAAGGATCGGCCCCTTATCCTGAGACTGTTCCCCATGTTCTAAATTCCCCAGCCTGGGGAGGGGGGTGGTGGGGGGGAAACAATCTCTCAGCGTCTACCCTGTCAAACCCCTTCAGAATCCTGAATGATCACCTCTCATTCTTCTAAACTCCAGAGAATATAAACCCAATTTACTCAGCCTCTCATCATAGGGCAACCCCCTCAGCCCAGGGACCAATCCAGTGAACCTTCACTGTACCACCACCAATACAAGTAAATCCTTTCTTAAATATGGAGACCAAAATGGCGCGCACAACATCAGATACGGTCTCACCAAAACCCTGTACAACTGGAGCAAGACTTCTTTATTCCTGTACTCCAATCTGTTTGTAATAAAGGCCAACATGCCATTTACCTTCCTAATTGTTTGCTGCACCTGCAGGCTAACCTGCTGCGCGCTTTGTACAAACGCACCCAAGTTTCTTTAAGCCTCAACACTTACAAGTTTCTCACTTTTTAGAAAATATTCTGCTTTTCTATTCTTACAACCAAGGTGAATAATTTCACATTTCCCTATATTATAATCCATCTGCCATCTTGTTGCTCACTCACCTAACCCGTCTACATCAGTTTGCAGCCTCTCTGTGTCCTCCCCACGGCTCACCTTCCCACCGAACTTGGTATCATCAGAAAACTTAGATACATTGCCCTCTGTCTCTTCATCTAAGTCATTCATATAGATTGTAAACAGCTGAGGCCCCAGCACTGATCCTTACCGCACTCCACTATTCACCGCCTGCCAACTTGAAAAAGCCCCCTTTATGCCCACTCTCTGTTTCTATCCACTAACAATCCTCTATCCATGCTAATATATTACCCCAACTCCATACGCCCATATCCACCCTCTGTGTGGCACCTTGTCAAATGCCTTTTGGAAATCTGGGTATGCAACATCTACTGGTTTCCCTTTATCTACCCTACCAGTTACATCCTCAAAAAACTCTAATAAATTGGTCAAACAGGATTCCCCTTAAGTAAAACTATGCTGATTGTTCTAATCATACTATAAATTTCTAAGTGCATTGTTAAGACTTCCTTAATAACAGATCAACACGTTTCCGAATCCCCCTTCTAACTGGGTCCTGTTATTGTGTCTGTAAAGAACTGAGCCAGGCCACTGCTTGCATGAAATTTACTTGATAAGGAGAAAATTTATCATAAGGGGATAGATGAGAGAAAAGAAAAAACTTGCGTTTAGATAGCACCTTCCACAACCTCAGAATGTCCCAAAGACATCTGCAGCCATTGATGTACTTTTTGAAGTGTGGTCACTGTGGCAATGTAGGAAACGCCGCAGCCAATTTGCACACAGCAAGCTCCCATCAACTGCACTCCGATGTCAGGTAATCTGTTTCAGTGATAAACACTGGGATACAAGGAAAAACTTCCCTAGTTTGTTACCAATAGTGGGATCGTTTACATTCACCTGAGAAGGCTTACAGGACCTTGGTTTAATGTTTCATCTGAAACACAGCACCATTGACAGTGCTGCACTCCCTCAGTACTGGCACTGGGAGGGTCAGCCCTGATTTTGTGCTAGCAGTGGAAGTCCAATGGATAACCTTTGACCCCAGAGATGAGTGTAACACCTGCTATACCATGGCCAACATCATGAGAGGGTGTTGCTCCCTCTCTTGGGGGTCCTATATCAATGAGGGGGGAAACCATGTCCACATCTGCTAGCTGGAATACTAATTGTCAACCTGCTGCTCGGTGGCTTCATGAGGTGTCAGGTTCAGGGTGTCAGCGTTTCCATGCCAGATTGAATTAACCCTCCCAATTAACTTTCCCCTGCTCAGGAACAGCACCGACATTTGAGCTTCCGACACTGATCAGAAAGGGAAATCTATTCACGACAGCGAGTGGGAGCAACAGGGTCACAAGCTGCCTGGAGCTTCACTTCACCTAAACATCCCTCCCTCCCTCTAACTGACTAAGCTCATTGCAGATGTCATTCCGTTCTGAAGAATGGAAGGTTTAATTCTGCATCAAACATGTACCAAATCTAACACAGAGTTAGATTGAGTAAAACTCCCTCTACACTGTCCCCATCAAACACTCCCAGGACAGGTACAGCACGGGGTTAGATACAGAGTAAATCTCCCTCTACACCGTCCCCATCAAACACTCCCAGGACAGGTACAGCACGGGGTTAGATACAGAGTAAAGCTCCCTCTACACCGTCCCCATCAAACACTCCCAGGACAGGTACAGCACGGGGTTAGATACAGAGTAAAGCTCCCTCTACATTGTCCCCATCAAACACTCCCAGGGCAGGTACAGCACGGGGTTAGATACAGAGTAAAACTCCCTCTACACTGTCCCCATCAAACACTCCCAGGGCAGGTACAGCACGGGGTTAGATACAGAGTAAAACTCCCTCTACACTTGGTGAGAGTAACTTTTGTAGGAGTTTAATCTAGAAAAGTTTAGAATGTCAGAGTCCAGCTGGGGAACACTGGAATTGCCCTGACTGGAGGTAACAAATGTGTGGATGAGGGTTTCAGCAGATGAGCTGAGGCAGGGGCAGAGTCATTTTTTAATTTGCTCACGGGGATGTGGGCTTCGCTGGCTGTGCCAGCATTTATTGCCCATCCCTAGTTGCCCTCGAGAAGGTGGTGGTGAGCTGCCTTCTTGAACCGCTGCAGTCCATGTGGTGTAGGTACACCCACAATGCTGTTAGGGAGGGAGTTCCAGGATTTTGACCCAGTGACAGTGAAGGAACAATGTAACCAACCTCGCAGTATTAGTGGTTGGAAGATCTTCCTCTGGTTAAAAATGACACCAGGATTGAGAAGACTCTGGTTCAGCCTCAGACAATTGCCAGGGAGAGGGAAGAAGGTGGTGGCGAGGGAGTGAAATTTGTGACAGGAACTGAAGACAATGGCTTTGTTCTTCCCAATAATCGGGGGAAATTTACTCTTCCAGATCTGGATGTCGGAGAAGCAGTTTGGTGATTCGAGGCAGTGGAGGATTCGAGAGAGGTGGTGCTGAGATTGTGCTGGGTGTCATCAGTGTACATGTGAAAACTGACCCTGTACTTTTGAATGATGTCAGCCAGGGACAGCATGTAGATGAGAAACCTACAAATCTGTCATCCTCCTGGGGGTTACCATTGACCAGAAACTGAACTGGACTAGCCATATAAATACTGTGGCTACAAGAGCAGGTCAGAGGCTGGGAATCCTGTAACTCACCTCTTGACTCCCCAAAGCCTGTCCACCATCTACAAGGCACAAGTCAGGAGTGTGATGGAATACTCCCCACTTGCCTGGATGAGTGCAGCTCCAACAACACTCAAGAAGCTCAACACCATCCAGGACAAAACATTCACTCCCTCTACCACCGACACACAGTAGCAGCAGTGTGTGTACCATCTACAAGATGCACTGCAGGAACTCACCAAGGCTCCTTAGACAGCACCTTCCAAGCCCACGACCACTACCATCTAGAAGGACAAGGGCAGCAGACACATGGGAACACCACCACCTGGAAGTTCCCCTCCAAGTCACTCACCATCCTGACTTGGAAATATATCACCGTTCCTTCACTGTCGCTGGGTCAAAATCCTGGAACTCCCTCCCTAACAGCACTGTGGGTGCACCTACACCACATGGACTGTAGCAGCTCAAGAAGGCAGCTCACCCCCACCTTCTCAAGGGCAATTAGGGATGGGAAACAAATGCTGGCCCAGCCAGCAAAGCCCACATTGCATGAAAATCTTTTAAATTGAGAAATAGGATGGTAACGGATCTATTGTTGGGAGACTTGAGAACAAACAGTGCGGGAGCAGGAAGAGAAGCTCAATAGAGGGGAGCGTGGTCAATATAAAATGGAATGGTCACAGCCCTCAGAAACCCAAGCTAACAACACCTGATGGTGCTTCACATGTCTCTCCCTCTCTTGTTTCTTGACCACCCTTTGAGTTTAAAACAAACTGTACCCATTATCCAATTTCTCAACCATAGCCAAGGCCTTTTGTCTCTTAAACCCATTGCCTCGCTGCATCCTGTTGATTGAAGGATCTCTCTCTATTCCTCACTATAAATGGCTGGGTAGGCCTGAACAATTCAGGACAGATGGTAGCTCTGGCTCTTCTCTATCCAGCAGCTGTTAATGAATCTACCCATTTCTTGGCCACGGTGATTAGCAATATAGAGATTAGGCAACCATTCAGCTGAAATTGGTTATAATTACTCAAGCTCTGTCACCCAAGACCTCAAAGACAGCTGGTGAGTTTGTCTCAGTCACAAGGCTGTTCAGGTTGGATGCCTGCCAAGGTGGAACATTACAAATCCGTTCTAATCCACCTCACACTCCTGCTGAATATCAGTCAGCACCTTCAGGAGGGCCGATGAAAAAGGAAAAGAGGGTTCCATCCCTACAACCCTCCGAGATCTCTGCACTCCTCCAATTCTGGCCTCTCGAGCTTTCCCCCGATTCCCATCACTCCACCATCGGCAGCCGTGCCTTCAGCTGCCTGGGGCCCTAAGCTCTGGAATTCCCTACCTAAATCTCTCCATCTCTTGCTCTTTTCCTTACAACTTGGGATTTATAACAGCACCTTTGAGCTCGTAAAATATCCCAAGACGCTATGAAGTGTGTAATCAAAAGAAAGTAGACAACCAGGTCACAGAATGAGGAGATTTTCGAATGGATGACCAAAAGCTTGGTCAGAGAGGTATGTTTGTTACTTAAGAATCATTAACAGCTGCTGGATGGAGAGGAGCCAGAGCCACCAAATTGTTCAGGCCTACCTAGACATTTATAGTGAGGAATAGAGAGAGATTCTTCAACCAACAGGATGCAGTGAGGCAATGGGTTTAAGAGACAAAAGGCCCCAGCTATGGTTCAGAAATTAGGCTGTGGCTAAAGTTTAAAAGGGTCTTTTACACCTCTTCATGTTACAGCCAAATAAAAATGTAGGATAAAAAGGTGGAGAGACTCGTGGGGTGTTTTAAGATGTGTGTAGCTCAGTAGGACTCATGAAGAAGTTCTGAATCTTGTATAGTTTAACAGTGTTTATAAACTACTAGTAACCACATGCACGTACACAGTTTAAGGTCAAAGCTAGGAGCTGTCCCCATGCTTGCTTCTATACACGTCTCCGTCCAGTACAAGACAGCCCTCTAGATGCGGGTCATGTGTTCCTTTACATCATAATGTGGGAGGTACTAGCCCTGGTCCCATCCTTTCTATGCCAAAATCTTATACTCCACCTCCCCCCAGGTCTTTATCAAATATACTTACAATGCATTCTTGTTTATTCAACATATTTACATTACTTCTATTACCCCCTTCCCCCCACCCCCCAAAGTCTCAGTGTTTACAAGTTGAGGTTTCCTGGAGGCTTTAGAATTCTTCCAGATTCCAGAGAAGGTTTTAAAATAATTGGTGGCAGCAAGGGATCTAATTTGGGAAGATGTGGTTAACCAAAGGGTAAAGACAAGGCAAGGGAGAAAGGTATTAATTTGGGAAATTAATAAACAGAACGTGGCAGATAGGGATAGAGAGTAAAAATCTAAGAGTAAAACAGCAGTCAAAGCTAAAGGTTACAAAAATAATAAAAGGACAAAACTAAAGGCTCCGAAACAAAACAGATGAAATGACAGGACAAATAGAAATAAATAAATACGATCTGTTAGCCCTTACAGAGACATGGTTACAGGATGACAGATTGAGACCTGAATATTGAAGGGCACATGAGTTTTTGAAAGGACAGGAAGTTAGGAAAAGGTGGAGGGGTGGCTCTGTTAATTAATGATGGTATTAGCACATTAGAGAGGGATGACATAAGTTCAGGAAACCAGGATGTAGAAGCAGTTTGAGTTGAGCTGAGAAATGAAAAAGGCAAGAAGTCACTTGTAGGAGTGGTAAACAAGCTCCCTAATTGTAACTACACTATAGGGGACAGTGTAGAAAAGAGATAATGGGAGCTTGTCAGAAAGGTACAGCAATAATCATGGGGGATTTTGATCTATATATAAACTGAAAAAATCAGATAGGAAAAAGTAGCGTAGATGATGAATTCATAGAAGGTTTTCGGGATAGTTTCTTAGAACTGGAGCCAGCCAGAGAGCAGGCTATACTGGGCCTGGTGTTATGCAGTGAGATAGGATTCATTGATAACCTGATAGTGAAGGCACATCTAAGTAGCAGCGATCATAATATGATTCTATCATCAGTGGTAGGGAAACTATTTGAAAAAATTTGAGGGACAGCATCCACTTGGAGAGGGTTTAATCAGGGATAGTCAGCATGGCTTTGTCAGGGGGAGATCATGTCTAACAAATTTGATTGAATTTTGAGCTGACTAATTGTGTAGACGAGGGTAGTGCAGTTGATGTAGTCTACATGGACTTCAGTAAGGCTTTTGACAAGGCCCCGCATGGGAGAATGGTCAAGAAGGTAAGAGCCCATGGGATCCAGAGCAATTTGGCAAATTGGATCCAAAATTGGCTTAGTAGCGGGAGGCAGAGGGTGATGGTCAAAGGTTGTTTTTGCGATTGGAAGCCTGTGACGTGTGGTGTACCGCAGGGATCAGTGCTGGGACCCTTGATGTTAGTAGTGAACATGAATGATTTAGACGTGAATATAGGAGGTATGATCAGCAAGTTTGCAGATGACATGAAAATTAGTGATGTTGTAAATAGTGAAGAGGAAAGTCTTAGATTACAGGATGACATAGATGGACGGTAAGATGGGCAGAGTAGTGGCAAATGGAATTTAATCCTGAGAAATGTGAGGTGATGCATTTTGGGAGGACTAACACGGCAAGGGAATACACAATGAATGGTAGGACCATAGGATGTACAGAGGAACCTTGGTGTGCATGTCCATAGATGCCTGAAGGCAGCAGCACAGGTAGATAAGGTAGTTAAGAAGGCATATGGAATACTTGCCTTTATTAGCCAAGGCATAGAATATAAGAGTAGGGAGGTTATGTATAAAACACTAGTTAGGCCACAGCTGGAGTACTGTGTGTAGTTCTGGTCGCCACACTATAGGAAGGATGTGATTGCACTGGAGAGGGTGCAGAGGAGATTCACCAGGATGTTGCCTGGGCTGGAGAGTTTCAGCTATGAAGAGAGACTGGACAGGCTAGGGTTGTTTTCCTTAGAGCAGAGAAGGCTGAGGGGGGACCTGATAGAGGTATACAAAATTATGAGGGGCATAGGTAAGAAGAAACCTTTCCCCTTAGTGGAGGTATCAATAACCAGGGGGCATAGATTTAAAGGTAAGGGGCAGGAGGTTTAGGGGGGATTTGAGGAAAGAATTTTTCACCCAGAGGGGGGTTGGAATCTGGAACACACTGCCTGAGGGGGTGGTAGCGGCAGGAACCCTCACAACATTTAAGACATATTTAGATGAGCACTTGAAAACACCATAGCATACAGGGCTACAGGTCAAGTGCTGGAAAATGGGATTAGAATAGATAGGTGCTTGACAGCCAGCATGGACACGATGGGCTGAAGGGCCTGTTTCTGTGCTGTAAAACACTATGACTCTATGATTGAATTTTACATTCATTTTGAGGGAGAGGAGAGTGGGTCCAAGACTAATATTTTAAACTTAATAAGGACAATTGAGGGCAGGAAAGCAGAGCAAATGAAGTTAAGGGATAGGTCAATAGAGATGCAGCGGCAGACATTTAAAGGGATATTTCAGAATACACAGAATAGATACATTGCAATGAGAAAAAAATTCGAAGGGAGGGCCCACCATCTGTGGTTAACTAAAAAAGTTAAAGACAGCATCAAACTTAAAGAAAAAGCATCTAATTACACAAAGACGGGTGGCAGGCCAGAAGATTGGAAAGAATATAAAGAACAGCAAAGAATTACAAAAATATTAATAAGGTGGGAAAAATTAGAATACAAGAGGAAGTTAGCTAGAAATATAAAGACAGATAGTAAGAGTTAGATACTTAAATAAGAAAAGGGCTAACAAAGTGAACATTGGTCCTATAGAAAGTGCACCTGGGAAATTAATAATGGAAAGTATTTTGCATCAGTCTTCACTATGGAGGATACAAGTAACATCCCAGAAATAGCTGTAAATCAGGAAAGGAGGGAGGAACTCAGGAAAATTACAATCACCAGGGAAGTGATCCTGAGTAAATTGTTGGGGCTGAGGGCTGACAAATCTCCGGGTCCTGATGGATTTCATCCTAGGGTCTTAAAAGAAGTGACTAGTGAGATAGTTGATGCATTGGTTTTAATTTTCCAAAATTACCTGGATTCGGGGAAGGTTCCATTAGATTGGAAAATAGCAAAAGTTAACTCCTTTATTCAAAAAGGGAGCGGTACAGAAAGCAGGAAACTAATCGGCCAGTTATCCTAACATCTGTCATAGGGAAATGTTAGAAGCTATTATTAAAGATGTTATCGCAGGGCGCTCAGAAAAATTCAAGGCAATCAGGCAGAGTCAACATGGTTTTGTGAAAGGGAAATCATGTTTAACCAATTTGTTGGAGTTCTTTGAAGGAATCACATGTGCTGTGGAAAAAGGGGAACTGGTGGATGTGCTGCACTTAGATTTCCAGAAGGCTCTTGAGAAGGTGCCAGATAAAAGGTTATTGCAGAAAATAAAAGCTCATGATGTAGGGGGTAACGTATTGACATGGATATAAGATTGACTGGCTAACAGGAAGCAGAGAGTAGGCATAAATGGGTCATTTTCTGGTTGGCAGGATGTAACGAGTGGCAAACCACAGGGATCAGTGCTGGGGCCTCAAAGTTTTACAATTTGTATAAATGACTTGGATGAAGGGGCCGAAGGTATGGTAACTAAATTTGCTGATGACACGAAGATAGGTAGGAAAGTAAATTGAAGAGGACATGAGGAGACTACAAGAGGACGTAGATAAGTGAGTGGGCAAAGATCTGGCAAATGCAGTATAATGTGGGAAAATGTGAAATTGTTCATTTTGGCAAGAAGAATAAAAACAAGGTTATTATCTAAATGGTGAGATATTGCAGAGATCTGAAATGCAGAGGGATCTGGGTGTCCTAGTGCATGAATCACAAAAAGGTTAGTGTGCAGGTACAGCAGGTAATTAGGAAAGCTAATAGAATGTTATCATTTATTGTGAGGGGAATTGATTACAAAAGTAGGGAGGTTATGCTTCAGTTATACAGGGCACTGGTTAGACCACATCTGGAGTGCTGTGTACAGTATTAGTCACCTTATTTAAGGAAGGGTATAAATACGTTGGAAGCAGTTCAGAGAAAGTTTACGAGACTGATACCAGGAATGGGGGGGGGGGTTGTCTTATGAAGAAGGTTGGACAGTCTGGTGGATCAGAATCCCCTCCAACTGGGAAATTTATGGAGTATAAAACCCAATCAAGGACATGTTATGACCTCATGTTTTGTACCCCACAATGTAGAAACCAAGCTGCAGCCAACAGCACAGGGCTGGGCAGCAAGGGGTTAATTTGGACATTTAGTATAAAGACAGTAGCTCATCAAAAGGGTTTGGACATTGGCTGATTGCTATCATGGAACAATGGTACCAGGGACATGCCGGGACCTGCCATTGGCTGATGCGATTAATGGAACAATGGTACCAGGGAAATGCCGGGACCTGCCACTGGCTGATGCGATTAAGAGATAGATTACCCAGTAGAATGGCACGAGGAACATGCCACCGATATAATACAATCAAGGAATTGTAATGTAGCTAAGGCCTGCCTCATTAACAATGGTACAGGAATCTGGCATTACATCTAAGATTGGTTCCTCTCAGGGAGAGGAATAGGGTTATTCACACCTTCATTGACCTTGGAGTCAGGTGCTGCCTTCTCTCGAAGAAGCAGGAGAATTGTTTAATCAACGGGAGTGCTGATCATATTCATCCGGGATATATTTTCCATGGAAAGACTTTTGTTTCAACCAGCGTGAGCTGATCAGATTCATCTGGACTACGCATGGAATAAACTGTGAGTGCTAACTACTGGACATCGAAATGGGATGGCCAGGCGAGCAGCAGAAATGGTATAACTAGGGACTGAAGTTCATCAGACACCATTCCTATCTGCAGGCAGTCAAGTAAATCGGTCGAGTCTGGTCAACTCCACCGAGGGACCTACAACACCATTGGAAAACCAACCGAGGGGCGATTGTAAATATTGTTAGGATATAAAGATTTAAATATTACTTTAGGAACAAGGTGGGGGTTTAACATGCAAGGGACCAGGGTGCTGGGTAACCATTATTGCTGAATGCAGCCCTTCTCCGAGAGCCTTGGGTAATTCAATAAAGCGATTGTGAATTATCAGAAAAAACTTGTCTCGCTGGTCTTTCTGTTCAAGCCATACACTTGTGAATCTGGTGTCACGAACTTGAGTGTGCAGAGGGTCTCTGAGGGAGAAAAGGAGGGACCCCTACAAGGCTACGCTTGTATCCACTGGAGTTTCAAAGAGTAAGAGGCAACTTGATTGAAACATATAAGATCCTGAGGAGTCTTGACAGGGTGGATGTGAAGGCAATGTTTCTTCTTGTGGGAGAATCTGGAACTAGGGGTCACTGTTTAAAAATAGGGGGTCGCTCATTTAAAACACAGATGAGGAGACATTCTGAGCGTTGAGAGTCTTTGGAACTCTCTTCCTCAAAAGGCGGTGGAAGCAGAGGCTTTTTATTTTAAGGCAGAGGTAGATAGATTCTTGATGAACAAGAGGGTGAAAGGTTATCGGGGTAGGTGGGAATGTGGGTTTGAGGTTACTGTCAGATCAGCCATGATCTTATTGAATGGCAGAGCAAGCTCGAGGGGCCGCATGGCCTCCTCCTGCTCCTAATTCAGGTGTTTGTATGTTGGAATGGAAGATGTCTCTTCCTATTGTGTGGCTGTGACTTATCAACGCGCTCACCTTGCAGTTTAGCTTCCTGTGCAACAATGTTCTCACTGGTTAGCCTCCTTGCCTCGCTGCAGTCAGATGATGGCTGCTTCTCCGTTTCAGCATCGTCTGGCCGGAGATTGCAGCGCCTGTGTCGTGGTTTCTGGGTGTATCTTACCCACAGACGTCGGAGCTGGAGGTTGAGGCTCTTCCTGCTGCTGGTTCATCTCTTGGTTGTCTTCCACTCGAGGCATCATGGTCACCATCATGGTCACCATCATGGTCACCATCATGGTCACCATCATGGTCACCATCCGAGTGGTTGGCTGGTCCGACCAACGAGGATCTTCTGGCACCTGCAAAGAGAGTGGACAATCCAGCTCTGTAAAGAGTGAAAACAATTCAGAGCTGAAGTCCCAGTCGACAGTATCTTTTCTGTGGGAGCTCTCGGGAACTTGCAGTTTCGACGACCAAGGCTGTTTCGACATCTTCTGTCGTTTTAAAGGTGGTTCAGGACAACACAGGGTCATCTCTACTGGTTACAGGTGACGTACGGGTCTTCAAAGACTTGTTTGCCACCATACCTTGATGGTTCCAGGGTTAGGCCTATAGCTACACATCAGATTCCATAGAGTGGCGTGTCTGTTGTTCAGAGCCAGAGGTGTCTCAGCTACAGTCCCTTGTCTGAGAGGAACTGTAACACTGGCTCCCGGTGTCCAATTTAAAGTTTGTGAAATAACCACTAACTGAGATGTCCACGTTACGAACAAAAATCCCTGACCTTTGACCTCACCTAAGAAGCATGGCTATGTTTCCTCTTGGTGTGGCACGTTGACCTCGCGAATTGTCCTGGGATTATCTGTGCATCGGGCTGGGTTATCTTTGCGTAGCTTTCTGAAGTGTCCGATGCGGTTGTAATTAACGTGCCGTGCCCAGTCTGCCGGACATTGATCACGCCTGTGGGGCCGCTCGGCTCCTCAGCGCTGGTATGGTCACCCACCCTCTAGTGGTCCGTTAGTGTATTGCTTCCCTTGGGCTGGAGTGTCCCAGCTCCTCTGCTGTTTCACCAGTTGGACACTAAGGGTTGCTCTGTACCATGGCTTGCTTTCACCCCTTAAGATGGATCTGTGCTGTAAATGAATTTCGGATTGCCTGACAATCTGAATGGCCTTTTCAAGGGTCAAATCTTCCTCTGTTTGAAGCATGTCTGAGAGTGCTTCACTCACCACTCTGACAATTCTGTCCCTGATGAGCTCTGATTTCAGGTCACCGTAGTCACAGCCGTCAGCCATTCATGAAGGAGTCAACAGGCTCTCTTGGCTGCTGGAACATGTTTGTTAAACTTTGCTCTTTCAAGGATCTTGTTACTGCCCGGATTAAAATATTTTAAAACTTCATCAAACTTTGCTGAGGATTCATTGATTCCTTGTCAATTGTCAGCCATTGGATCTACCGAATAAAGCAGCGTGTTAACCTGTTCAGCTTCTATCTTTTTGCCTAGGCCTGAAGCAATCACGTATCTAAGGGATCTTTCTCCAAAACCCAATTTTGTGTCTGGTCTGGGATTTGGATGAGTCCAAGCTGGTCTTGGTAAGGTCGATTTCTGACCCATGGTTATTTAAAATTGAAAGCGTGTATAGTTTAATAATGGAAATCCAAGATGGTGCTGCTGTATTCTTCTTCTATGCTCGACGGTTTTGGGGATTGCAATTTTTGTGTTTTGAATTTTTCAGTAGCGGTTCCCCAGATTGACCTCTGAGTCTCCCTGCAGTATCTGAATATTTTTGGGTCGCCAGACATTCCATTCGTGGCATGTGCTGGGTTTTTTTTTTTTAAAACGGATTATTTTTTAAATTATATATTTTTTGATTGTTTGGGTGCCGACTCAGGCTGTTCGTGGTGCGTTTTAAAATGGCTATTCTGACTGCTGCTGATTCAAAAACTATTTAAAATTTGTTCTGGCCAAGAACCCAAGTTATTTAGCTCAGTCCTGCTGGATCTCCTGACTCTGGTCTCTCTGGATATGGAGGCTGGACTTCCATGGGATTCAGTGGAGCCTTCTGCAGCAGTGTGGAATTTTATTGCTGCCTCCTGCTTCGGAGTGTCTCTCTGGCGATCTCCTTCTGCACCTTAGCTTCTGGTACTTTCCGTCAGCTCAGAATGCTGCCTTTTCAAGCTTCCAGGTTTCGAATTTCTTCTCCAGCTTCTGAGGGGTTCTGGGCTGTTCCGATGGCTGTCACCATGTTGTAAGGCGTAGTGTGTAGTTTGGTAGGTCTAACAAAGAGGTTCAGAGTCTTGTATAAAAGAGCGAGGATTGTGGGAATGGCACTGACTCTGCTTCCCTGTATTGACAGTCCCACTTACTGACTGTGGGGGTGGGATTGGAGTGAGGGCCATGTGAGGGATCCCAGGTGCTGACTGTGGGGTTGACTCGCTGCCTGGGAATCAGCCAAGACAAAAAAGGTCAAGGATGGATGGTCAAGTGCAAGGTTACCTCCCACACCAATACAGCTCCCAGTGGTTTGTAAACAGATAGCGCTGGAAAATCAGACCCACCCAAAGCTGACCATACCCTGATTAATCATCATCGGGTTCCACAAATTGAGCTGTTGTGGATCTTCAATGAGGATCAGAAGATCCAGCTGCTGTTTGTTTTTTTAAAATGGTGGAAATATATTATACAGGATGTACAGCACAAACAGGCCATTCAGCCCATCTGCTCCGTGCTGGTGTTTCTGCTCCACACGAGCCTCCTCCCACCTCCCTCTTCATCTTCCCCCCATCAGCCTATCCTTCTATTCCTTTCTCCGTGTTTATCCAGCTTCCCCCTTAAATGTACCGAGATGATGCAGTGAGAGTGTTGAATCCTAACCAGTGACACAGCAGGGAAAATGTCACAGACAACTGAAAAAAACCACAAAGACAACTCGAATTTCTGATTAAACTGATCACTTTGGAAGCCAGTCAATGATTGTGTATAATTCTAAAAAGTTGGGGAGGGAGTTCCAGGATTTTAATCTAGTGACAATGAAGGAATAGTGATATATTTCCAAGTCAGGATGGTGAGTGACTTGGAGGGGAACTTCCAGGTGGTGGTGTTCCCATGTGTCTACTGCCCTTGCCTTTTGGGGTGGCAGGGGTCTTGAGTTTGGAAGGGGCTGTTGAAGCTCGATATTGGTGCAAAGCTAGGTGGTAAGGTAAGCTGTGAGGAGGATACAAAGTAATGACAGGTTAAGTGAGTGAGCAAGAAGATGGCAGAAGGTGTACAATGTAGGGAGGTGTGAGGTTCCTCACTTTGGTCATAAGATTAGAAAAGCAGAATATTTAATTTGTTTTTTATTACAAGGTGTGAATTGTGGAAGTGTTGATGCCCAAAAAGACTTGGTGCGTTGGTTAACAAAACAGAAGGTCAACATGCAGGTACAGTAAGCAACTGGGGAAAAACAGTCATGTTTGCTGCAAGGGGATTGGAGTACAGGAATACATAGGTACAATTATACAGGGTTTTGGTGCTCCAGGTGTGGTCTCACCATGTGCAGTTTTGGTCTCCACATTTAAGAAAGAATCTACTTGTATTGGAGGTGGTACAGCAAGGGTTCACTTGACTGGACCCTGGGCTGAGGGGGTTGGCCTATGATGAGAGGCTGAGTAAACCTCTACCAAATAAACTGAAAACTGTACAGCCTGTGAGTAACCTGCTTTTCAATATTGAAAACAACTTTTAGAATTATACACAATTATTGACTGGCTTCCAAAGTGATCGGTTTAATCAGAAATTCAAGCTTTGTGGTTTTTTTCAGTTGTCTGACATTCTCCCTGCTGGGTCACTGGTTAGGATTCAACACTCTCACTGCATCATCGATACCTTTAAGGGGGAAGCTGGATAAACACATGAGGGAGAAAGGAATAGAAGGATTTGCTGATAGGAGAAGATGAAGAGGGGGTGGGAGGCGGCTTGTGTGGAGCAGAAACACCAGCAGAGCAGATGGGCCGAAAGGCCTATTTTGTGCAGGTGAGTAGATGTACCTATGCCACATGGACTGCAGGGATTCAAGAAAGCAGCTCACCACCACCTTCTCAAGGGCAATTAGGGATGGGCAATAAACGTTGGCCCAGCCAGTGACACTCACGTCCTGTGAAAGAAATGTTAAATGAAGAGACTGAGAATAATATACTTAAGTCATTATTATAGGTTGTAAATAGCTGAGGCTTCAGCACTGATCCTTGTGGCACTCCACTAATTACAAACTGAAAAGGCCCCATTTACAGTGTAGGAGGGACACCTCCTGATGCAGAACTCAATCCACATTGAGAAGGCAGTGACTATTCTGCAATGGGTCCTTGTACCTTAGACACTAGGTGTGGGACTTGGCTCTTAGACTGTAGGCAGATGCTGGTATCGGCTTAACACTTGTTTGTTCGTACTACACCTAAACAGATTACACTGTATACATATTGTTCCTAGATCTGATTCCAACTGCTCTCTCATGAATCTAACACAATGTATTACTGACGTCAGTAATCCATGGTCAGCTGTGGCATTTTTTAAACTCTATCCATCGACCACTTCATCTGACTAAAAACATGTGCATGGAACATCAAGGTGACTCCTAAGACCAAGATGCTGGTCCATGAGGCCTGTATTCTCAGCTGTGAAGTATGGAAGCCTTACAGCTATCAAGACAGGAAACTCCACAATTTTCACCTTTGATGTTTGTTCTGCCTTATGAGCATTGGGTGGAAGGACAAGATGATGAATGTGACAGCCCCTCAGAGGCTACTAGCCCAGGTAGGTTTGCATGATTGAAGACCATCACATACTCAAGACTTTTCCGGGTGACCTGAAAGCTCTAAACATGATTGGCACAGCCAACACGGGAAAATGGTATCTCCACCTATGGGTGGATGTGTGTCACCATGATCATCGATAGCTACAGTGACTTGGCAACAGGCATCAACACTGAAAACAACAACCCACAACCACTTCACCTGCCTCTCAAGCTATCAGTGACAGTGCACCATATGAAGCTAGCCCAGCCCTAACCGATTGGATTTTTCTGTTGTCCATCATCTCCCATAGATAGCAGGAGGCTGAGGATAGGGAGGGAGAAAGGTGGGCATAGGTGACTGGAAACTCAGGGGATCACTATTGCAAATTGAACATCAGTGTCCAACCAGGCAGTCCCCCAGTCTATGTTTGGTCTCCCCAGAGTAGAGGAGACCACAATGTGAACACAAAGTATGCTAGAGTGAAATACATACAAATAAAATCACTTTCACCAGGAAGGAGTGTTTAGGACCCTAGTTGGTGCAACTTCAATATCTGCATCTTGCAATTACGTTCAGGGAAGCTTTCTACCCCATTTTGTTTGCATATTATGAAGCTATATTCAGAATGAACATAATGTAAGAACTAGGAGCAGGAGTAGGCAATTCAGCCCCTCGAGCCTGCCCCACCATTCATTATGTTCGTGGCTGATCTCATTTTGGCTTCATCTCTAATTTCCTGCCCTCTCCCCATAACCTTTCAACCCGTTACTAATTAAAAATCTGTCTATCTCCTCCTCAAATTTATTCAGCATCCCAGCATCTGCTGCACTGAGATAGTGAATTCCAGATTCATGACCCTTTGAGAAAAGTAATTCCTCCTCATCTGATTTAAATCTACCACCCCTTAGCCTAAAACTATGGCCTCTGGTTCTAGAATGCCCCACAAGGGGAAATATCCGCTTCATGTCTACTTTGTCAATCCCCTTTAGCATCTTATATACCTCAATTAGATCTCCTCTCATCCTTCTAAACTCTAGTGAGTATAGGCCTAAACTCCTAAATCTCTCCTCAAGACAAGCCCTGCATCTCTGGAATCAATCTAGTGAACCTCCTCTGAACCACCTCCAATGTAACTACATCCTTCCTCAAGTAAGGGGACCAAAACTGTGCACAGTACTCCAGGTGCGGTCTCACCAATGCCTTGTACAGTTGCAACAACACTTCCCTATTTTTATACTCTATTTCTTTAGCAATAAATGCCAAAATTCCATTTGCCTTCCTTATTACCTGCTGTACCTGCATACTAACTTTCAGCGATTCATGCACGAGGACACCCAGATCCCTCTGCACTGAAGCTTCTCTCCATTTAAATAATAAGTCACCTGTTCTTCCGACAAAAATGAATAACCTCACACTTCTCCATGTTAAACTCCATCTGCCAAATTCTGGCCCATTCACCTAACCTGTCCATATCCATTTGTAAAATTCTTATTTCTTCCTTGCAGCTTACTTTCCCACCTATTTTGGTGTCATCTGCAAATTTAGCTATAGTACCTTCTACCCCTGAATTCAAGTCATTAATATAGATTGTAAATAGTTGGGGCCCAAGGATCGAACCCCTCACTATAATCACGTAGAGTGTTAACATTTCTGCTAACCTATGAACATTCATACTTCCCTGGGATATTCCAAGTGGATCCAGCTCCTGGATGTCTATCATGGTCAACTACATTATTTATGTCAAATACATTATGGTTAAGGAAAAACCTGTGATGGCTCCTTTTGAGGCTTGGTGTCGTGTTTGACATTGGCTCCTGTGAAGCATCTTGGGATATTTTACAACATTAAAAGGCAATATATAAATTAAAGTGCTTGCTGAGCTAGTACAAGTATGGATGACCAATGGGGAAAATGATTAATTCTCCTTGAGCATGTATAAATAGGGGATGGCTGGGACACAGTTGTGGGAGGTGAGCTGCGAGACTGGACAAATTGATAATCTCTCAATAAAAAAAGGAAAGCTGTGTCTTGGTTTCAGCATCACCAACCAGCTTGGACTCCATTAACATGAGTCGGGAAGATTAGACCAGGTTCTAGCAATAGTCTGGAAGACAGGCTTTGCAGGAAAGTTAGCTGGTAACTAATACTGGTCAAAAGTTCAGTCACATCTCCCTGCATGAAAAGTCTTCCCTCAAAAAAAGGTGCAGGTTGACACTGGGATTCAGGTGTATAGAATTTAATATTGTGACATTAATGAGCTTCAAATACAGACAGGTTATTAGGAAGTAGATTGACCAACAGGCAGAGTTCACTTCCCCATTGGTCATCCATATTTGTACTAGCTCAACAAGCACTTTCATTTATATATCGCCTTTAATGTAGTAAAATATCCCAAGATGCTTCACAGGAGCCATCATTAAATGCATTTTGACACCGAGCTTCAAAAGGAGGCATTAAAACAGGTGACCAATAAAGGGGGAGGGGCTGAGAGGTTCAGAGATGGAATTCTAGAGTTTAGGAATGAGGGATATGCAAGAGGCAGAATTGGAAGATCAGAGAAGGCGGAGGGTTTAGGAAGTTAGAGACGGAGTGTGAGGAGCCACGGAAGGATTTGAATCTGAGAAGATGATTTTCAAAGTGATTCATCGCTGCTCAGTCAGCACAAGGGGTTGATGGGGGAACGGGACTTGGGATGGACACGAGCAGGAATCTACTTTCTCCCCATGCAAGCCCAATAAAGAACAGGAATAGGAACTTGGATAGACCACACATCCCCACCATTCAACATGATCATGGCCAACTGAGGTCAACCTCATTCTACCACCTGCTCCCCACATCCCTAGGCACCAAAAATCTCAGCCTTGAATATATTCAAGGAGGGAGCATTCGAGGGTAATATGCAAAAAGGAGAGTCTAGATAAACATGAGGCAGAAAGGAATAAGGACAGGGCGAGATGAAGAGGGGGTTGGGAGGAAGCTCAGAGGATAAACAAGTCTGTGCTGTAAATGCAAATAACTGGTGGTGGATAGCTATCAGTCTATTGGAAGTTAACTGAAAAGGAGATGGAGTGGATTGGAAGGAGAGACTGAGTAACATAACCATAAGGAGGAATAAAAATAGCTCTTGCCCTTACAGAAGGACAAGTCCATTCTAATCACTCTGAATCAAAGCTGGTCACACTGGACTGGAAGCTCCAGCACATCCAGAAAGGCACTTTGGGGCCATTGAAGAAAATCATTCATCCTACTTGGGAATCAAAAAAAGGGACTAAAACAGCTAGTCATTCTTAGGGACCTGAGCATTCTTGGTGAGACTGGGCATTTAATGCCCATCCTGTGCTGCCAAGCTGCTGGTGGGTCTTCCTCTTGAAGACTTGGTGTGGTTTGATACAACTTAACAAACAGACTGGAATCACATGGGGACAGGTTGGGTAAGGATGGTCTCTTCAAAAAGATGAAGGAAAAAGATTGTTAATCAATCAGGGTCTCCTGCTCAGCTGGTTTTATACTGAGTTACCAGCTTCAATTTCTCAAACTTCCACGGTGAGATTTGAACTCGATCCCTGGGTCATTAGTGCAGTCACAATCCTGGCACTACCATACCCCTGTTGTGAAGTACATTCGTCCAAAGAGGATCAGGCTTCATGAAGAACATCTGTATCTTCTGGCCCAGGGATACCTCTGCTTGATCGTGGGACAATGTTAATTGTCCCAGGGTGAGTTGCCCCTTCAAATGTGATTCAAGTCAAGAGTCCCTGGTCAGAATACTGGTTACAGGGAGTGTGCTGGCTGCAAAGGGGAATAATCAAGATATAAAACACTTGTCATCATCACCAGGAAGCAACTAAAATCAGACAAATGAAACAGATGCGTTATCCCATTCCTATCTTGAGGTCACCCCCTTTGTTATCCATCCAGTCAGACCATCCCCTCACCCTGTACTGGCTTAAAAAAGGTTATTTTGTTAACATGTCCATCTCTACAGACGCTGTCTGACCAGACCATTTCCAGCTTTGAACTGATAGATCTCCAGCATTTTGCTTCAGTTTCAGAATTAGAGCTAATTTCAATCCTCCCCCATACCCCTTGGTCAACTCCATTCCTGTGGAAAGGGTTTAAGATGCCCAGATTACTGAACCCTTCCATTCTAGCAGACACTGCAACAACACTGGGATAATGATGGTGGTGGAGGAGGAGGAAGTTACATGTGGAAAATTAATGAGGATGCATGCGGCTAGAGTTGAACAAGGTTATGAAGAGTACAAGATGCTAAACAAGGAGCAGACCCTACTAAATAACTTTACATATACCAAGTGCAAATAGACAACACCAAGTCGAAGATCATCTACTAGTGGATTAGAGCAAGTGTGCAAAGAGATTAATAGCATCAAGTTAATAAAATGAAATAGAACTGTAGGCCTGGGAGTAGTGAAAAAAGATGGTTTTCCTTCTAGATTTCAGTGGGTGTTGTACAACTGCAGGTGTTGTGAAACAATGTCTAACAGTAATATATACACAGCATCTCCCAAAGCCTGTAAGTGATAACTCCAGTGTAGGAAAGGGTGAGAAGGATGGTTAGGACTAGAAAAATAGGTGGACATGACAGATGGAATTTATTAACTAATATTTTGGTTAATATAAATACAATTTAATGGGGTATAGACACAAGGTGACAGGACAAGTTAAGGTGGTTACAGCATTAGTGTAAAGAAAAAAACCAAATTACTGGTTTATAGGCCCTCACTGGAGAAGGAGGCCCTGGTGAGGGTTGGCAGAGTTTTATTAGAATGGTATCAAGGGATGAGGGATTTCCATGAGGTAGAAATCTTGTTCCTGGACTAGGAGGCAGCTTGGTAGATGAAATTTGCTGGAATAAATCAGGATCTGTATGCTGAATGACTGATGGGCATAACTGCTAAGTTTTAACTGAAACTTTCCATTGATGTGGGTGGGGGAAAAAAAAAAAATCAAGCAAGCTATTTAGAATTCTAGTCCATTGAAGTTTAATTACCCTCTTGTTACTGAAGAGCTCAGGTGGAACAAAGCTCCAGACTGGGCTGGGCCTAATGGTTTCTCATATCAAGGAGATATGAGAAAGAGGAGACCTTAACCACTGGTTGGACTAGACTTTGTGAAGTGAGCTGCTCACTTCACATTGTGGAAGGTGCAACCCCAGCTCTTCTTACCATCTCGCAAACTCCAAACCTTTCATCCACATTCTCCCAGGAGGGAAATCTCAATCTGATCATTGAAGATTATTCTCCGGGTGGGGTGCCTCTGGTCTCTGCTATAACAGAGGCCAATATTATGTACACAGTTAAAGCAGGAAACGGAGTCGATTATGCCGAATTGCTAACACTTGCAAGGGACATGTTCATGCATTCAGTGGCATTGTCTAACCAAAAGCCCCCGGATCAGGTAGATTCATCAGCAGGCAGCCTCTGCCAGTGTCTGCAATCCACATTACCCAGAAACAGAACCTGCTCGACATGAACTCTGACAACTGGTGTTCATATTTATCAAAAAAGCAGCATAATGTACAAAAATTGTCTGAACATTATCACTAGACCATGAAAGTTATTTGGCCTACTGTCCTCTCCCTGTAGTCCCATATAATTCTCCTGTTCCAAGTTTATCACCCATTTCAGGCAGGCCTCACTTCTGCTTAGAAACCCAACACCAGTCCCCCACTATCGGGCAATAGAGAAACCCAAAAAGGTTTCTTAATACACAAACAACTCCATGCTAATTGTCATGAGTTGGAGCTATTACAGCAGCCAAACTGTCTTGCAATATTTCAGGCCATGTTGTCGTCACCAACGTAGCTGCTATGTTCCCCAATGTGCACAGCAAGCTCCAACAGGTGATCTGGGCCAAGGATAACTATTGGCCTGAGGAACAAGTACAGGGAGACAGCCAGCCAAGATTGTAGATTTAATTAGACTTTTATTTACTTAGCAACACATTCAGACACATCTGGATTTAACAGTATATACCACAGCCAGAAGTATGACACTGCTCACCACAGCTGCACCAATAGCCAGCAACACTATCCAAGGAAACTTCCTGTGTGTTCCTGGAACAAGATGAGAGATATAATTCAGTCAGAAATTAAAGGCAACAGGAAAAGTTGAATTCAATCATTGTAGAGAACGAGACTAATCTACATCTGTGGAAGTTTAAAATCACATGTTCTTATGGGGAAACTAGACCCAGTGGTGAGGAGAATGACCCTAGAGGAAAGTCATGAAATGCCACACACTAATCCAAGTCCTGACAGGAGTGTGTCTATAACTCTGAAGGACAAGAGTCCAGTAAAACCCAAGTACAGACAAGAACCCAAAATCCATCCCTCAGAATGGCCATCGTTTGTAGAGTGATATTAAACACCCAATGGTTTGCTGCTAGTGAACCACCAGTGGCTGGAGCTTTTACTACAGCTCAAGTCAACCTTCCCCTTCAAAAATTGGTTCACCTCAACCACATGCCCCACACTGGATTACCACCAACTTGCAACCCCAAACAATCGAGACATGGTCACTTACCATCACTGGTTTCCTTGTGATCTGAAGACTGGATCATTTCAGGGGTGAGGATGTTTATAGGTCCGGATGATACAGCACTGTGAAGCTCTTGGGCAGAGTGGCTAATGGTGCTGCCTGGGGAGAAAACCATGTACAATGAGTCAGGCAGTCATACAGGAGGCTGTTCAACTGGATTGTAATTAAAAATCAACAGGCCAGAAGCTCAAGGTGATGAATGGCTAAAGGATGCCACATATCATGGATACTGCATTAACCATTTCTATTCACATTCATCCTGATTTGGTGGTGGGGGTAGGAAGTGAAGATAGAATGCAAGTAGCAGGATATGAAGTGCTAAATATGTAGTCAGTCGATGTTCAGGGGCACAGCTCGTGGTGAATACCTTACCTCCTCGCTTGCCAGGGGCACATCTCCTTCCACAATGAGAACCTGGATTGCTCAAGTCACAAACTGCTACGTTACAATGGAAATAAACCTAGGAGAGAAAGGCCATAAAACACCATCACCAACCAGCAAGGATAACCATGACTATTCAGCAGTTGTCTCCTCAAAGCTTACCAGGCCTTGCAATCCATCAGAATTATTGGAGGCAAGGGTTTTGACTTCAAACCTCTTCAATGAAGAAGGATTCTTCACATCCCTGGTGATCACTGGGTGGAAGGTGGTCATGTGGGTATCCATGTGGTTCTCACATCTGGAGAAAAGTAAAATCTTTATACTAAAGGCAGACTGAGAGAAGGCTTAAATTATACCATCAGTCCAATAAGAATAAGCTAATAGGAAGTTACATCCCATTTAATGAGCGACATATAGTTCAACTCACTGTTCAGCAGGTTCAACTCCTGAAATTAACCCGTTTCAAAAATTGGAGCTCATTCTCATTGGAGAGAAGAACATGGGAGTTAATGCTGCAAGATTAAGGGGATTGACAGGGTAGGTGATGAGGATGTTCCCTCAGTGTGGGGAATCTAGAGGGACAAAGTATCAAAATACATCTCATTTAAAAAGGAGGAAATTCTTAGTCACAAATCTTTGGAATTCATGATTTGAGAGAGCAGGGGAAGCAAGGCGATGACAGAGTCTGATCATCAAGGGGTCAAAGGTTACAGAGTAGGCAGGTGATTGGATCAGCCATGATCTTACTGGACAGTACAGCATACTGTATATGTTTAGGTCAGGAGTCCTGAAGAGATTTTAGGTCCATGACCACAGCTGATAATGTGGTCTGGACAAGTTAACCAGCTTTCCATTGTTTCCAGAACTCCATTTGACAAGGCCCCATTTAGATTCCCAAATCTAGTAGGACCTCTCCTCCATTTTAATCCAGCTGTTGATTCTGGCAGTGGTAGTTAGGTTTTTAAACACGGTAAATAAAACCCAGTTAATATTGTGATCCCACTGCATTGCTCCATGTAGTTGCTATCTGTAACATCACTTACCCATCCACAATGATGTCCCACTGTGGCTGTCCCACCATCTTCACTGAGCCTGTTGCCCAACAGTTTTCCAGGAACAATTCAGCATTAGAGCTCTCATTGTGGAGTTCAATCTCAAAATAGAGAGGCTGTGTCATGTGGACACGTATTGGGTAGTCTTCATCTTTGTAAAAACTGGTGTAGGTTAGATCTGGCAAAAGAGGGAAGAGACTGAGATAACTAATTGGTATTGATCTCCAACTGGTGATCAATCTCCTTCAATAAATAATAGCCCTAAATGGAGGCCATGCAGAAAGGAGATAGGAATTAAAATCAAGTGGAACATGTTACTGGTAGTTAACCAGGCAGCAGTGTTGAGTTCACCTCAATTAACAGACAATTGTATTGACTTGACCAGCCCGAACCCCTTAAGGTGTTTATTGTTCAAGGTGTTACATAAGTGCAGGTTGTTCTCAGAAAAGGCACTATTACTATATTGAAGCTTGTACCAGTCCCAATTTTCTGGGAATCAATACCTCGTGCCAGCCTTGCGTGCAGATTCAGAACTTCACCTAGAGAGAGAAGGAAAAGGTGTTATGCAGCAGGATCTAAATGGCAGGTTGGAGGCTTTGGATCATGGTTTTCACTTACTTTCCAGCATTTGCCTGACTAGAGACAAGTCATCAGGAAGCCCAAATCCTGCAGGGAGGTGACCAAACCGGGCCCGGATGCTCAGGGTCTCATTGATTGGGTAACGACACAGGATGGTCAGTCTAATGGAGACAAGAAATCCATACAAGCCCTGAATGAAGTCACCTAGTACAAGGTTTCTCATCCCAATCTCCTCAAGCAATTAAATTAAAGTGCATTAGCATGCAAAACATCCAGTCTCCATTATACCATTCATCTCCTATAGCCTTGCCACATACAATAGCTGGAGTAGTGAACTAAACTAGCCATATAAATATAGTGGCTATCAGGCAGGTAACTCACCCGACTCCCCAGAGCCTGTCCAGCATCTACAAGGCAGGAGTGTGATAGAATACTCCCCATGTGCCTAGATGAGTGCAGCTCCCACAACACTAAACTTGACACCATCTAGGATGAAACACCTGCTTGATTGGCACCTCATCCACAAACATTCACTCCCTCCACCACTGACTGTGTACCATCCACAAGATGGTGTAGCAACCCACTGAGCCTCCTTCTAAGCCATGACCTCTACCACTTACAAATGGCAGCAGACATTCCTCTCCAAAGTCACTCACCATCCTGACTTGGAAATATATCACTCTTCCTTCACTGTCACTGGGTCAAAATCCTGGAACACACTCCCTAACAGCACTGTGGCTGTACCTACAGCACAGGCACTGCAGTGGTTCAAGGCAGCTCACCACCACCTCCCCCATGCCACTAACTGCTTGCCTAGCCAGCGATGGCCAGATCCCATGCAAGATACCTATTTAGACTCAAAACACCAGCCTACCTGTAGTCAGGATCTCTGGTTATTACAGGGAGATCAAGTGGTATTCTCTCTTTTGGGTAAGAGATGTCATTTTCATAAATGATGAAATCCTTCGTGAACTGGAAAGGAAAAATTCTACATTTAAATGTAGAGAGCAGGAGGAAATCTGTGCAGCTTATTCTGTAAGAAATATACTCTAGAATAAAGGCCAAGGGACGACCCAGTATCTTGGAATGGAAGCCTTTCTCCCAGCTACCTGAAGCAAACCCAAGGGAGACAAGCAAAAAGGTTTCTTTTAACCAAAGAAAATGGTCTTGCTACTAGTGAGGCAAACAGCTCAGCTAAAAGCCATTTTCCCTTGTAGTTAGAGAGAAGACCATGCTGATTGGGTTAAATGAAGCAGAGGAGGTAGAAGGTGCAGGGAACAAATGCTGGTATAGTGGGACTGAACAGCCTGTAAGACAACTATAAATTTATACATTAGTATTGTGTTTGTGACTCCTCAGATACTGAAGTGGTCCAAGTCCAAAATGGAGCAAAAACCTGGACAACATCCAGGCTTGGATCAAGAAGTGATTTTTGTGCCAGGAAATGACCATCTCCAAGAAGAGAATCAAACTAGTCACTCCTTCATATTATCCCATGGCCAAATCCCCCACCAGCATTGACCAGAAACTGGACTAGCCATTTAAATACTGTGGTTACAAGAGGTCAGAGGCTGGGAATGATGCAGAGAGTAACTCACCTCACTCCCCACCCCCCCCCCAAGCCTGTCCACCATCTACAAGGCACAAAAATCAAGATTGTGGTGGAATACTCTCCACTCGCCTGGACAACTGCAGCTCCAACAACTCAAGAAGCTCGATACCATTCAGGACAAAACAGCCTGGTCGATTGGCACCCCATCCACTCCCTCTAGCAGTGACATTCATGGACTATAGCAGTTCAAGGCAGCTCACCAGCACCGCCACCTCCTCAAAGGCAATAAATGCTGGCTGAGCCTGTGATGCCCACATCCCAATACTGGTGTATAGCAGTAAACTGGAGCTAAGCTATTGGGGCAGGAGGTTAATTGTTCTGCTTGACAAGCCAAAGGTTTGACAGTTATGGTATTAGAATTAACATCTTGGTTGTTAGGCTAGCCTATGTCAAGTGGACGTTAAATATGGCAAGCAGGAAGACGTGACAATGGTGAAAATCCAACTGGCTCACTTATCTTAAGTAAAGACCTCACTTGAGAATGAACCCAGAGACTGCCCCCACTCAGGTGAGGTAATTATCGTCTTGCTTCTTTCCCCATTAAGGGAAGGGGTCTTGCCAGTACACATGGCAATAACCATGTTGAGGATCCCTTCAAGAGTAACTTGCCAAAGAGGTAAATTTACCCATCCAATGGTTCCACATGAGTTGATATCAAACACAAAAAGTGCCTTCATTCCATCTTGTTCTATGGGTCCACACGCTGGGTCTCTCAGCGCCAGTTTCTCAACATCAATGTTTGGAAGTGTGACTGTGGACTGGACAGTGACAGCAACAGTACCATTTTGAAAGCACACTGGAAAAACCACAAATTAGGTTACAATGACTTGCATCACCCAGATTGTGCAATAAACAGTTAGCAGCAAGAGGTGCTACTCCTGATAAGATGTATTTCATGTTCTACAGAAAGATGGAATTACACAAATCATACCAGGAGGCTTTAGATTTAACACTAAGTAGAAGCTTCATAGAAGGGACTTCTGGACAATTTACACATCATTTGAATGCAGAATGGAGAGAGACCGGCTCTTGCCCACTTACCCAACACTTCCTCATGAGGGATGGAGAAGGTACATTTTACTGTGAAGCCACTGTACACCTCCAATGTCTGGTTGTCCTTCAATTTGAAGTCAATCCTAGCTTGCAATGTATTGAGAGAAAGTGCCTGAAGAAATTCAGAGTTGTTATGCAGCTAAATGTAGTGCAGCCAAGTCTTAGACATGTGCTATGTACTGAAAAGTTGAAGAGTTACCTCATGAATAACTCCTGGTGAGGAAAGGGGGACTGCCAGGTAAAAGTGGGTTCCATTTTCCATGGTCATGTAACCATACACCTGAGCTAGTTCAAAACTAAGCAGCTCATCAGCAAGATAAGGAAGCCAGTAGTGATCCAGATTGCCGTGCTTCAGTAGCAGGTAGAGTGCAGCATCTCCACAGTAGCCCATCATAACAGGAAGCACTGAAAAAAGAACAAAGACATTACAGAAGGCCAGCAGCCTGACATTTCCTCCATATGAGCCTACTGCCAATCAGCATATCCTATTCGCTCCTCCCCAACACCATGTATCCAGCTTTTTCTATCCCCTCTCCCCACCCAAACAAAGGAGGGAACCCTAGCTATGATAGATAGTTCCTCATTATCACTGATCTGGGTAATGAAGCTTCTCCTGGATTTTTAGTGACTTGTATTTAGAGATCAGGAGCCTCCAAACTGAAACATTCAAGCCATCATTAAGTGAATCCATGCATTCACTTTGATTGAAGCAGCCCATTGGAAGGTTATGATTCTGGATGAGATTCAAAGTATACTGGACAATTTTGAATAGTGATCACTTGAAACTCCGTCACCTCAAGTACAGCTAAGATGTACCCCATGTCCTGTTGGTGGACAGAATGAGATAAGTGACTCTTGCACATCCATCCAGCACTTGAGGCAAAAAAACCCATAAAGTTATCCTTTTCTCAAGGTCATTAATTGTAGCTTCAAATTCTCCTGTTGATTAGGGAATAACCTTACAAGGTGTAGCGTTCATGGTTTAAGCTAACATACTCACCAACATCATGCACATCAACTGTTATTACCACTGGGAAAGTGAAGACCTCATCTGGTATCACATTGAAGATTAAAGTTATATTCATTGTGTATCTTCTGATGTCATCATAGAGATACTAGGAAATTTAACAGTGTTTTAGTTTGTACAGAAAGTTAGTTGGATCTGCAATAACAGAGTCAAGGATCAAATTTAAGCTACACTGGTAATTGCCATGGTCTGCAATCAAAATGAGATCCTAAGCACCATGGCTATGGTAATGGAATGTGTACAGAGGTCACCAGGTCAATACCACCCATGCTGCAAGTGGCTTTTAGTCAAGAGCTTGTACAACAGGTAAAGGGAACAATAGTTGATGCTAACAACTCGTGTTGAGGATAAGAAACTCATGCCTCCACATGAGGAAATACCTGCTGTTTTATGAAAGGTGCTCCAAGATCAATCACTATGGTGAAGCCAATAGAAGCATTAGGATAGACAATAGGGTCAATACTGTAGCCATGTCTCTTCAGCTCATCTACAGAGAGATTTCTGTTAGCCACGGTAATGGATACCAGCTCCACATCAGGAAGGAAGGGTCCCACTGTGATATTGAAGTGTTTCTTGGGATGAGTGGTGTCAGTATCTAAAAAAAGGGAAAAAAAAAAGGATTTTAGCTCTAGGATATTACATGGCAGCTAAATTGTTCAACTTCGTTTTGAAGCAGATTGTCAGGGCAATTTAAATCTAACCTGTCCCCATCAAGAAACTGAGCAATTCTGAAGTTGCCAGTGGATTGTACTAGTCAGTTTGGGGGCCCTAAACCATTCCATGGACTGGAGCACAAATGGAGTCATGTCAATATTGACCAAGTGCTGCACTGATATTTTTTGGCCAAAAAGCTTCATTTGTCACCACAACTGCTCCCTAGCACCACCCCTCCCCTACCCCCCACCACTTGTCTAGATGCGAGAATGCCCACTACATTACCTTGAAGATCCTGGGATCTTACTGTCCTGGCCCAATCGTGATCTTAACCTCCCACAAACGGACAATGTGATGTCTTGGTTATGTGCTTCATGGTGTCTCAAGTACTCCTGTAGCCAGTGAGTCTGGGAAGGCATATGCTCAATGGAGGAACACTCACCAATGACATTAGGAACTCTAGGAATGAAGGGAGTAGATGCCAGGCGATATATTCTGTGCTGAGTCAGTTCCTGTAGATGGTCTAGCCATTGATGCTCCAGAAACAAATGGATGTTGTAGATGAATCCATAGGTGTTGTTGATTACATGACTCTGGGAGGATAGAAAGAGGGTTAATATGGTTACTGTCGAGGGAATGCCATGTTAATGTAGTCATTCATTGATTCAAGTGATGCTTACTGATATTCCATGAAGGGGCTAGATCATTGGCTTGGGAACATTAAGGGCTAATTGAGCAATAATAGCTTCAGGCCTAGGTAACTGAAAGGCTGGCCATCAAGTTTAAAAACCATGCAGATGGAGTTAAAAAAAATAATATATGAAGGAAGGTTAACAATTTTATAGCAGTGAGGTTTGTACCAAGGTAATTCAAGAAACACTATTGACGGAGTAGTGGTTACAAGGTAGACACATCCTACCTTGGTCAAGCCTCCTTCTGCTCCAACTGGGATAGAAATGGCTATTACAGAAATGTTGATGTACAGCTCATAACCCCTCTTCGCCAGAGTGTCATCATCCAGAAACTGCCCATCAATTCCCATAGTCACCATGTCTGCCGTTATATTGGCAGGAAATACCAGAGGATTCAAAATCCTTGGGGTGGGCCAGACCAGCTGGTCGTTTTTCAAGAATGCGGGACCTGAAAGAATCGAGAAGTAGTTTGGTCAGTTCCAAATACATCCGAGGCTTCTGGCTGGGAGGAAATTGGTACAACTAAAGGATTGTCACTGTGATACTCCAGGATTGGCTAATGCATGTCTTAATTCATCATAGGAGCCAAATAGTCCAAAATTAAGTGATATGTGGAGCTTCTCAACTTACCAACTGGGCAAGCAATTGTGCTGTCAACTAGTAGGATCAGCCATCTTTGCTTGTAGAACACTGTTGCCTTAATGCTTTCAACTGGCATGTTGTCAATCTGAGATAAGAGGAGACAGGAGACCAATTAAACTTCATAGGCTTTAAAATGAGCGAGTGCAAGATGCATTGGAGAGTTCAGAATGGATACAGCAGGGAGAGGGTTAATGGTCTCCACTCATTACAAGCAGTATTTCCACCATTGGTACTTCCAGTAACTGGATCAGGTGCCATGGCTCAGTGGACAACATGCACCTCCGAAGCAGAAAGTTGGAAGTGGGAGTCCCAGTCCAGAAGGAGCAGTGCTACAATTTGGGTGACATGTTAAGCCAAGGTCTGCCCTGGAGGTTGGGCCAACATTTCCTCAGTTATTAAAGTTATCCAATTGTTATTGGGAGTTATAGCATATAGTGGTGGTAGGGGACTTATGGAGTAGTTAGTTAGATCAACATGGAATCAGTGGTATTCCAGGAATGGATGCAAGCTGGTTTATTCCCACACCTCTCGACAGTTGAGCAGCTCAATAGAGAGAGAAACCTGGTTCATAATCATTGGCCTAGTTTGGGCTTTATGCTGATGTCACTTACCATTACAATGCTGGATTCATTGGATTTGTAAGGGGCTCTGAACACAACTCGCGAAGCAGTCGTGTTAACACCATATCCAAGAGCATGAGCTTCTGTGGTTGTCATAGTCTTGAGCTGTGTGATCTCCCCTTCAACCACTTGGAATACAATCTGCCAGACTGAGGTAATGGCCTCTTGAGCCTAGGATGAAAAGAGAGATTTGGTCTGGATTTAGACTTTAGATCCAGCACTTTCAAACTCAGATCACACTTAAAACCAACCACCAACTCACTGATTTTTTGATAGAAAACCAATAGTAAAATTCCTTTCTCAGGACTATGCCCAGGGAAGAATCCTGTAAACATGAATACAGGAATTCTCCACATCTGCCATGTGCATTTTGCATGCCAGCCAATGTTTCCTACATTAGTGAAACTAGACTTCAAAATTACTTAGTTGGCTATAAACATGACATGTCTGGTGCTTGTGGAATGCAAGTCACTTCCCAAGTTCTGAAGCATTTCAATTTTCATTAACCAACAACCCTTTCACACAATGCATTTCAGATCAGTTTTTAAGCTAAGAATTGTGTATTCCCCTCCGGCTCTTGCCAATTTTAAATTGTTCCTCATCTATTTTAAAAGCTCTTCAATTTGAAGAATGTGGCTTGATTAATATCTAAACTAAGTATAGTTATGATAGAGAATTCAAATTTGAAATCTTAGTAAGGAATTGAGGGAACACAGCAAGGCTATTGATGAGTGGGTTGTTATACATGCCTCATGCTCATAGTGAGAAGGATACTTACTGCTGGTATAACTGCTTCCCAGTCCTCAATCTCCATTTGTTCCTCAGCAATACCAGGGAATAATCTTCTAACAGAAACCTACAGGAAAGAGAAGTCTAGTGATCAAAACACCAGGCATTGTTTCTATGCCTCTTTTCAGTGGCAACCGGATGGTTGTAACTTTAAAGATGCCCAAAGGTTCGGTTCTGTCAAAGATCAGCACTCACTAGATGCAAGGGTGGCATTTAGAAATTTGATAAGGATTGAAAATCCTACACTGTCGGAAACCTGGGTGTGCCCATTCCTGAGGGAGAGTTAACAGCCATCAGGAGAGATCAATCATGTTGGGGCAGGTGAAAGACTGACCAGAGGTCCTTCAAAATGGAAGACAAGTTGTTTAGTGTAAACATTCAATAATGATTCAGGAGAAAACTTCACCCAGGGAATGGTGAGATGTGGAACTCTAGCACAGGGAGAGTGGAAGTTAGATAAACATTAAGGAATTGAAGAATACACCATGGGGAAAGAGATGGAGGGATAGCATAAAATGGTGTTGGGCCTAGTAGCCCATGTATTAATGGTCACCTAGTTCATGTTACTCAAAGGTTAGCATTTAATATGACTTGGTCAAATTTGTGTCTGACAGATCAAGTTAATTAATACAAGGTCAGGCTGTAATGAAAGATGACATTCCAAAAGATACTATACAGGAATATTACCTCCATATAGTTCTCTTCACAAACTATTTCCCTGGAACTCCATTGATATCCAAGTCCACAGGTCATGGAGAAAGAGTAAGTGGAGAAGAGACCAGGAATGAACTTGTTCTCAATATTTAAATGAATGTTGAGTGAGAAGGTGTCATCATTCTAAGGATGAAACATGGAGGAATGAAAATTAAACTTCAACATGAAATGGTTTCGTTAAACAAACTCGGGACAGTCCATTAGAAGACCAAATGATTTGTCTTCGATTCTAGAACGGGCATTACTGATATATATATTGCCCATCCCATTGATGGAGAGGGTAACTAGTGGCTAACCACTTCAGAAGGCAGCCAGAGTTAACCACATTGATGTGATAACAGATTGATGTCACCACAATCTTAGATGGAGAGTTCCGTTAACATAGTCTCCAGTTTACAGCTTGCAGTTCAAGCAGGGGGTGGTGGGGGGGCGGGGGGGCAGCACGCAGGCCATCTGCAGTATCTAGATAGGGAAATTCTAGAATGATCTCCAGGACCCTTTTCCTGTGCATTATGGTACAGCTCAATTAAAACCAAGCAAGTCCTTTTCCTATGAATGGTCATTTCAATCCCTCATGGGGGATTCTAGCTTAGATAGCCCTCAAATAAACCCTGCATCTCCCACCAACTATCCAAATAGAGGAATCTATATCCCCAACTAGAGCCAGTTAGACTTGCCCAGTTATTCACACTTCCTTTAGAGGGTGTGATGATCCTTCAAGGGAGGGACATTGGATGGATTTCACCAAAGGGTTCTGCCCTTCCATCTCCCCAATGGATGGAGTGGGTTACATGGAGGAGATACATTCTTATTACTGCCCAACCATCCTGTAGTCATGTCAGGAGGCTCCACCACCCCACTATTCTCCTGAAGAGACATTACTCACATCATTCTGAACCAAACAGGCAAGGAAAGAAGCTCGGATCTCTGGATTCCCCCATTTATCGGAGGTGACAGTGAAGCCACACATGGCTGTAAACTGAGGAGTCAGAGGAAACTTGTTTCTAGAATCATCTAGAGAAAAAGGAGATGGAATAAACAGGATAAGGAATAAACAGGATAAGGGCAAAGAGTTGCTTCCAGTCAAGTGCCCAAACTATGTCAGTGGATACAGTTTAAAGTATTTAAAATTGCTAGTGACCAAAATTCTAGTGATTTTAGGTCATGTCACTTAAAGTGAGCATCACAAATTCAGCCTGTTCCATTGTTCAATAATCAGTTGATTTTTAAACAAATCTCATTTGCCCACCCTTATTACTTGTGTAGAAAATCTATTCCTTCATCCTCAGCTGAAGGTTCCTGTGTGAACAAGTGCTCCCTGACATCACCCCTGAACAGCTTGGTTTTAAATTTCCTCCCCCTGGTTCTGTAGCTCCCACATCAGGGGAGGAGTATCATAGAGCACATTTATTATTATTTTTAAATCACCGTGATTAGCTCACCCAATAACCTCTAACTCGAGGGAATGCAAGCCTAGCCTGTGTCACCTGTCCATGTAATGTCACCTTTGCAGCCCCGAAATCATTCTGGGGCATCTACACTGCACCCCCTCCAATATATCCTTCAAGGTGTGATGGTGAAACTACCAAACTCCACACAAATCCATTCCTACCCTCATATTCCATCTTCTTCTAGAAGGCAGCCAACATTCTAGTGGCTCTGGACATCTTTTGTACCTATTCATTCACTTGATGTGATATTTTCATACACAATTCTTGTCACTTTTCCTTCCCCAGTTTGACACATCATTTAGAGCAAGTTATCAATTAATGCCAAGGTGGCCATTCAGCCAGGATCACCATCACACTAACAGGCTGGATAGTTTTAGGACGAGCTTACCACTCGCATCAATGTTCCAGTTTCGGGAAAGCAAAAAGCTCTTATCAATCCAGATGTAGAAGTAACGATCTCTGCATTCTCTTTGGACAGCTCCTTCAGAAAGAGATCATGTAAAAATAATTAGCATTTGGTCAAGGCAGCTCATGGACCTTCACTAATCTAGAGTCAGATCAAAGGTTTGATGTGTAGATGGGGATAAGGGAATGTGTTTTAGAACACCTTAGTCTGAAGTATGTTTGCTGACATATTGGGAATTAAGATCAACTCAACATCCCAAAGTGATCCACACCCAAGACCATGATTCGATAAGGCCTTCAGAATTATATGTGCAGCATTCCACAGAAAGGTTAAAACCAGGCAAATTCAGGTTCAATGTGGAGAATTTGTTGAACTTCAGAAGTTTAGGCTCAAATGAATGGTTTCTTCTATCACCTGAATTCAGTCAAAATAGGACATATCATCACAGGATGAAGGAACATTCAATGTTCCTCACTGGGATACAGTTAGATGCTAATACAGGTCAGAACTAAGGCAAGCATCTCGGGAACAACAAAGTAGATCCAAAATTCAGAAGAACCCTTGAAGATGCCTCAACTCAGGGATAGCTCATTACCTAGAGAACAAGCCAAATATCCAGCCAAGGACAAGCTATATTGAATCTAGAAAGAAAAGGAAGCAGCTTACCAGGGGGTGGGTCTGTTTTCACTTCTGTGCTCAATGTTGCCAGGAGCAACAATACTCTAGTTAAGGGAAAGAGAAAAATAATTTACTATTTTATAATCACAGGCCAAAGCAGATCAGGGCCAACAGGAAACACTCACCCTAAAATTTGAGAGTTCATGGTGTTGGCCCAATCCAAACCAACCAGTCCACCACACAATGTTACCCACTTCACAACAGGGGAAAAAAATCAGCCACAAAGGCACAATGTGAACTCACACACTTGACTGGTATTTAAACCATTAGGCTCCAATTGACCAATGATGAGCTTTCCCTATTTGGTGTTGGGTAGCAGGTAATTCACAGGCCTTCAGTTTAGGCCTCATTAATGGGCCAACTTCAATTGGACCAATCGGGGATTGGGGGAGGGGTGGTTCTGAGGGCATGTCACCTGACAGAAGCCAGTACAATTAATACAACAAAACATCTTACCTTCTCCCAATGGATTCAAACAAGTACGACCGAACAGAAACCTCATTCACACTCGGCCCACAACCCCCAGCCTTTTTTTAAGGGCCGCAATTAATAAAAGGAACTTAATTGTCAAATAAACTGAGCAAATTGCAATATTACTAAAATAAACAGAACTGCATTTATATAGCACCTTTCACAACCACAGGGTATCATGGAGCATTTCAGCCATTGGAGTACTTTTGAAGAGCAGTGGGACACAGCATCCAATTTGCACACAGCAAGTTGCCACAAGCAGCAATTTGATCGTGACCAGGTCACCTGCTTTTGTGATGTTGCTTGTGGATAAATATTGAGGCAGGATGCTGGGGAGAACTCCCCCTGCTCTCTTTGCAATAGTGGCTGTGGGATATTTTACTCCCACCTGAGAGGGCAGACGGGACTCTCGGTTTAATGGCTCATCCGAAAGACACCATATGTCTGAGAGAGCAGCATTAAATGCATTCTAATCCTAGCTCATTTTTGGGACTATTCTGGATGAGGTATACTCCTCAGATGAAGCGGTATTGTCACTGGACTAGTCCAGGGACCTGGGATAATGCTCTGGGGACTCGGTTACAAATCCCACTTCGGCAGATGGTGGAATATGAAAAATCTGGAATTGAAAGTCTAATGATGACCACAAAACTATTGTCAATTGTTTCAGAAACCTGTCTGGTTCACTGATGTCCTCTAGGGAAGGAAATCTGCCATCCTTACTCAGTCTGACCTACATGTGACTCCAGACCCATAGCAATGTGGTTGACTCTTATTTACCCTCTGAAATGGCCAAGCCAGACACTCAGTTGTACCACAATCGCTAGAAAGTCAACAAGGAATGAAACTGGATGGAGCTCCCGGCAACAGCCTAGGCACCAGAAACAACAACGGCAAACTCAGCCCTGTCGATCTTGCAAAGTCCCCCTTACTAACATCTGAGGGTTTTTGCCAAAATTGGGAGAGCTGTTTCACCGACTAGTCAATCAACAGCCTGACATAGTCATCCTCACGGAATCATACCTTACAGATAATGTCCCAGACACCACCATCACCATCCCTGGGTATGTCCTGTCCCACCTGCAGGACAGACCCAGCAGAGGTGGCGACACAGTGGTATACAGTCGGGAGGGAGTTGCCCTGGGATCCTCAACATCGACTCCGGACCACATGAAGTCTCATGGCCTGAGGTTAAAGATGGGCAAGGAAACCTCCTGCTGATTACCTCGTACTGCCCTCCCTCAGCTAATGAATGTTGAACACCACTTGGGGGAAGCACTGAGGGTGGCAAGGGAACGGAATGTACTCTGGGTGGGGGACTTCAATGTCCATCTCTAAGAGTGGCTCAGTAGCATCACTACTGATTGAGCTGGCCAAGCCCTAAAGGACATAGCTGCTAGACTGGGTCTGCAGCAGGTGTTGAGGGAACCAACAAGAGGGAAAAATATACTTGACCTCATCCTCAACAACCTGCCTGCTGCAGATGCATCTGTCCATGACAGTATCGATAGGAGAGACCACGAAACAGTCCTGGTGGAGACGAGGTCCCACCTTCACATTGAGGATCCTCTCCAGCGTGTTGTGTAGCACGACCACCGTGCTAAATGGGATAGATTTCAAACAGATCTAGCAAGTCAAGACTGGGCAACCATGAGGTGCTGTGGGCCATCATTGTACTTGAGCACAATCTGTAACCTCATGGCCCAACATATCCCCCACTCTACCATTACCATCAAGCCAGGGGATCAACTCTGGTTCAATGAAGAGTGCAGGAGGGTATGCCAGGAGCAGCGCCAGACATACATAAAAATGAGGTGTCAACCTGGTGAAGCTATAACACAGGACTACTTGCGTGCCAAACAGCATAAGCAGCAAGTGATAGACAGAACTAAGTGATTCCACAGCCAATGGATCAGATCTAAGCTCTGCAGTCCTGCCACATCCAGTTGTGAATGGCGGTGGACAATTAAACAACTCACTGGAGGAGGAGGCTCCACAAATATCCCCACCCTCAATGTGGGGGAGCCCAGCACAT
Organism: Cetorhinus maximus; assembly: GCF_964194155.1. NCBI lineage: Eukaryota > Metazoa > Chordata > Chondrichthyes > Lamniformes > Cetorhinidae > Cetorhinus > Cetorhinus maximus. The sequence goes on along the minus strand of NC_135912.1, from coordinate 10,682,929 downwards.
CAGTGCAAAAGATAAGGCTGAAGCATTTGCTACAATCTTCAGCCAGAAGTGCCGATGATTCATCTCAGTCTCCTCTGGAGGTCCCCAGCATCACAGATGCCAGTCTTCAGCCAATTCGATTCACTCCACATGATATCAAGAAACCGCTGAAGGCACTGGATACTGCAAAGGCTATGGGCCCTGACAATATTCCGGCAATGGTACTGAAGACTTGTGCTCCAGAACTTGCCGCGCCCCTAGCCAAGCTGTTCCAGTACATTAACAAGGCTGGCATCTACCCGGCTATGTGGAAAATTGCCCAGGTATGTCCTGTACACAAAAAGCAGGACAAATCGAACCCGGCCAATTACCGCCCCATCAGTCTACTCGCCATCATCAGTAAAATGATGGAAGGGATCATCAACAGTGCTATCAAGAGGGAACTGCTTAGAAATAACCTGCTCACTGACACTCGGTTTGGGTTCTGCCAGGACCACTCAGCTCATGACCTCATTACAGCCTTGGTTCAAACAAGGAAAAAAGAGCTGAACTCCTGAGGTGAGGTGAGAGTGACTGCCCTTGACATCAAGGCATCATTTGACCGAGTGTGGCATCAAGGGGCCCGAGCAAAACTGGAGGCAATGGGAATTGGGGGAAAACTCTCTGCTGGTTGTAGTCACACCTAGCACAAAGGAAGATGGTTGTGGTTTTTGGAGGTCAATCATCTCAGCTCCAGGACATCTCTGCAGGAGTTCCTCAGGGTAGTGTCCTGGGCCCAACCATCTTCAGCTGCTTCATCAATGATCTTCCTTCCATCATCAGGTCAGAAGTGGGGATGTTCGCTGATGATTGCACGATGTTCAGCACCATTCGCGACTCCTCAGATACTGAAGCAGTCCATGTCCAAATGCAGCAAGACCTGGACAATATCCAGTCTTGGGCTGACAAGTGGCAAATAACATTCGTGCCACACAAGTGTCAGGCAATGACCATCTCCAACAAGAGAGAATCCAGCCATCGCCCCTTGACGTTCAATGGCATTACCATCACTGAAAATCCCCACTATCCACATCCTGGGGGTGCCATTGACCAGAAGCTGAACTGGACTAACCATATAAATACTGTGGCTACAAGAGCAGGTCAGAGGCTAGGAATCCTGTGATGAGTAACTCACCTCCTGACTCCCCAAAGCCTGTCCACCATCTACAAGGCACAAGTCTGGAGTGTGATGAAATACTCCCCACTTGCCAGGATGAGTACAGCTCCCACAACAAGAAGCTTGACACCATCCAGGACAAAGCAGCCTACTTGATTGGCACCCCATCCATAAACATTCACTCCCTCCACCACCGACGCACAGTAGTAGCAGTGTGTGTACCAACTACAAGATGCACTGCAGGAACTCACCAAGGCTCCTTCGACAGCACCTTCCAAACCCACGACCACTACCATCTAGAAGGACAAGGGCAGCAGACACATGGGAACATCACCGCCTGCAAGTTCCCCTCCAAGCCACTCATCATCCTGACTTGAAAATATATCGGCCGTTCCTTCAAAGTTGCTGGGTCAAAATCCTGGAACTCCCTCCCTAACAGCACTGTGGGTGTACCTCCACCATATGGATTACAGCAGGTCAAGAAGGCAGCTCACCACCACCTTCTCAAGAGCAATTAGAGATGGGCAATAAATGCTGGCCCAGCCTGCGAAGCCCACATCCCATAAATGAATATTAAAAAAAATGATCACTCTCAGTTAAGGTTGAGAAAGATAGGCCTCACAAACACTCAAATGGGTCTGAAGAATTAATCGATCTCTTCCTGTAGGAAAGGAACCACCAGAGAATATTACCATCCTCCAGGCAGCCTTTTTAACAAGTTCTAGCCACATTATAACCACCCGGAATCTGTAACAGTCCAGACATCTCTCCTCAACAATGTACCTCTCCAATGAGGAGTGTGTGGAGATGGGTTTTGGAGTCTGGGTACAGGAGAATATATGAGCTGAAATATTTTCTAAAATACATCAAAGTTTATTAAGGAAACAAACATGTAATTCACTTTTGATGGTAATCGCAACATTGATAGTTGTAGGAAAAGTATAATCTTGTTTCTCACAGAGAACCCAAGTCTTATTGAAGTTACAGAGATATTTAAGATATCCATTGTTAGGGGGAAGAAAGTAAATGAGAATTTATGGTAAGGGAGAGTTCATTATAAGGGAATGAATTACTTAAATTAGAATCTATAGGCAGGCCAGCACAAATCAGTAAATCAACAATTAAACAGTTAAACCAGATGAACCTTATACACTCTCAAACTTTGTACACTCTCAGAGTTTGCAATCACTAGCAAGGTCCTGGGAGTTAGACTGGAGTCAGAGGATGGCAATAACATAGATTAAGTGTGCTCTTCAACAGATAGGGGAAGGACAGATGGTCCCAGCTTAGATAGGAGGGAAGGTCTCTGCCTGGATGAAAATAGGGACATACGATGCATGTACCTGTTACCAGAGATGTCTGTTTAAGGTAAACTTATATGTTAACGAGATCGGAATCTGGAAACTGTTCTTGTACGTGATCAATAATGTATAAATATGTTGAACATTTGTAATTTAGCAGAGTGCTATCTCAAGCTGCATTGACATGGTTCTCCCATTGCAATTGCTCGAATAAATGATCGTGACCTGTACCTGAGACTCCTGTGGTCCATTTGTCAAAGTGACCACAACAATTTGGCCTAGTCGGCAGGTACTTGGATCAGATCCTCGGGACAGCTGTGCAAAGTAGGTGAGTATATTTATTTACCAGCCGTAGTTAGTGCGGTAAGCCTACCCGAGAACGGTCCGGTCAAGTATCAAAGAATCGGGAGGAGGACTCAGGACAGGAGATAGGAGGTGCCAGGGGTAAGAGGCAGAGCCGTGCAGGCGGGCTAAAGGGGCCAAAGCTGTGCAGGGAGGGCCAGGCCATTACCAGAGATAGGAGGCAGAGCCGTGCTGGTGGGTACGGTTTGAAATATAACCTTATTGAAAGCCGCGCAGGGATGCCAGACCCCAGTTAAGAGGAGGGCGGAGCTGTGCTGGCGTGGTTACGGTTTGAAATATAACCATAACCGAAGCCGCGCAGGGAGGCCAGGTCCCAGTGAAACCCCACATCCCTCAGATAATTAAGTTGTTAGAACCGTGCGAACGTACCATGCAGAGATAGACGGGAATCAGAACAGAATGCCATCAGGGAAACAGAATAGCGCTATGGAAATCGACTGGGGAACCGCGGACTCCATTACTAGGTTCAGAGTGGAACAGCAGCCAAAAATAATCACTAAAATGCAGAAGGAGGGGTGGAATCTACAGGGAACCCCTGGAGAACAAAAACAGTGGCGGATAGAGCAGGAAAAGGATAAGGGTAAGAAAGGGATGATGGTTATTATCACACTGTACCTACAGCTGTGCTGACGGGGTAACACTAAATTCCAGTCGATTAGCGAGAGAGAGACAAAGTCAGATCCAGGACAGATCAGAGCAGTGGCGGCAGCAGCAGCAGTGATACTGATCAAGAGGAGGAGAGCTCCGAAGGAGAGACCTAAGATAGAGCTGGGACAAAACCGCCCTCGTATGAACCACCCGCCCCCACTGTGCGTGTTGAATCCCACGGCCCCTTTGGCAATAACTGTTCAGAAAAGTAAAACCAGGAAAAGCGAATTAAAACCATGAAGGGAGAAAGGGGGCTGAGGAATAGGGGGAGGATGAGGAGATTTAAAGGGTTACGGAGAAAGTTAAGCACATACCATTCAGCCCGGGGTAGAAGCTTTTGTTTAAAGAACTGCTGAGACTTAAAACTCGGCACAGCAACCCAGATTTCTGGACCAAACTGCGGGAAATGCAAGATTTCCATGCAATGCACCCCCTTGATAATCATGTACTGGTGAAGGCTAAATCCCCAGGGGATATCTGGGGAAGATTACCCCTGCAGCCTAGGAGTGAAGACTGGGAGAAACCTGGGGACGTCCCAGATCGGGAGAAGGTGACAGCCCTGCACAGGGAGTTTGAGACGACAGTCAAAGGAAGCCTTGGGGGAGGGAGAGACGAATTGGGGGTGTATAACGTCCCGTGCGGGATAACGAGATTTTCCTGAAAATGTGGAAGGATGATTGGGACCCGAAAGGTCCACTACTGAATTTTCTGTAACTTAAAAAAATGAATTGATCTAAGTTACAAGAGCTGCTTGTGCTGGAGAGAGAGAGAGAGAGAAAAGGGGGGTATCCCTAGGGAGTTAATAAGCACTGACAGGCAGGAGCTGGGGAAATGTGAGCTTTTGTCAGTTTGATTGTCCCTATAGGTGGAGCCTTCAAGATCCCTTTATTTCCCCCACTGCTATTTGAAGTTTTGTTTAGAATATGAAAGTTTTAAGTCGTTAAACAGGGTTAGATGAACCAACCTTTGTACCGCCCCCTTGCAGACTCGCATCACCAGCTTCCAAGCTGATTGGGATTGATACATACCAGTTACATTCACTCATATGAGTTAGTATCCTAAAATTCCGAGGGGAAAAAAAAGATTACCTGAAATTCAAAGGGATTCAAGGAAAACCAAAAGGCATAAACACACGGTCTAGGTGGTTACAATGGATAAAAAGGGGTTTCTTTTGATGAGATGTATTAAATATTAAAGGAAATCTGCATCCCAACAGCACTGTTATTTGAATTTGGGACAATCTTGAGATGTAAAGTGCAGTGTAATTTAACAGGTTACTTTTGAATCACTAGGACGCTATCTAAGATAAAGAATGTGTCGATAAACATACGGGAATTATAACTTGGATACAAATCAATACACATAAGAAAGAGATTGTTTTAATTTTGATAGCGTAAATTACATTCCTTACAAAGTTTAAAATTTTGAGGTTTGGTTCCTGATAATTTCTCAAAAGGGAATTTTCATTTTAAAAGGTTTGACAACAATTGGCGCTAATTCAAATGCTGCAAGCTTTTGTATTTGTAAAGTCTGTTCCCAAAATATGAAGCTAAGCTCAAGACCTTGTCAAAGTTTGGCAGAAATCCAATTTTTGGCCGAGTTAATGAATCTGGGATAATTTTAAAAGAAACGGGTCAGACACAATTTAGTGGGTTACTTTTGAGACAATAAAATGTTGTTTGAGAAGAAGACAAGGACGCAAAACATCTCAATGCTTGATTTCTGTTTTTAAAACTATTATGAGAATATTTTATTTATTTTAAAGTCTCTCCAGGCAACCTGAACAAGATAAGATGGTAGCTGTTGCATGTGTAAAATGTTATGAGGAAAATAGGAGAAAGAGTTAGGGAAGAGGACACAATATATAAACTGTTTTAAGGGAAGTGAATTTGATAATCTGGCCATCAACTGAGACATTGGAAACGCACAGGGGAGATAAGCAAAGATCTAGAGACAGAGATCCTCATTGACATGGAATAGTTAATACAGCCTAAAGAGCAAAGAAACATTATAAACGATCAAGACAATAGAGAAACTGAAATCAAGAGAACCTTAGGATGATCATGGTCAGGAAAGAAAACTTAGAGGTAAAACTATGTGGAATTTGTAGTTCAGGAATTGAAATGTAAGGAGAAATAATACTTAACAACAATTCACCACAAGATGGATACAGGTAAAGGGAAAGCTGGAAAAAGGCTAAATAGATGTATTACTGATTGTATTAATGTGCCTGCGAGGAACAAAGAGTAAAACCACAGGATTAACACTATGATGACAGGCGGAGTTAAGTGGCTCCCAGAGAGAACTGTCACTGGGAGTGAAGATACTGAGACATTGAAAGATAGGATAAGAAGGTGCACTGTAGAGTTGTGTTGGCAGTTTAAGGAATTGAGGTCCGACGTGTTCCAGACAGTAGACTGGAAAGAGTGGAGGGTCCCTATCCAGATGGATTCAGATCAGGGAACTCATTTCACAGGAAGAGTCATTGAAGAAATGAATAAATTTAAATAGAAACAGAAAATCCACATTCCCTACCAGCCACAGAGCTCGGGGATGGTGGAAAGGATGAACTGAACTTAAAAAAAACACCAATCACAAAAACAATTCAAAAAAGCAAATTCAAGAGGCAGGGAATAGCCCAATATTCTAAAGCGCCTTAGGGGCTACCCCAAGCAGGACCACCAGGTTCACCCCATTTGAAATAATGACAAGGAGAACGATGCAGTTACCCGAGGGAATCATAGTAGGAGTGGGAGATGTAGGACCACTGAAAGGAAGGATGCGAGACTATATGAGGGAAATAAGTAAACAAGTGTATGAGTGAAGGAAGGAAGTCAGAGACCGACAGGTGATGGTCAAGGTGAGCTTGGAGCAAACGAGGTAATGATGACAGGTGATACGTGGGCACTTGTAGATATGAGAACAGGAAGTAAATGGAGGCATTACACACAGTTAAAAATACAGGACGATTGACCAAGTGGTAACTCGGAGAACGGGAACCGATGTTAGTGTCTCCACAGATCTACGATCCTGGTCGTGGGCATATCAGCACTGGCAACAAGGTCAGGGATCATCACTGCTCATCCCATACCGCAGGAGGAACTTTGGTACAGCACGGACAGTGCCGAATGCGACACGCAACGGGGAATGATAAATATAACAGTAGGAGAACAAGTGCTTTTGAATTGTAGTAAGGGTTTGCTTCAGATCGGGCGTGGGAGGTCCACCACTATCCAGGCACCTTCCACATCTACTTCCACAGCCCGAATAGAGATAATTGAAGCCCCTCAAACCACACCGACTAACCCACCTTCTCCGACTATGCATCCAGGACCGATGAATGGTTTGGTTAATCAGAAGTTTTGTATGATAATGTACACCACGAGCTGGTACCCAGAGTCTGAAACATATCCAGTGTCGCCCTGTCCCAGTGGTGACCAGCCCACACCCAAGCACTGTATACCGACCGCTCTGACCAGCCAGTTGATGGCTGAAGCGGTTCAGTTTAACGACAGGATGCGATCAGGCCCAGAGGGGGACCGAGCTAAACGCAGCCTGATAGATGACGCTGCCACGTTATTCAATACAGGGACATCAATAGTTAATTCCATCGATCTAGCAACCGTTGACCAGAAGGTCCGGACCCTGAGCTTTAAGCTTAAGGAGATTCTAGAGCGGGGACAGGGGATCCAGGATACACAATTAGATACGGACCAGGATGTGACACGGTCAATCCAAAGCCTGGCTACTGTGCTCGAAAGTCATGTGGGGACTATCGACAAACTGATTGAAATAGGGAAATATATTTCAGACGAAGCCAGCAGAAATGATGTTTGCAGCACCTGTGGATCTTGGGCACTGGAACAAGCCCGAGAGAATTTAAGACAGGTTAATGAAGGGGTAGTTCCTTTATGGGTAACGAATGAGCATTTATGTAATCTTTCACGATACAAGAATCATGACTTGGCCGGTTGCCAGCTCAGAGGTTTAACACGTGTATATAGAATGAATGTTGAATGTATGGTAAATAATAATATGCTGATTGTCTTAGTGATACCTGTCATACCTATGTCAACACCCGGCAGGACATTATATAGAGTAGAAAATATTGGAGTGATACGGGGGGATTACTATATTAACTACCACGATATTCCACCATACACAGTAAACATAGAGGGAAATATAGTTAGCACCACATTAGAAGGGTGTAGTATAGAGGCCACCGCAGTAGTATGTGCACATTCAATATATGAGACGGAGGATGCGAAGTGAGGATTTAAAGCAGCAGCAAACTGTACAATGGAAACTATATGGGCTGCAAAAGAACCGACCCATGTTGCATATTTGGGGAATGGGAGATATTGTATCACCACGTGTCAGCAGAAGATCCAATACGGGAACAACCGGATATGCCCCATCCATAATCATTCAGTCTGCCAACACCCACAGGCGCCAGCAAGGGTAGGGAAAGTGGAACTGGTCGAAATATACAAGAGAGGATAACCTGAAACAGTATTTGAATCAGATCTCCTATGAAATTCCCCTATTACCCGAATACCTAACCGCGATTCAGAGACAGGCTCAGCAGATATACAGAACTTACTATACACTGCAGCAACAGGTTAGAGCCTTAAAAGAGGATATCGAGCAAATAGGTGGTGGTGGAATTGGGGCTCAAATGTACAAATACACCCCTGGATTCCGATTATCTCCCATTCCCTAGTTATACTTCAATTGATATTGATTATATATCTAACATACTTGATTCATCGCATCCTGAAGTCACAAAAAAGGTGGCGCTGGGGGAGATTTAACAGGCGGAGAAGGAATTTAATAAGCCTGAGGCCTGAATTGAATGGCCAGATGATACAGATGGTCTAACGGTACCTTTTACAACCCAAAGCTGGATGACTAGCCAGCATCAATGGGCAGCGGTGCTTAAAGGGATGGACAGTATCACTGTAGTCGGCTACCTTGGGCTAGGCCAAGGGCCAAAAGGGGGGACTGTTCTGGGGGAAGAAAGTAAATGAGAATTTATGGTAAGGGAGAGTACATTGTAAGGGAATGAATTACTTAAATTAGAATCTATAGGCAGGCCAGCGCAAATCAGTAAATCAACAATTAAACAGTTAAACCAGATGAACCTTATACACTCTCAAACTTTGTACACCCTCAGGGTTTGCAATCACTAGCAAGGTCCTGGGAGTTCGACTGGAGTCAGAGGATGGCAATAACATAGATTAAGTGTGCTCTTCAACAGATAGGGGAAGGGCAGATGGTCCCAGCTTAGATAGGAGGGAAGGTCTCTGCCTGAGTGAAAATAGGGACATACGATGCATATACCTGTTACCAGAGATGACTGTTTAATGTAAACCTATATGTTGACAAGATTGGAATCTGGAAATTGTTCTTGTACGTGATCAATAATGTATAAATATGTTGAACATTTGTAATTTAGCAGAGTGCTATCTCAAGCTGCATTGACATGGTTCTCCCATTGCAATTGCTCGAATAAACAATTATGACCTGTACCTGAGACTCCTGTGGCCCATTTGTCAAAGTGACCACAACACCATCAATATTTCAAGTAGAATTTTACCTAAATCCCCGAGTACAAAGCTACCAAGTCCAGCAAGATACCTCTATCCAAATTCAGAGGAGAACCATCATCACTAAAGTACAGCAGCGTACATTTACCTGAGAGGCGCTGGAGTGAACCCAATGGATCTAAACCTCCGGCTGTGTGGTTCCAATATTTATACCATAAAAGAACTGAATCAGCAGGGAATATGTTGAGCACTCGTGATGGACAACGTCCTTCATTTTAGTCAACATTCTTTACATTTACAGGGTACTGAGAGGTGTAGACAGTGGTCACTTCCTTGTAACACTGAGCTTCTAGTATTCAGCTTACAAGTTAATTTAAGGTCATCCATTGTTAGATTGTAGTACCTTACAATTTGTCAATGACTTGCTGGGGTGATATAAAGATCAGTTCCTGTTTTTTTCAAAACTGCCTTGTGATGGAAGATGTGCCACAGGATGTTGTTGTCCTCGAGGACACAATTATGCCCAAGCATGTTTGTAAACTTTTAAACCTTTATCCAGCAAATGAACTCTGCTTTTAATTTTTAAGCTCTGCTTCCTGGGAGAATCACTCTTTTTAAACTTATAACTCCTTATTTATAGCTGGACTCTTATTACTTTGTATTTACAGCTGCATTCCTTCACAAGCACTCCCTTAGTACAGCACTGGGAGTGCCAGCATGGATCATATGTTCAAGTCTCTAGAGCTAAACCCACAATCTTCTGACTCAGAAGCACGAGCGAGCCATGGCTGAAACTAGTATTAAGGGTTTGGGTAGAGTAACTAGAGAGAAACTGTTTTCAGTAACACTTTAAGAAAGAGAAGCTCTGTGTCTTAGCTTTGACTTCACCCACTGGCTTAGATTCCATTAACACCTGAATAGTGTTGCCAGGGCTCGAGTTCCTTCACCTACCCTCTGATTCCTTGTGCCAAGGGCTCTGCATTCATGCGTGGGCCCAGATAGTTCATCACCTCATGACCCGCTTCTAACAAAACATTGGGTGGGTGTCATTGGTTGGCAGACAAAAGTTTACTTTAGCTACTCTCCTCCTTTTTGTATTACTGGCTGGTTTATTCTCATTCTATATTTTCCCTTTTGTATCAACTTTTTGGTTGTGCTTTGCTGGTTTCTAAAACATAAATCCTTCTGATTCAAAATGCATTTAGTGGCCAATTAGCCTCAGTAACTTTTAGGATGGGGATGCAAGGAGGGGAGAGAAGGGTGAAATACCTAGGCACACTCCTCAAAAAGGGGAGAGTTTATGTACATATGGTCATGACTCACTGGGGATAGTGCAATGTAATGTCAGCCCCACTGGGCCCAGAGCCATGACAAATGAGAGAAGTTTGACCAAAGCACCAGGTGTTTAATTTAGGTGAACAGAATACAAGCAACAGATTTGTAAACTTAAGTAAATAACTGTTTATTGAACAAACTACTGTTAACCAGTGGTAAAAGAAAGAACTCTGTACCCTAAACTCTACCCCTTCAATCCCTATACACACACAAGACAAACAACATTGATTTTAAAGGTGGGATAAAACAGTTCAATAACACCAATTATAGAGTACAGGATTCAATGGGCTGGGCTGATTTTGACTGATGTCTTCCAAATTCCTTTGTTCTTGTTGATAACATGAGGTGGTCTTCCAGCATTTAGATCACTGCTTGAACACTTGCCTTTCAATGTCTCAAACAGTAATTTTCCCCTTTGCCTCTTGACAGGGGTTTTCAAAGAGCACGGTTATAAAGATATGAAAAGAAGAAGCCAGCTAGTTATTATTGTGGAATTACTGGAATCTTCCACACACAGGAAAGGGGGATTTTAGGTTTTTTCCCCTTTCAGGCTAGGAGCTATTCTGCTGCACACAAAATGAAGTCACCTGCTCAGGAACCAATTACAAGGTTGTTGCCAGGCATCTCCTTTGGTCCAGGACGTCCTTTCCAGCACCATTGTCTTTCATGGCACACTGTTCCAGGACTGTAACATTATATATATCTCCTTGTGTTCCAGTGGACATGTCTTTCAAGCTGCAGCCAAAGCAACACAGTCCAACAGAAAATAAAAAGAAATGTTCTTACAGGATATTGGCTCTCCCTCACTAGTAAGGACGCTAGTCTTCCACGAGTCCGAAGGTGGCTGATGAGGTCGATATGGGATCTGCAGACTGTGGCAAGTAGAACACTGTACACAGTGGCTAAAAGGGCACAATTGACCTGTGAGGTCCTTGCTGGTAACATGTGGGGTGAAAAGGAATAGTTCACAGTTTCTTTCCAGTTCAAAGTCACAATAAAAGCTGCAACTTGAAGCAGAAAGCTCAAGTTCAGCCCACATTGGGACACAAGGGGGTGCTGTTGGCCACGGTGCCAGTGAGGCCAAGGAGGGAGGGGGAAGAAATCGGTGGGATATGGATTGCAGGAAGCTGGAGAAAACCCGAACAATCCCACAGCCCAATGTTCCCCCAAAGTCATTTTAAATCACAACTTGGACAGGGTAATAACTTGCATTTATATAGCACCTCTCACAAAGTCTCACATCCCAATGTGCCTCCTCAAGAGTGTTTTCAGAAAGGAATCGACACTGAACCACCGAAGGACAGATGACCAAAAGCTCAGACAGAAGAGGGAAAGACAAAAGACTTGCATTTATATAGCACCTTTCACAAATACCAGCCGTCTCAAAGCACTTTTTACAGCCAATGAAGCACTTTTTGAAGTGTAGTCACTGTTGTAATGAGGCAGCCAATTTGCTCACAGCAAGCTCCCACAAACAGCAACGTGATAATAACCAGGTAACCTGGTTTTAGTGATGTCGGCTGGGGGATAAATATTGACCCCAGGACACAGGGGAGAACTTCCCCCCCCTGCTCTTCTTCCAAAATAGTGGCTGTGGGATCTCTCTAACCCACCTGAGAGGGGCAGATGTGAGTGTCGGTTTAATGTCTCATCAGAAAGACTGCACCTCAGACAGTGCAGCACTCCCTCAGTACTGCACTGGAGTGTCAGCATTCGGCTTTTGTGCTGAAGTCCTGGAGTGGGACTTGAACCCGGAACCTTCTGACTCAGAGGTGAGAATGTGACCAATAGGGGGAGGTTTTAAGGAGTATCTGAAAGGAGGGGGAGAGGTTTAAGGAGGGAAGATGTGATACAAACCTCCTTCACTCTCTGTATGAAAGTCCTCTTGCTTCAGGTAAATTTCCTGATCCGTTCTCCCTTCTCCTTAGATCCGTGCAGTGTTTGGATACATGAGGAGATCATGAGGGGGCTACCAATATATTAGAGAAGCTGTGTTGTGACGGAGGGAAGGGTTGGAGATGGGAGGGTCATTATCCACACTTTCATGCCTGAAAGAGGAGGTCATGGGTTCAACTCTCACTCCAGAGTCTGGAGCACATAATCCAAGCCGACACTCCGAGGGCCAGCGCTGAGGGAGCGCTTCACTCTCTGAGGCACCGAATGAGACGCTAACCAAGGAACGCCTGTCTGCCCCCTCGGGTGGTATGTGAAAGGTCTCAAGGCCGCTATTGGAAGAAGAGAGGTGGCAGGGTGGGGTGGGTGGAGGGCATACTGGGGTGGGGGGGGGAGGTGGGGGGAGAGTTCTCCCCTGGGACCAACACCACTTACAGAAAAGACAAACCATTTGCTCATTTGTCTTACTCAGTGTTGGTGGGATCTTGCTGTGCGCAAAACTGGGCTGCCACATTCCACCCCCCCTCCCACTACACGACAACAGTGACGGCGTTCCAACAAAGGGGGGGCTCCGTTGGCTGCGAGGCACTTTGAGCCTCCCCAGGCGCTACAGAAATGCAAGGTCTTTCTTCAGCCCAGATTTGGACAGCTGTTTGTTAAAGGAAGTGGTGGCTGGCGTGAGGGGGGGAGGGGGGGAGCGGAGTGCGGGAAAGTGAGGGGATTTTCCCTCCCACACCGAAACTGGCAATCCCTCATGTTGGAAGCAGTGAGCCTCGAGCCTGAGTTCCCGTTCTGTAAATCATTGACTCCGAAAATACTCACAAGAGAAGGGAAAATAGTTAATCAGCCCTTGTGAAACTTGGCCAGCGTTCCTTAGGCTTCCTGTTGATAAAAACACTGAAAGGAATTCCCCTTGAAACTGGGCTTGCTGTCATGAGTGAGATCACTGGCGAGGGAAGCCTCCAGCGCGAGTATAAAAGGCAGAGCTGCCTGCACCGTCCCTCACAACCTTGCCACCTGCTTCAGCGAGATGCCTGGAGAGAGAGAGTGCGCCATCTGTTACTGCCCCTACACCCGGGGCGCTCGGATCCCCAGGCTCTTGCCTTGCCAGCACACCTTCTGCAGCGAATGCCTCCGGGTCCTCGTCTCCCTGGCGGAGCCCGAGAGCTCGGGCCTCTGCCAGCTCCCCTGCCCCCTCTGCCGGCAGCCCGCCCAGACCTGGTGGGAGGGGGAGGACCTCCTCTTCCCCGTGGACCCTGCCCTCGGGGAGCTGGTCCCAGCGGAGGGACCCCAGGAGGAGGGCGTCGAGGCAGTGAGGACCGGCATGCCGACAGCTCTCAAGCGAGGGGCCAGGAGGTGGGTGAAGAGTCTGAAGAGGAGATTGGGTCTTCACAGACCGAGTCAGTCAAACGTTGATGGTAAGAGTCATTATCAGCGAGGACTGGGGGGCAGCTTGACATATCGATTAAAAACAAGCAAAGTTTTTGGGCACTGAATCAATCGATATGAGGGGGGGGGGGGCATGGTGGGTAGGGAAGTGGAGTTCAGGTAGAAGATCAGCAGTGAAGGGCTGAATGGCCTCCTCCTGCTCCTATCTCTTATGTTCACAAAGTGAAAACCATTTAGAGAGGGAAGAAAGAAGTCGGGGGTATGAGCATTGCAATTCAGATTGGGGGTGGGGGGTGTGGTGGTTGGGGTTAGGATGGCGTCAGTTGTGAGACAGAGGGACGTATATGTGGGAGGAGGCCATTCAGCCCTTCATCCTGTTCCACCTTTCCCTTCAATCTGCCTTGAAGGCTGTGTGGCATTTCTTTTGTCCTTTGGGCTCGGTTACATCGCCTAAAGCAATGAGGGGTGGGCATTACTTAACCACCCACTGCCCCCAAACCCACGACCCCAGTTTATTTCAGTTGAGTTTAGGGTGCGATTCACTCCCCACAGCCCCCCCTCCCTATCACATGCTCTCCCTCGGTGATTCGCTGTACATCAGAGTGCTGCTTTTGCAGAGGAATAGCTGCAGTGACTTGCCACTTCCTTGTGGAGCGGGAGGGTGAGCAAGATGGTTCCAACGCCCCTGGCTTTGGGGCAGATCTTTCCCCCAAACCAGCCTTCAGTAGCCCCCCCTACCCTCCTCCCCACTCACCCCAGCCTCCACCAAAGAAATCTCAGGTACATTGTGAGAAAATATGGGTGGGACCCCTCACCCATCCCTGGGGTCAAGGACCCCCTGAACCAACTCGGCTACTGTAAACAGCACAATGGGTCCTTGAAGTAATAGGCTTCAGGAGGACATGGACTAACTGGTGAGCTGGGCAGACACATGGCAGATACAGTTTAATAGAGAAATCTGAAGTGATGCATTTCAGTCAGAAGGATGAGAGATCATACGATCTACAGTAAATGGTACAATTTTAAAAATAGCCCAGATGTGTATGGACACAAATCTTTGAAAGAGGCAGAAAAAGTTAAAAAGTTTGTTACTAAAAGCAACCTTGGTTTCGCTAGTCAGGGAATAGAGTAGAAATGCAAACAAGAAATGTTAACAGGGATTCAGCCCCAGCTGGAGGATTGTGTCCGATTCTGGGCTCCACACTTTAGGATGTCAAGCCCTGGGAGAGGGTGCGGAGGAGATTTACCCAGAATGGGACCAGGGATGAGGGGCTTCAGTTCATGTGGAGAGAGACTGGAGAAGCTGGGATTGTTCCCCTTGGAGCAGAGAAGGTTAAGGGGGAGATTTATTCGAGGCTTTCAAAATGATGAGGGGTTTGGATAGAGTGAATAAGGAGAAACTGTTTCCATTGGCGGGAGGGTCGGTAACCAGAGGGACACAGATTGAAGAGAATCGGGAAAAGAACTGGGGGGGCGGTGGGGAGATGAGGAGAGTTTTTATTCCACAGCGAGTTGTGATCTGGAAGGCGCTGCCTGAAAGGGCAGTGGAAGCAGATTCAGTAGGAACTTTCAAAAGGGAAATTGTATAAAGGGGAAAAATTGAGCAGGGCTATGAGAGAAAGAGCGGCGGTGGGAAGTGGACTAACTGGAGTCTTTCAAAGGGCCAGCACGTGCATGGTGGGCTGAATGTTTAACTTTATGATTGACCTGGTGGTACTCCAGGTATAGTTTAACTCTGCTCACTCTCGGTTTTGGGAGGAATGGCACAACCTGACCTCAATTTTCATGTCTTTCAGCTATCTGTGTGAACATGTATGATATGGCCCTGATGGCAAGTTCTCACTTAATGTAAAGCGAAGCCTCTGGTGAAGGTCAAGGCGCGATCGGCTTGGCTAACTGATCCGAGTTAAAGGGACAGCGCACCTGCATTCTGAGACCAGCAGGGGGTGGAAAATGCATTCCCTTGGCCTCCCTACAACGCCAACCTGGATTATGGGGGGGTGAGCCTTTCCCAACACACACGACATTCCATCCCCCACCCCCACCCCCCCAAAAGCCCCATGTAAAATGAAAAGCCTTGAAGATGGTTGGGGGGGGGGGTGCTTCGTGCTTGATGGTTCCTCTCCCGGCCAACAAGCCAAGGTCGGCCAGAGCCCAGCAACATGAATTCAAGTGGCCGGACTCCTGGTGGCTGCACAACGTGGTCAGTTGCTGGACCCGTAGACCACCAGCCAGCTGGGGTCAAAGAGACTATCTTGAAGCCCACAGCCATGAAGCTATCAACAGCATCGCCTCAGCGTTGGGCAGCTCCACTTTATGGCGAGGCCTATTTTGCTTCTGCTAAATTGGGGCCCTGGTGTTAAAGCTTTCATCTGTGTTTATGGTTTCTCTTTAAAAGTGGCTTTCGTTTTTTTTGAGGTTGGCGATGTTGGGGGGGAGGGGCGGCTGGGGTGGGGGGGGTTGGCGATGCGACTTATCCCCAGGGTGCGATGTTTGTGCCGGGTTTTACAGCGAGTTTAAGCCATTTGTATAGATTTAGGTAACCTCTGCTCCCCTGCCAAACCCCACCCCCCCCCAACCCTGTTACCGTCAGCGATACTGCCAAAAGAGACTATTAACTGGCGGCATCTCCCTGACAATATGGGCGGGCTTGTTTGTGCCGTGGTGTTGTCATGTTGCCGTGGCAACGGCATGCTTCTCAATTTGTGGCCTATTTCCAAATCTCTTAGTCATAAACTTGGCGAAAGAACTTCCGCAACACACGGGAGAAGACTTGTTAAAGTTTAATCGGCCATTTAGTTGGCCAGGTCACCCAGTGCTCCAAGAACAGGTGCCATCTTTCCAGGCCTCAAAGCCTGGAGTAGGCCTTACAGGGAAGCCGGGCGGCGGACTGGGCCCATACGGATATATTCCTAAACATCCTGTCAGGCAGGGCAAGGGGATAAAAATACCTCATTCTCAAACTGATTCGTGCTGTAATTAGGGTAGTTGCCAACTCTTGTTGTACGTACGCCTGGAGGTTTTATCACATGACTTTTTTGCGCCCAACCACCGCCCCACTTGGTCAAATAGCCCCTTTTCCCATCTCCAATTTTTGAATAATTAATAAACTGAAGAGAATGGGGGAGAAATACATTTTTGAAAAAAAATAATGATTTTTCTCAGGGTTTGCTCCGGATGTAATTCCTTAAAAGTCGGGGATATGGGGGTAGTGCGGGTAGGTGGAGTTGGGGTAGAAGATCAGCCATGATGGAATTGGATGGCAGAGCAGGATCAAGGGGCCAAATTGCCTATTCCTGCTCCGATCACTTAGGTTTCTCATGATTAGTCCACAAAAGACTCCGAAATGAGCTAGTAATTGGAGGGCTTTGGGAACAAGAGGCCAAAGCCATCTGTTCTCCCCAAGTATGCTGCATCACCACTTGTCGTGTATTTCAGTACTCCCATCTTGTATCCCAAGTGGTGGTAACTACACCATCCTGTGTGGTACTGAATGGTACAGACTAGGAGGGCTTCACATTCCTGCCCTGGTCTATTATGGAACCCACTGGTCAAAAAATGGTCAAATCGAATAATTTGCTACCTAGGTCACCCCTTATCGTGTTTCCTCTCAGCTTTTGCTGTGCAAAAAGAAGAGGGGAAAACCAGCAGGAATGTTACAGCCTGTGATTTCCAGTCTTGGATCTTCAGTATTATCTTAGGTATTATAATAAATTACATTTGTGAATTTAGCCAGCACTGTAAATGCAATCTTACTGTATATGTTTAAATTTTGTGTGAAACTGGAAGTGCTAATTATTATGTATTTAATTTTCATTTAAAAAATAAAAAATATTGTGAAGTATCTTTACAGTCCTTTTGTTTCTTTGTGCCGAATATCACCAGTTCTGAAAATTCTTCTGGGTGCCTATTATGAGGGTTGAGAAAGCTATCCTCACAGCCCCCCTTAAAAAACAAAAACAATTTTTTATACACGCTAGTTCACCTCTGGCTATGCTCACAGTTAGTCGGAGGGACAGATGGCCTGAGATATTTGTGACTGGGGGATGAGATGGTAGGACTCTGGCGCTTACCTAGTCAAAGCTTATGGGGTCACAGGGTGCACATGTAAAAGCACAGGAATAGGGTGAGACCATTCAGCCCCTCCAGCCTATCTAACCATTCAATTAGATCATGGTTAATCTGTATCTTAACTCTCTACCTGCCTTGGTTCCAAATTGCCACAATCCTTCATTTCAAATTCACAAATGACATCCTGTGTGACTGTGACGAAGGTAAACTTTCCCTCCTTGTCCTTCTCAGCCTGTCCGCAGCCTTTGACACGATTTGACCAGACCATCCTCCTCCAACACCTCTCCACTGTTGTCCAGCTGGGTGAACATGTATTCATAGCCAGAGAATCGCTTGTAATGGCTTCTCTTCCTGCCCTCACACTCTTATCTCTGGTCTCCCCCAGGGGTCTATCCGTCTTTCTCATCCACATGCTGCTGCTCAGTGACATCATCTGAAAACACGGTGTTAGTTTTCACATGTACGCTGACCACATCCAGCTTGACCTCACCACCTCCTCTCTCTCGACCCCTCCACTGTCTCTCCGTTATCAGACTGCTTATCCAACATCCAGGACTGGGTGGGCAGGAACTTCCTCCAGTTAGACATTGGGAAGACTGAAGCCATTGTTTACCGGTCCCCACTCCAAACTCCGTTCCCGAGGAACCGACTCCATCCATCTCCCTGGCAACAGCCTGAGATATAAACCAGTCTGTTCACAACCTCGGTGTCACGTTTGACCCTGAGCTGAACTTCTGACCTCATATCCACGCCATCACTGAGACCACCCATTTCCACCTCTGTAATATCGCGCGACTCCACCCCAGTCACAGCTCATCTGCTGTGGAAGCCCTCATTCCTGCTTTTGTTGCCTCCAGACGCGACTAATCCAACACCCTCCTGGCTGGCCTCCCACATTCTACCCTCCGTAAACTTGAGGTCATCCAAAACTCTGCTGCCTGTGTCCAAACTCACACCGAGTCCCGTTCCCCTATCATCCCCTGTGCCCGCTGACCCACACTGGCTCCCGGTCAAGCCACATTTGATTTTAAAATTCTTATCCTTGTGTCCAAATCCCTCTATGGCCTCGCCCCCTCCCTATCTCCACCTCTGCGCGTCTCTCTCCTCCTTTAAGATGGTCCTTAAAACCGGCCTCTTTGACCAAGCTTTTGGTCACCTGACCCTAATATCTCCTCACGTAACTTGGCAGTGTGTTTTGTTTGATAATGCTCCTGTGAAGTGCCTTGGGACATGTTATTTCGGTAAAGGGCACTATGGGAATAGGAGGTGTTGTTGTACTCTGTGCCTGGTTATAGGGACACAAGTGAATCCTCAGTTAATGCCCACTGCCTGTATACAGTTAAACACAGTTCATACAGAGGAAGCACAGGAAGGTGAGCAAGGGAGTGGGATTGGACTGAGTGACATAGAGAGGTGGAAAACTCTCTCTGCCACCTATCTGACAGTGAGCCCTCTGCTTGTAAACTTGTGCCCTTGATTGTCACCCCCCTTTTCATAGAAACACAGAAACTAGGAGCAGGAGGAGGCCATTTGGCCCTTCGAGCCTGCTCCGCCATTCATTATGATCATGGCTGATCATCCAACTCAATAGCCTGCTCCCACTTTCTCCCCATATCCATTTGGTCCCTTTCGCCCCAAGAGCTGTTTCTAACTCCTTCTTGAAAACATACAATGTTTTGGTCTCAACTACTTTCTGTGGTAGTGAATTCCACAGGCTCACCACTCTCTGGGTGAAGAAATTTCTCCTCATCTCAATCCTAAATGGTCTACCCCATATCCTCAGACTGTGACCCCTGGTTCTGGACTCCCCCACCATCGGGAACATCCTTCCTGCATCTACCCTGTCTAGTCCTGTTAGAATTTTATAGGTTTCTATGAGATCCCCCCCTCATTCTTCTGAACTCCAGCGAATATAATCCTAATCGACTCAATCTCTCCTCATACGTCAGTCCCGCCATCCCAGGAATCAGTCGGGTAAACCTTCGCTGCACTCCCTCTATAGCAAGAACAGCCTTCCTCAGATAAGGAGACCAAAACTGAACACAATACTCCAGCTGTGGTCTCACCAAGGCCCTGTACAATTGCAGCAAGACATCCCTGTGCTGCTTCATGCTCTCGTCGGGACCTGGAAAAATTTATTAATTTTGCTTCCAATCTCCACCCCTCCATTATTTTCACATGGTCCATCTCTGACACTTCCCTTCCCTTCCTTGACCTCTCTGTCTCAATTTCTGATGATAGACTGTCCACCAATATCCATTACAAGCCTACCGACTCCTACAGCTACCTCGACTACAGCTCCTCACACCCCACTTCCTGTAAGGACTCCATCCCATTCTCTGATGTCCTTCGCCTCCGTTGCATCTGTTCTGATGATGCTACCTCCAAAAACAGTTCCTCTGACATGTCCTCCTTCTTCCTTAACCGAGGTTTTCCACCCACGGTCGTTGACAGGGCCCTCAACCGTGTCCGGCCCATCTCCCGTACATCTGTCCTCACGCCTTCTCCTCCCTCCCAGAAACATGATAGGGTCCCCCTTGTCCTCACTTATCACCCCACCAGCCTCCGCATTCAAAGGATCATCCTCCGCCATTTCCGCCAACTCCAGCATGATGCCACCACCAAATACATCTTCCCTTCACCCCCCCGGCGGCATTCCGTAGGGATCGTTCCCTCCGGGACACCCTGGTCCACTCCTCCATCACCCCCTACTCCTCAACCCCCACCTATGGCACCTCCCCATGCCCACGCAGAAGATGCAACACCTGCCCCTTCACTTCCTCTCTCCTCACCGTCCAAGGGCCCAAACACTCCTTTCAAATGAAGCAGCATTTCACTTGCACTTCCCTCAACTTATTCGTTGCTCCCAATGCGGTTTCCTCTACATTGGAAAGACCAAACGCAGACTGGGTGACCGCTTTGCAGAACACCTTTGGTCTGTCTGCAAGCATTACCCAGACCTCCCTGTCACTTGCCATTTCAACACTCCACCCTGCTCTCTTGCCCACATGTCCGTCCTTGGCTTGCTGCAATGTTCCAGTGAAGCTCAAAGCAAACTGGAGGAACAGCACCTCATCTTCCGACTAGGCACTTTACAGCCTTCCGGACTGAATATTGAGTTCAACAAATTTAGATCTTGAACTCTCTCCTCCATCCCCACCCCCTTTCCGTTTCTTCCCCCTCCTTTTTGTTTTTTCCAATAATTTATATAGATTTTTCTTTTCCCACCTATTTCCATTATTTTTAAATGTATTTCCACCCATTGCTTATCTATACCTTTTATGCCCTTTTAGTATTATTTCACCCCACCCCACTAGAGCTATCTGTACCTTGCGTGTCTTGCTCTCTACTCTTAATTAGCACATTCCTTTAGATAATATCACCACCTTCAACACCTCTTTGTTCTTTTGCCTGTGACATCTTTTGGTTATCTCCACCTATCACTGGCTGCTAGTCCCAACAACCACCTCCCTTAAACCAGCTTATATTTCACCCCTTTCCTATTTTTACTTAGTTCTGTTGAAGGGTCATGAGGACTCGAAACGTCAGCTGTGCTCTTCTCCGCCGATGCTGCCAGGCCTGCTGAGTTTTTCCAGGTATTTCTGTTTCTATCCCTGTTCCTGTACTCGAATCCTCTGGCTATGAAGGCCAACATACCATTTGCCTTCTTTACCGCCTGCTGCACCTACATGCTTACCTTCAGCGACTGGTTTTCGAGGTGCAAGCAGCCGACCTTTAAAAGCCACTGTGTCATCGCGTGTATGATCGATGCAAGGAGAACACTCACTGTATGGCCCCAGAGGGGACCTTCTACAATATCAAATCACAGGCAAGCTCCTAAAGGCCTTCACAAATTTATTCGGGCATGTACGTAGCTCAGGAGCAGTCGCCCTGGCAACATGTTGGGTGGGGGGGAGGGGGAGAGGGGAGGGAGGTGTGGGTGCAATTTGATGGGACCCACAAGTATGATAACTCCACCAGATTATAAAGTCTTGACTTGAGTGCTGTGCGAGAGACCTGAGCCCATAAACTTCCTTCACAAAGATCTCCTACTTGGCATAGGTCCCGGATCCTATGTGAAGGTTAACGTGGCTTTCGTACAGATCAGCCTGCCCTCTCCCGCATAGGGAAAATTTGCCGACAGACACGTGTCTGTCCACTTGAGCATCGCCATGTGATTCCTCCTGAAAGTGAGTGCTGAGTGTGGCATTTCAGGAAGGCTTCAGATTGCTCCCAGGCCGGCACCCACTCGGAACGGCCTCATCTCCATATTAATGGCTTGCCAGGCAGGAAAGTCCCACATTGATGATTAACTGTTGAATCTCGCAATTCAGAACTGTTGGGCAAACTGGGAAGTTTGAGGGGACTGATGACTCAGTCAAGTCTAGAGTTGTTCCAAATGGTCTGTGGTGCCCCTGGGCCTAGAAAGGAGGCGGGTCAGACAACTTATAGAACATTATAAAACAGAAGGATGTCATTCGGCCCATTGTCCTTGTGCTAGCTCTCAGTAAGGGCTGTCCACTCAGACTCAAACCCCTGCTCTAATTATCATTTTGTACCATTTATCCATTTTCCTTTGTCAACTATATGGCATTTTACATCTATCACTGTTTTGTGTCTTGCAAACAGGCTCCTAATCTCCTAATCTCTCCATATGTCCTACTTCCCTTGACAGCACCTTTCAAATCCACGACCACTACCATCTAGAAGGACAAGGGCAGCAGATAGATGGGAACACCACCACCTGGAAGTTCCCCTCCAAGCCGCTCACCATCCTGACTTGGGAATATATCGGCCGTTCCTTCACTGTCGCTGGGTCAAAATCCTGGAACTCCCTCCCTAACAGCACGGTGGGTGTACCTACACCACATGGACTGCAGCGGTTCAAGAAGGCAGCTCACCACCACCTTCTCAAGGGCAATTAGGGATGGGCAATAAATGCTGGCCCAGCCAGTGAAGCCCACATCCCGTGAATGAATAACAAAAAATAGTGATGACTTAAATTGAGGCCCTTCAGTTACTGACTGAATAGTCAGAATTCCCAACTTAACTCAGGAAAATAATGTTGAACACTATCACTAGATTTCCTTCACTCTAGCTTTGGAGTTTATTTCATAAACCCCTCTGCCTCTTTCTCCACCTTTGTGCAGTATAAGAACAAGAGGAGGCCATTCAGTCCCTCAATACCTGCATCTGAACTCCATCTACTCTCTTTGGATCCATTACCTCAGTAGCCTTACCCAGTAAAAATTTATCTCACTGCTTTTGAATTTTCAACTGACCTCCATCCTCATCAGCATTTTGAGGGAGAATGTTTTCAGAATTGGAAAGGCCAAACAAATGGTTAATCAAGTGCCATGGAAGCGTACACAACAGGAGACCACTCGGCCCATTGTATCTCTCCTGGCTCCTTGAAAGAGCTCTCCAATTAGTCCCACTTGCCCCTGCTATTTCCCCCACAGCCCTGCAAATTTTTCCCCTTTAAGTATTTCTCCAGTTACCCCTTTTGAAAGTTCCTATTGAATCTGCTTCCACCGCCCTTTCAGACAGCGCCTTCCAGATCACAACAACTCTCTGTGGAAAAACAATTCTCCTCATCTCCCCCTCTGGTTCATTTACCGATTCTCTTCAATCTGTGTCCCTCTGGTTACCGACCCTCCCACCACTGGAAACAGTTTCTCCTTGTTCACTCTATCCAAACCCCTCATCATTTTGAACACCTTGATTAAATCTTCCCCTTAACCTTCTCTGCTCTAAGGAGAACAATCCCAGCTTCTCCTGTCTCTCCATGTAATATCACAATAGTATCTTTGCTGTTGATCCAATTAACATCGTACAGGAACTTTAACAGGGCCGGGAGCTGTGAGCAGGCACAGTGCAGCAAACAAGACCTGTTTGTACTGTTCCTGCAGGTGTGCAAAACAAGGAGACTCGAGGGAATAAGAGACATGGAAAATCACAGGCAGGTACCCTGGGTGAGAGCAGACAGCTGAGTATTACTGCCAGCGACGCCAGGACACAGCAGTCACTGCTGCCATCCAGATTGTAAACGACTGCTGCTGAGTGCGAGGTCCTTCCAGCAGAAAGGACTGGACATTCGGCTCTTCCCTCC
The DNA here is from genome assembly GCF_964194155.1 of Cetorhinus maximus. Classification (NCBI taxonomy): domain Eukaryota; kingdom Metazoa; phylum Chordata; class Chondrichthyes; order Lamniformes; family Cetorhinidae; genus Cetorhinus; species Cetorhinus maximus. Next base: position 10,659,133 of record NC_135912.1, on the reverse strand, counting down.
AACCCTTGGGGATTGTTACCGAAAGTGGACGGAGAAGATCGGATTGTCCTGCCAGCAGAGGTTGACTTATCAGCACTCCCAACATCCTCGCCCAACTCAAAAGGTAGCAGCTGCAGAAGGTAAGGGCACAGGAACATGTGGCGACTTGAGTCTGTTCCGATACTAGTGGGAAACAATCTACTGCTCTTTTTGATGTGCCATCCCCAGGCTGAAGCGATTGGAACTTTTGCTCCAATGATTGATGTATTAGGAATGTGTGGGAAGAGGTTTAGCATTTGGTGATTCTATGTACACAAGAATTAGGAGCAGGAGGAGGCCATTCAGCCCCTCAAGCCTGCTCCGCTAGTCAGCAAGATCATGACTGATCTGTTTGTGGCTTCAACTCCACTTTCCTGTCCACCCCCATAACGCTCGACTCCCTTGTTGATCAACAATCTGTCTAACTCGGCCTTGACTATATTCAGTGACCCATCCTCCACTGCTCACTGGGGAAGAGAATTCCACAGTCAAACAACCTCTGAGAGAAAAAAATTCCTCCTCATCTCCGTCTTAAATGGGAGACCTCTTATTTTTAAACTGTGCCCTTTAGTTCTAGATTCTCCTACGAGGGGAAACATCCTCTCAGCACCCACCCTGTCAAGCCCCCCTCAGGATCTTAAAGGTTTCAATAAGATTACCTCTCATTTTTTTTAAACTCCAATGGGTAAAGGCCTAACTGTTCAACCTTTCTTCATAAGATAACCTCTTCATCCAGGAATGAGTCGAGTGAACCTTCTCTGAACTGCTTCCAAAGCAATTATATTCTTCCTTAATTAAGGAGAGAAAAATGTACACAGTATTCCAGATGTAATGGGAGGGAATGGGAAATTTTTAAGGAGTATCTTACAGGAAGAGAGAGGTTTAGGGAGGGAATTCCAGATTTTGGGGCCCAGGCAGCTGAAGGCACAGCCGCCAATTGTGAAACGATGGAAATCGGGGATGCTCAAGAGGCCAGAATTACTCCATAGGCGCCTTTGCATATTAACAATGGGAATTGCTCCATGCAGTCTCGAACTGTCCACAGCCTTTGACACGTTGACCACACCACCCTCTTCCAACCACCCCCTCCACTGCCGACCAGCTGGGTGGGAATGCTCTCACTTGGCTCCATTCTTATTGATCTAATCATAGCCAGAGAATCATTTGTAATGGCTTCTCTTCCTGTCCCTGCTCTGTTATCTCTGGTGTCCCCCCGCCAAGGATCTATCCTTGGCCTTCTCCTATTTCCCATGTAGAAGCTGCCCACAGCAGCATCATCTGAAACCACATGTTTTCACATGTACACTGATGTCCTCAGTACCTCAAAGTCCCACATTGATGATTAACTGTTGAATCTCGCAATTCAGAACTGTTGGGCAAACTGGGAAGTTTGAGGGGACTGATGACTCAGTCAAGTGTAGGGTTGTTCCAAATGGTCTGTGGTGCTCCTGGGCCTAGAAAGGAGGCGGGTCAGACAACTTATAGAACATTATAAAATAGATGGAGGTCATTCGGCCCATTGCCCTTGTGCTAGCTCTCAGTAAGGGCTGTCCACTCAGACTCAAACCCCTGCTCTAATTATCATTTTGTACCATTTATCCATTTTCCTTTGTCAACTATATGGCATTCTACATCTATCACTGTTCCGTGTCTTGCAAACAGGCTCCTAATCTCCTAATCTCTCCATGTGTCCTACTTCCCTTGACTGCACCTTTCAAGTCCTGACCACTACCATCTAGAAGGACAAAGGCAGCAGACAGATGGGAACACCACCACCTGGAAGTTCCCCTCCAAGCCGCTCACCATCCTGACTTGGGACTATATCGCTGTTCCTTCATTGTCACTGGGTCAAACTCCTGGAACTCCCTCCCTAACAGCACGGTGGGTGTACCTACACCACATGGACTGCAGCGGTTCAAGAAGGCAGCTCACCACCACCTTCTCAAGGGCAATTAGGGATGGGCAATAAATGCTGGCCCAGCCAGTGAAGCCCACAGTACACAGTGTACACAGTATTCCAGATGTAATTGGAGGGAATGGGAAATTTTTAAGGAGTATCTTACAGAAAGAGAGAGGTTTAGGGAGGGAATTCCAGATTTTGGGGCCCAGGCAGCTGAAGGCACACCACCTCAGCACCACCTTTCTCCACTCCTCCACTGACCCCTCCAGGTAGTTCTCCACCTCAGTGTCAGAGATGGAAACTTACAAAGATGTTAGTTTCCATCACTGAGACCACCCATTTCCCCCTCTGTAACATTGCCTGACTCCACCCCAGTCACAGCTCATCCGCTGTGGAAACTCTCATTCCTGCCTTTGTTGCCTCCAGACGCGAATATTCCAACACCCTCCTGGCTGGCCTCCCACATTCTACCCTCCGTAAACTTGAGGTCATCCAAAACTCTGCTGCCCGTGTCCGAACTCACACCGAGTCCCGTTCCCCTATCACCCCCTGTGCTCGCTGACCCACACTGGCTCCTGGTCAAGCAACATCTTGATTTTAAAATTCTTATCCTTGTATTAATATCCCTCCATGGCCTCGGCCCCTCCCTATCTCTGTAATCTCCTCCAGCCCCCACAACCCTCTCTATCTTTGTAATCTCCTCCAGCCCCCACAACCCTCCCTATCTCTGTAATCTCCTCCAGCCCCCACAACCCTCCCTATCTCTGTAATCTCCTCCAGCCCCTACAACCCTCCCGATCTCTGTAATCTCCTCCAGCCCCCACAACCCTCCCTATCTCTGTAATCTCCTCCAGTCCCCACAGCCCTCCCTATCTCTGTAATCTCCTCCAGCCCCCACAACCCTCCCTATCTCTGTAATCTCCTCCAGCCCCCACAAACCCCCAAGATCCCTGCGCTCCTCCAATTCCGGCCTCCTGAGCATCCCATCGCTCCACCATTGGCGGCTGTGCCTTCAGCTGCCTGGGGGCCTTAAGCTCTGGAATTCCCTCCCTAAACCTCGCAGTCTCTCTCTCCTCCTTTAAGGCGCTTCTTAAGACTAACCTCCTTCACCAAAATTTGATACATTTGTTCTGTTATGTCCTTCTGTGACTCAGTTTCAAAAATATTTTTTATTGTTATTGCTTTTGTTCAGTGTCTTGGGACAATCGGCGGTGTTAAAGGCACTATCCAAGTGCTAGTTGTTGTTGGAGTCTTGGGTGCTATGGGAATGAGTCAGAAGGGAATTGGTCCTCCGGGATTCTAGCTATTGGGAATGAATGGCATGGGGTGTGGTCCTGGGGGATCCCATAAAATGGGAATGAATGCAAAGGGGTTTGATCCATAGAATCTCCATGTCATGGGAATGAAAGGGAAAGTACTGAGACTTGGACTGTACGGATCTGGAATGAATGGGAAGGGGATTATTCCTTGGGTTGTCTCTGTAGTGGGGATGAAAGGGAAAGTACTGAGACTTGGACTGTACGGAACAGGAATGAATGGGAAGGGGATTATTCCTTGGGGTGTCTCTGTGGTGGGGATGAATGGGAAAGTACTGAGACTTGGACTGTACAGAACAGGAATGAATGGGAAGGGGATTATTCCTTGGGTTGTCTCTGTAGTGGGGATGAATGGGGAAGTACTGAGACTTGGACTGTACAGAACAGGAATGAATGGGAAGGGGATTATTCCTTGGGTTGCCTCTGTAGTGGGGATGAATGGGAAAGTACTGAGGCTTGGGCTATATGGAACAGGAATGATTGGGAATAGTGCACTGGGGATTGACACAATGAGATGAAGTCTGGCTGATAGGGATTCCAAGCCCTCAGAACTCTCTCCATATGGTTTATTTCTGGAGTTTCAGGGTTTCTTTTTCTCAATGACTGATGCTTCACTTTCCATTTTCTTCAGTATCAGTAACGTACAAAGATTCGGAGAAAGTGAAGGAGACAATTGTTGAGTCGACAAGAAGAGGTCAACCTGCCAACCTCTTTTCACAAACTCAACGCACTAAGCTTGGATCAGAGTGAAACAGAAAGTGGACGGGATCGATCAGAAAGACTCTTTGGTTGCCTTGTGTTGGTCAGCTGAACTAAGGCAGCTCATCAGGAGAGAGAGACACTGAACCTTAGGCCAGGAAAATGGAGCTACATGTAAGCATTCCTCCCTTCAGTGTCAAGTGACAATTTGCGATCGCACTGAGGACTAAGCTTCTCGCCAGATCAGCCTCTGGAGAAAGTGGAAATAAGGAATTCAGGCCATCTGTGTCGTTGCTACGGTGAATGAGGGTCGTCCATTCTGGTGTGAACAGTGGTTGACCTCTCCCCTCTTTCCTGTTGTGTGGACCAATTGTCTTGTCTGTTTTCTGTTTGGCCAATTCACTCAGGAACAGAAGCACCTGAGCCTCGCAATCGGGGTGAACCACTTGTTACATCACCAAAGGACCTTACGGGAATCTCTTGGGCAGCAAGTAATTGGCATTTGTTAGTTGGACGGTCCAAGTGCCCTTGGGTGACTGCTCGCCCAGACGCCTGGCACAAGCCACTTACAAGGTGACCTTGATGTGGAGGCAACATTGCATGTCAAATAGAAATGACAAAGGTGGCACATTCTTCCTGAACGTAGGGCTGGTGAATAGTGGGCAACACACAGCTAGCTCTCAAACATCGGGGCATCCTGCAGCGTGGGCACCCTGACTTTGACAAACCAATAGGAGGAGAAGCTGAGGGAGCTGTGATTCTTTTCATTGTCATCCCTCATGCGCCAACTTCAAACCTAGGTACGGTTAGCAACCAGCTCCAGACTGGACATTGCTGGCTGCACTGAGACAGCAATTAGCAATCAGGAAGCAAAGACAGCCAGCAAAGTTTCTTGGGAAAGACACCATCAACACCCGTCAAACAGCACCATTTACGTCCCCTTTGATCACATTTTGGTTTAATGTTTGTAAGTTTCCTTTAACGTTTGACTTTCTGCTTGCAGTGTCCCTTTAACATCTTGTTTTGTCCCTCGTTTTTCCTCATTTAGTTTAATTGGTTTCATCCAAAGAAAAGCACCATTAACGTGGTAAATCCTCCTGAAGAGTGTAATCAGGCAAAACCTGAGGAGATATTGGGTCAGGTGACCAAACATATGGTCAGAGAGTTTTAGACATATTTTAAAGGAGAGAAATGTGCAGGAATCTGGGGAGGGGATTCCAGAGTTTTGGGTCTAAACAGTTGGAGGCCATCTGACCGTTAGGAGAGTGTAACCACCCCGAATTTGGCCAGGGATATTTTCTTGTCCACCCTGATCCTAGTTCATTCAACCCTTTGAAAATTGTTCCTGTCGAAGGGATCTCAGGTGACTGGGGACCCCAGCTGCACTGAATCCCATGTGAGCAGGGAGGGCATGCTCCAGGACCTGTCAACAGCCGTGCCTGCAAACCACTCCATGTCAGGCCACCTCCCCGGAGGCCATTTGTTTACCGTGAGTCAGTGACTCGCACCGAGTGTCTGCTTTTCAACTCGGCACCAGATAACGGGGAACAAGCATCTTGTTAGGGATCAACAAAGCAATTTGATGGGAGAGTTGGTGGGGGGAATTGGAGGTGGAAAATTAGGCCCAATCTCAAGTTGAAGCAGTTGGCCACATCAGACTCTGCCTTTTCCCGGCGGGGTTTATCCGAAGCTGTTTTTACTTGAACAACTTTGAATACAAAAAGGAGCGGGAGTTATCCTCATCCAAGTCTGCAGGAAGCAGGTTGAAGACTCTAAAGGGTGAAGCCTGGGCTGTAGAGTTGTGAGGGGGTGAGAGGAGACCAGGTCTCTAGGGGGGAAGAACGAGTTAGTGGCTTTAAGTTTCTGAGGAGTGATTAGTTGGCCTCAGTTGGCCCAAAGGCCTTTACAGTGGGCCCTACTCAAGCCAATTGGACAAAGGCTTCAAGTGTAACAGGGCAATGACAGTGTCTGAGCCTTCAGGGCCACTTGACAATGAATTGGACAAGGTGGATCTGGAATGTTCCATCTGCTGCCACGACTACAACTGGACTGACAAATGCCCTCGGGAGCTGGAGTGCCTCCATAGTTTCTGCACCGAATGCCTCACTAAAATGGAGGGTCAACCAGCCAACTCCTGCCGCTACATCTGTTGTCCGTTGTGCAGGTACTCCACCGAGCTGATGGCCTCGGGAGCTCTGGGCCTACCCCGCCAGGAGCAGATCCTCGAGGAGCTGCCGGTCAAGCCAGACGCGTGTGGCATCCCGTCAGCCACTCTGAGCCAGCAGGTCATCCTGACCCTGGACTCGGGCGAGACCACTGTCATCATGCTTCCCACGGTCAGCCTGAGTGTGGAGCAGGGGGACGGGCATCGGGAAGAGAGGGGGTGGAGCCCCCAGGAGACCCCCCTCCTCCATCAGAACCAGAAGCACCAGGTGATGGTCTGCCTGAGGAAGGCTTCCTGGCGACTGGCCACCCTTCTCGTCCTGACCTGCATCGCCGCTTTCGTGCTTGGGCCTCGACTGTTTTAGCTCCAACTGAAGCTGAGCCCAGGACCCCTCCATCCAGTGTTGTTGGGGGGGGGGAGATGCTCCCCTTGAAGGGGGACAGGGGCTGAAGATTACAGAGAACCTACGGCAAGAGCCACAGGTCACTCAGCCTGAGTCCTCATGAGTCTCCTCACACCCCTCTTCATCTCGCCCCATCAGCATGCCCTTTTGGACACAACACAACATATTCTCCAATCCACCATCCCCTCAAGCATCTCACTTGGGATTGAACCAGCACAGAATGATAAAGCAAAGTCTCCTCACGCTCTTACATTTTCTATCCCCCCGCCCCAGTGTCACCAACTTTCTCCTTGACTTGCTCTCTTACTCCTCTCTCTCACACACACACACACACACCCTCCCTTTCTTCTCTCTCTCCTTTTCACTCTCTGATTTGTCTCTCTCTCACACACACTCTCTCCCTTTCTCCTCTCTCTTTTCATATCTCTCGCTCTCTTTCATCTCTCCTGCTCTCTCTCACACACTATCTCCCTCGGTCTCTCTCACAATCTCCCTTTCCCCTCTCTCTCAATCCCTTTTTCCCTCTTTTGCTCTCACTCTTTCCTCTCTCCCTCTCTCTCTCTCACACACACTCTCTTTCTCCTCCCTCTTCCTGTCTCCCTCTCTCTGCTGGCCGTAAAAGTTCTACATGAAGTGAGAGAGTCATCGTGTTTCGATAGAGTTGTGAGTTTGCTAATCCAAAGTCCCCGGGGGCAGGATTTCTGGGCTGGAGGACCCGGGAGTAGCCGGGAAATAGTCCGCTGCCTGCGATCGGCTCCCGGCCACGATTTCACGCTGATAACCACAGCGCTGCCGGTGTGAGGGCAGGAGGAGGGTAAACGCCAGAGTCTGTGAAGAGCTGCCTCAGGGAGCTGAAGAACTTTAAAATCAAAAATAAAGATTTGGAGATTCTGAAAAAAAATGTTCCCACATAGGCCTCACCCACATGAACATATCCAGAATAAAAATGATTTTATGATTTCGAGTGGGCTGAATCACTAATTGCAGAGTGACCCAGAGTACACTGGGATGTTAAAATTATCCCCAATGAAAGCTGGTGGGAACGGGATACACTAAACAAGTGACAGTGTAGAGGGAGCTTTACTCTGTATCTAACCCCGTGCTGTACCTGTCCTGGGAGTGTTTGATGAGGACAGTGTAGAGGGAGCTTTACTCTGTATCTAACCCCGTGCTGTACCTGTCCTGGGAGTGTTTGATGGGGACAGTGTAGAGGGAGCTTTACTCTGTATCTAACCCCGTGCTGTACCTGTCCTGGGAGTGTTTGATGGGGACAGTGTAGAGGGAGCTTTACTCCGTATCTAACCCCGTGCTGTACCTGTCCTGGGAGTGTTTGATGGGGACAGTGTAGAGGGAGCTTTACTCTGTATCTAACCCTGTGCTGTACCTGTCCTGGGAGTGTTTGATGGGGACGGTGTAGAGGGAGCTTTACTCTGTATCTAACCCCGTGCTGTACCTGTCCTGGGAGTGTTTGATGGGGACAGTGTAGAGGGAGCTTTACTCTGTATCTAACCCCGTGCTGTACCTGTCCTGGGAGTGTTTAATGGGACGGTGTAGAGGGAGCTTTACTCTGTATCTAACCCCGTGCTGTACCTGTCCTAGGAATGTTTGATGGGGATGATGTAGAGGGAGCTTTACTCTGTATCTAACCCCGTGCTGTACCTGTCCTGGGAGTGTTTGATGGGGACAGTGTAGAGGCAGCTTTACTCTGTATCTAACCCCGTGCTGTACCTGTCCTGGGGGTGTTTGATGGGGACAGTGTAGAGGGAGCTTTACTCTGTATCTAACCCCATGCTGTACCTGTCATGGGAGTGTTTGATGGGGACAGTGTAGAGGGAGCTTTACTCTGTATCTAACCCCGTGCTGTACCTGTCATGGGAGTGTTTGATGGGAACAGTGTAGAGGGAGCTTTACTCTTTATCTAACCCCATGCTGTACTTGTCCTGGGAGTGTTTGATGCCGACAGGGATAAAGGGAGCTTTATTCTAAAATACCTCACATCTCTCACTATAACACTGTATCCTATCCCATGTCTCATGTCCATTGACATATATGCACATTCAGCCAGTTTTAAGAGCTTACTGCTCTGTCCCATCTTGGTCTGGTTAAAAGGAGCTGATTGAGGAGGAATAAGATCAGTGGAAAAATTAATTCTTTGACCTCAGTTTAAAGTGGAATTGAATGTTTGCCTTTGTGTCATCGATCCCAAATAAAAACTTGGTCCTGACCTCAGTACTCAGAGTCATTTCAAAAAATGCAAGGGGTACATAAAAATGTTAGAAATAGGAGCAGCAGGAGGCCATTCAGCCCTTCAACCCTTCTCCTCCAATCATTAAGATCATGGTTGATCTTCTACCTCGACTCCACTTCCTGTACAAACCCCGTATCCCTTGATGTCAATTAGCATCCAGAAATCTATCGATCTCAGTCTTGAATCTACTCAGTGACTGAGCATCCATAGCTCTCTGGGGGAGAGAATTCCAAAGATCCACCAGCCTCTGAGTAGAGAAATTCCTCCTCATCTCAGTCCAGAATGGCCGAACCTGTCTCCTGAGGCTCTGACCCTGTGTTCTAGACTCTCCTCCCAGGGAGGGAGACCTTCTCTCAGCATCAACCCTGTCAAGATCCTTAAGACAGGCTTCTTTACACTAATACTCCAATCCCTTTGTAACAAAAAACAACATACCTTTGGCCTTCCTAACTGCATGTTGTATCTTCATGTTAACTCTATGTGACTCATGTACAAGGACAGCCAGCTCCCTCTCCTTTCCCGGTCTCTCACCATTCCAAAAAATATTCTTTTTTATTTTTTTGTGCCAAAGAGGGTAATTTCATAATTCTGCATGTTATGTTCTATCTGCCATCTTCTTTCCCACTCACCAACTTGTCTGTATCCCTCTGCAGCCTCCTTGCATCCTCCTCACTGCTTACTTTCCCACCTAGCTTTGTACCATCAGCAAACTTGACTATGTTACACGCAGCCCCCACATCTAAGTCACTGCTACCGATTGTAAATAGCTGAGGACCCAGCACTGCTCCTTCTGGTACCCCTGAGCTACTTGCTGCCAACCCATAAATGCCCCGGTTATTGCTGCCCTGTTTTCTGTCCATTATCCTCCAACCAATGCTTTTACCCCCAACTCTATGAGCCCTAGTTATGAATCACGAAAAGTTAGTTTTTTTTTATATTCATTCATGGGATGTGGGCATCGATGGTTAGGCCAGCATTTATTGCCCATCCCTAACTGCCCCTTGAGAAGGTGGGGGTGAGCTGCCTTCTTGAACCGCTGCAGTCCCTGTGGTGTAGGTACACCCACAGTGCTGTTAGGGAGGGAGTTCCAGGATTTTGACCCAGTGACAGTATAGTTTGCAGGTACAGTAAGTGATAAGGAAGGCAAATAGAATGCTGGTGTTTATCGCAAGGGGAATCGAGTATAAAAATAGGAAAGTGTTGCTACAGCAGAACAGGGCCTTAGTTTGACCACATCTGGAGTACTGTGTAGTTTTGGTCACCTTACTTAAGGAGAGGTATACTTGCATTGGAAGCAGTTCAGAGAAGATTCACTGGGCTGATTCCTGGGATGAAGGGGTTATCTTATGAGGAAAGGTTGAGCAGGTTGGGCCTGTACCCACTGGAGTTTAGAAGAATGAGAAGAGGTGATCTTATTGAAATGTACAAGATCCAGAGGGGGCTTGACAGGGTAGATGCTGAGAGAGTGCTTCCCATCATGGGAGAGTCTAGAACTAGGGGGCAAGATTTCAAAATTAGGGGTCTCCCACTTAAGACAGTGGAGGCTGGGTCACTGAATATATTCAAGGCAGAGTCAGACAGATCTTTGATCGACAGGGGAGTCAAGGGTTATAGGGGAGGACGGGAAAGTGGAGCTGAGACCACAATCAGATCACAGGCTTGGTGGGCCAATGGTTGACTCCTGCTCCTAATTCCTGTGTCTTTGTGTAATAACTTTTGGTGTGACACCTTAGGGAATAGTTTTTATAAATCCAAGTATATTACATCCACTGGTTCCCCCTTATCTACCCTGCTACTTACAACCTCTAAAAACTCTGAACAGATTTCTCAAACGCCAATTCCCTTTCTTATAACTATTCTGATGCTTGTCTAGGTTATGATTCTCTAAGTGCCCTGTTACCACATCCCTGGTAATAGTTTCCTTCTCAAGGGCAATTAGGGATGAGCAACAAATACTGGCCCTGCCAGCGATACCAGCCCACACCAAAATAAATGAAGATTTGAGCATTCTGCCTGCCACAGTTGTCAGGCTAACTGGATTTTATAGGTTCACCATTTTCTCTCTTCCCTCCTTTCTGGAATTAGAACGTTTGCTCCCTTCCAACACATGGGTACTCTTCCAAAATGAGGAATTCCTGAAGATTTTAAAACCGATTTACCCACTATCTCTGAGCTGCCTCTTTTAAATTATAAGATGCATGTCATCAGGTCCAAGAGATCGGTCACGATCTTATCCCATTACTTTATCCAATCCTATTTCTTTACTCCAGCTGATTTCTTTCAGTTCCTCATTCACGATAGAACCCTGGTTCCCTGTTATTTTCTGGATAGGCTTTTGTGTCCTCTACCATTTTGATTAATGGTTAAAGGATCGGGAGTCGGAAGAAAGAGTTTGTGAAGTGGAAGTGTGTCCATACACATGGAGCAATGGCCTGAATCCATGACTCAGTAGATAGCACTCTCTAGGTTGTGGGTGCTAGGTTGGGCACAAACATCTAGGTTGACACTCCAGTGCTAGTGCTGAGGGTGGGCCCCACTGCCTTTCAGGTTGGTCTTTAAACTGAGACCCCGTCTGCCCTCTCAGGTGGATGCAAAAATCTCACGGCCGCTATTGGAAGGAGAGCAGGGGAGTTCTCTCCAGTGTCCTGGCCAATCCCTCAACCAACACCACAGAAACAGATTACGTGATCGTTATCACGTTGCTGTTGTGGGATCTTGCTGTGTGCAACCCAGAACAAAAAAACTGGGAAATAAGAATACTGGTCCGAACTGGTCTTGCATACCTTAAAATGGGACACCAGTAAAAACTGGGGAATAAGAATATTGGTTTGAACTGGTCTTGCATACCTTAAAATGGGACACCAGTAAAAACTGGGGAATAAGAATATTGGTTTGAACTGGTCTTGCATACCTTAAAATGGGACACCAGTAAAAACTGGGGAATAAGAATATTGGTCTGAACCGGTCTTGCATACCTTAAAATGGGACACCAGTAAAACCTGGGGAATAAGAATATTGGTCTGAACCGGTCTTGCATACCTTAAAATGAATCACCAGTAAAACCTGGGGAATAAGAGTACTGGTCTGAACTGGTTTTTCCCTTCTGGGAATTGGCTGCCAAGTTCCATACATTACAAGAATGACTACGTTTCAGAAAGTACTTCATTGGCTGAAGTCTGGTCATCCTGCAGCGCTATATAAATGCAAGCCTTTATTTTTTTGAATAACACCACTGCAACACCCACTGGTGCCTTCCAATGGGTGTTAGGGGTTGCTAACCCTCCAGGATTACCCAGGTGTATCCGGGAATTGCAGGAGGTTCTCCTGAACATTGCTATAGGCTGCTGCTCACCTTTGCCTTCTTAAGAACGATTGGGGATGGGTAAAAAATTCCGGCCTTCGTCACTCATAACGCATGATAAAATAAAGAAAAACATCCAGGAGGAAGATCACAACTTTTGTTCTACCAATATTGGAAATTGAAAGTGAAAGGTGTGTTTGAACAGCTAGGGCTATTGGAGGCGGAAAGTCTAGTGATGTAACCTCTGGAAGTCCGTCTAATCAGAGTCGGCAAACTCCCGCCACCCCCCACCCCCGCCTGCCCCATAGATGTGAGGCCTGCAGTAAGCCTCCCTGTCACCTGTCTTCCCAGTGCTGTCTTCTGCTGGGGCTCCTGGCTTGGATACGGGCTGGCACTGGGGGGAGGAAGCTAAGAGCAGTTGAGGAACTGCGGGCCTGAGGGCCTATGTGTTGCACCACCTGAAACCATCTTCAGGAGCCTGTAATTTGGGGATAGCCTTTCGAGCAGGCTCCTTGAGCCAGTCAGAGGAACTTGAGGTGGAAGAGCTGAGATTGTCCCCTTTCCTGCTTCTACCTGCTCCAGCTCCAGGCCCGAGTCACTCTTTCAAAGAGCGAGCACGGGCACAATGGGCCACATGGCGTCCTTCTGTGCTGTCTCATGCTATGATTCCATTCACGATGGTCACCCTCAGTAACCTTACCCAGATGGTTATTACTCTTTATTTATATAAAAGCCTAGAGACGCTATGGGACTGTGAGGGACATCGCGGCCACCCACACTTATCCCCAAACATCAAACCCAGGAGTACAGGAATAAGGGGGTCTTGCTGCAGTTGTATGGGGTTTTGGTGAGACCACATCTGGAATACGGTGAGCAGTTTGGTCTCCATATTTAAGGAAGGATATACTTGCATTGGTGGTGGTATAGCGAAGGTTCACTAGATTGGTCCCTGGGATGAGGGGGATGTCCTATGATGAGAGGCTGAGTAAATTGGGCTTATATTCCTGAAGTTTGGAAGAATGAGAGTGACCTCATTGAAACATTCAAGCTTCTGAAGGGGTTTGACAGAGAGATTGTCCCCCCCCCCACCACTCCCCCCGGGCTGGGGAGTTTAGAACACGGGGAACAATCTCAGGATAAGGGGCCGATCATTTAGGGACTGAGATGGGGAGAAATTTCTTCACTCAAAGGGTTGTGAATCTCTGGAATTCTCTACCCCAGAGGGTTGTGGATGCTCCATTGTTGAGTATATTTAAGGATAGGCAGGTTTTTGGTCTCTCAGGGAACTAAAGGATATGGGGAGCGGGCGGGTAAGTGAAGTTGAAGTGGATGATCAGCCATGACTGTACTGGACGGTGGGAGCAGGTTCGACGGGCCGAATGGCCTATTCCTGCCTGTATTTCTTACGCTCGTGTGTCCATGTGCAATCAGTTTTCAGGCAAGGTAATTGGATCCTGATCAGGAGTGGGGGCTTACTGCGTTCTTTCTGTTCTGAACGGGCGACCCTCCTTTCTCACAGAGACCCCCCTCCCCAATGCTGAAAACAGCCAACTCGGCACAGACCAGAGAGCTGGCGCCTTACCAGGGGAGGAATTTTCCAGATTTCCTCCTCTCAGCCCCGATTCCTTAACATTTTTTTTTTTTCCACTCACAGGAGATTAACTAAAAAGCTGAGGCCCCCGCCTGCCCGCTCAGGCCAATGTAAAACTATCCCACTATTTCGAAGAAGAAGAGTTTGGGGGTGGGAGGGGAGCCGTGGGGCCACGGAGGGAGCTTTCCCCAGTGCCCTGGGCCAATATTTATTCCTCAAACAACATCGCTAGAACAGATTATCTGGCCAATGTCACATGTTGTTTTTGGGATCTTGCTGTGCGCAAATTGTCACGGTTACTGCGTCACGATTTCACAACAAAAAATGTGCTCTGGAACATCCTGAAGCCCTGAAAGGCGCTATAGAAATGCAGCTTCTGTTTATCTATCTTCCTTAGTAACATTCTCTCCTCCTGTCGGAGAACGAGGGAGGAGAGGGAACTGCACTGAATCCCAGCTCAGACTAACATTTGTGCCAGGCAATGACCATCTCCAACAAGAGAGAATCCAACCATCACCCCTTGATGTTCAATGGCATTACCATCACTGAATCCCCCACTATCAACATCCTGGGGGTTACCATTGACCAGAAACTGAACTGGACTAGCCATATAAATACTAGGAATCCTGCAACAAGTAACTCACCTCCTGACCCCCCAAAGCCTGTCCACTATCTACAAGGCACAAGTCAGGAGTGTGATGGAATACTCCCCACTTGCCTGGATGAGTGCAGCTCCAACAACACTTAAGAAACTCGACACCATCCAGGACAAAGCAGCCCACTGGCATCCCATCCACCACCTTCAACATCCATTCCCTCCACCATCGATGCACAGAAACTCACCAAGGCTCCTTAGACAGCACCTTCCATAACCTCGACCTCTACCATCTAGAAAGGCAAGGGCAGCAGATAGATGGGAACACCACCACCTGGAAGTTCCCCTCCAAGTCACTCACCATCCTGACTTGGAAATATATCACCGTTCCTTCACTGTCGCTGGGTCAAAATCCTGGAACTCCCTCCCTAACAGCACTGTGGATGTACCTACACCACATGGACTGCAGCGGTTCAAGAAGGCAGCTCACCACCACCTTCTCAAGGGGCAACTAGGGATGGGCAATAAATGCTGGCTTAACCAACAACGCCCACATCCCGTGAAGGAATAAAAAAAAGCTCAATCAGACACAGGCCCTTGGACTTCCGAAATCAAGCCTGGTGAGGGGACAGAGGCCAAAGAGAGCTGTAGGACTCCTCTAGGCTGGATTACGGGCACCGTGGAAATGGGATAAGTCCAGTCAGGTTTTGCTGGCAGCTTTCCTACCATTAGCAATGGGAGGTTTTGGGAGTGCCTTTGCTAGCACACAGGTGTTTACAGTATCACCGTGAGGCTGCTTGCTCCAAACTCGGATGAATATTTATTTTTAAACTTGATTTTCCTGAAGGCCAAAGGGAATTGAAGCCTTGACACGTCAGTGACAGGCGACTGTCTAAATGCATGTTGTAACCTGTTATCCGACCGGTAAAACATCTAATGGTGTTCCAAAGAGTTTTCAGAGTAAGTGTGAACATCTCCTCTTCAAATACTCCCCTCTCCCAAGGCAATTGCCTTCGCTCCCAGGGGTACACCACCCACCCCCATAAGGATCACCCCCTCAAAGGCTAATTGCCCCCCCCTCTTCTGCCAAAGACACTGACTCTTCCTGGGGTACCAGATCTCCAGTCATCAGCTACTCTCCCTACTCTACTCTCCACTGCATAGTCCTTGTGGAGACAAAACTCCCGCCTTCACATTGAGGATACCCTCCACCATGTTGTGTGGCACCACCATCGTGTTAAACGGGATAGATTTCAAACAGAGCTAGCAACTCAAGACTGGGCATCCATGAGGCGCTGTGGGCCATCAGCAGCAGCAGAATTGTACTCAAACACAATCTGGAACCTCACTGCAGGAACTCACCAACGCTCCTTAGACAGCACCTTCCAAACACACAACCACTACCATCTAGAAGGACAAAGGCAGCAGCTATATGGGAACACCACCACTTGGAAGTTCCCCTCCAAGCCAATTACCACCCTGACGTGGAAATATATCACCGTTCCTTCACTGTTGCTAGGTCAAAATCCTGAAACTCCCTTCCTAACATGCACTGCAGCGGTTCAAGAAGGCAGCTCACCACCACCTTCACAAGGGCAACTTTGGATGGATAATAAATGCTGGCCTAGCCAGTGACACCCACATCTTGTGAATGAATAAACAAAACAATTCTCTATCCCAGTGAGCAACGGAGGCTGGGTTACTGAATACATTCCAGGCTGTGTGAGACAAATTTTGGATTGATGAGGGAGTTGAGGGTTATGGGGGGGCAGACAGGAAAGTGGAGTTAAGGCCACAATCAGGTCAGCCATGATCTTATCGACTGGCGGAGCAGGCTCCAGGGGCTGAATGGCCTACCTCCTGTTCGTATTTCTCATGCTCCCGTATCAGTCAAATAGCCATCGTCCCCTCTGTTCCTAGCGACTCGGGGGGGGGGGTGGGGGGGTGGAATGGTGGTTGGGGCCAATCCTGTTGGGTTGGAACCCTACGCTCAAGTCCCTCCTATGTGGTTGAGGTCCGGAGCAGCCTAGCGAGACACAAACTTCACAGAGCACTGCAACAAGCCAGTTGTCTGGTAAGGGAAAGGGGTGGAGTAGCATGGGCCTATCACAGCTGACAAGTAAATCAGGGGTTGGCTGGCTTCTGACTGCCAAACATCGTTTCAATGAGGAACATGTGGCTTCGATGCAGCCAATTGCTGCACTAGCTGGATTTTAGGATGTGATGTGCAGAGATTTTGGGAAATCTGCTCGGTCTTCCAGGAATAACTGTTTTCACAGGCCTGAGTGATGATCTCAGACTAACCAGCTCAGCACCCTGAGAAACTGTCCTCTCCGCAGACCACACACACACACACACACACACACACATATACACGCAGGGTCACTAATAAAACAATGCTGAGCATTAAAGCAGCCACCTCTCCCCAGTTTAAAATTAGACTCTGGCCAGAGGTTGTCAACCATCCAGGAATTCCCTGGAGTCACCAGGAATCAAAGATTAGTCTCCAGGGTGCAACACTCAGGATATTAAACAGAATTATGTGTTTTTTAAAATTTTCGATGAACATTTTATAGGCATATCACTGTCAACATCCTGGGGTTTACATTGGCCAGAAACTGAACTGGACCAGCCATATAAATACTGTGTCTACAAGAGCAGGTCAGAGGCGGGGAATCCTGCAGCGAGTAACTCACCTCCTGACTCCCCAAAGCCTGTCCACCATCTACAAGGCACAAGTCAGGAGTGTGATGGAATACTCTCCACTTGCCTGGATGAGTGCAGCTCCCACAACACTCAAGAAGCTCGACACCATCCAGGACAAAGCAGCCCCCGCTTGATTGGCACCACATCCACAAACATTCACTCCCTCCACCACCGACACACAGTAGCAGCAGTGTGTGTACCATCTACAAGATGCACTGCAGGAACTCACCAAGGCTCCTTCGACAGCACCTTCCAAATCTATAACCACTACCATCTAGAAGGACAAGGGCAGCAGATACATGGGAACACCACCACCTGGAAGTTCTCCTCCAAGTCACTCACCATCCTGACTTGGAAATATATCGGCCGTTCCTTCACTGTCGCTGGGTTAAAATCCTGGAACTCCCTCCCTAACAGCACTGTGGGTGTACCTACACCACATGGACTGCAGCGGTTCAAGAAGGGGGCTCACCCCCACCTTCTCAAGGAATGGGAATATGTGCTGGCGACATCAAATCAGGGAATAAAAAAAGTCAAAAACGGAGGGGATAAAAAGGTCTTTATGATTGAGAGCCAAGAATTGGATAACAAAATGTCTATTGACTTTCTTATTGGCGATGGGAGGGTGGGAGCCACAGCGATGGGCCAGCCAATGGCGGAGCTAAGGGTGAAGCATAGATCCTCCAGGGATGTGTCCAGTTAGAATTGGTAACCCTCGATCTGTGTGAGCACCAGGTGGGGGGGGGTACCAGGGACTGGGGTTCAGGTATGGGGTGAGAGAGAGGCACAGTGGCCACAGGGCTCCATGTGTGAAAAAGCAGAGGTGCCATTGGTCTTGGGCCTGAGTGTAAAATGGACGATAGTGAACAGGAAGCCTGTTCCTCGGGCCATACCGTGTCCTGTTTGGCTGGTGTGTGGGTGGAATGGTGGGGCTGTGGGGGCTGCTGAGGGATTCATCCACAATCCAATTTACTCCCAGAATTTAATGCCATTAACAGGTCACCTTAGCCCTCACGATTGCCCAGCTCTAGGCCAGGTCACCCTGGTCCAGGTGTCTCATTGTGGCCTGAATTTTTCGGTCATTGGGTGCGTGCGATCGGCAGGCCCAGAGGAGGATGGGAAATGGGCCTCCAGCCACGGTCAGCCCCCTGACTGAGGTTTCACGCTGGCTGGCCCCAGCCACGGTCAGCCCCCTGACCGAGGTTTCACGCTGGCTGGCCCCAGCCACGGTCAGCCCCCTGACCGAGGTTTCACGCTGGCTGGCCCCAGCCACGGTCAGCCCCCTGACCGAGGTTTCACGCTGGCTGGCCCCAGCCACGGTCAGCCCCCTGACCGAGGTTTCATGCTGGCTGGCCAAATAACAGTCAGCGAGCATGAAAGGCGCACTGAGAAACACTCAGCGCTGCCCGTGGGGGCAGGAAGAGGGCAGACGCCGGACTAACCGAGGATACGGGTTAGCGCTATGAAGGCAGACAGCTGCCCCAGGGAGCTGCAGACCTCCACAGACCAAAGGAAACGACAAAAGTGCTGCAAAATCAATCACCTGAAAGCACACCTCGTAAAAAAAGTCCCCAGATATAGCAGGATATATCGGATGAATACGTGGCTGAAGAGATGGTGTGAAGGGGAGGGTTTCAGATTCCTGGGACATTGGGACCGGTTCTGGGGGAGGTGGGACCAGTACAAACTGGACAGGTTACACCTGGGCAGGACCGGGACTGATGTCCTAGGGGGAATATTTGCTAGAGTGGTTGGGGAGGGTTTAAACTAAAATGGCAGGGGGATGGGAACCTATGCAAGGAGTCAGAGGAGGGGGAATCAAGGACAAGAACAAAAGACAGAAAGGGGAATAAGAAAAGTGATAGGCAGAGAAATCAAGGGCAAGAATTAAACAAGGCCTCAGTGAAAAATCGTGGGAACGGGACAAGTAATGTTAAAAAGACAAGCCTTAAGGCTTTGTGCCTTAACGCGAGGAGCATTCGCAATAAAGTGGATGAATTAACCACGCAAATAGATGTAAACAGGTATGATATAGTCAGGATTACGGAGACATGGCTGCAGGGTGACCAGGGATGGGAACTGAACATCCAGGGGTATTCAGTATTTCGGAAGAACAGACCAAAAGGAAAAGGCGGTGGAGTTGCATTACTGGTTAAAGAGGAAATTAACACAATAGTGAGGAAAGATATTAGCTCTGACGATGTGGAATCTGTATGGGTAGAGCTGAGAAACACTAAGGGGAAAAAACGTTAGTGGGGGTTGTATATAGACCCCGAAACTGTCGTAGTGATGTTGGGAATGGCATTAAACAGGAAATTAGAGACCCATGTAATGAGGGGACATCTGTAATTATGGGTGACTTTAATCTGCATATAGATTGGGCAAATCAAATCAGTAACAATACCGTAGAGGAGGAATTCCTGGAGTATATACGGGATGTTTTTCTGGACCAATATATTGAGGAACCAACAAGAGAACAGGCCATCCTAGACTGGGTATTGTGTAATGAGAAAGGAATAATTGGCAATCCAGTTGTGCGAGGCCCCTTGGGGATGAGCGACAATAATATGATAGAATTCTTCATCAAGATGGAGAGTGACATAGTTGATTCTGAGACTTGGGTCCTGAATCTAAATAAAGGAAACTAAGATGGTATGAGGCGCGAGTTGGTTATGATGGATTGGGAAACGTTACTTAAAGCGATGACAGTGGATAGGCAATGGCAAACATTCAAAGAGCGAGTGGGTGAACTGGAACAATTGTTTATTCCTGTCTGGCGCATCATCTTGCAGGGAACAGAAAAACTGACTGTGAAAGTTTCTATAGGTATGTGAAGAGAAAAAGATTGGTGAATACAAATGTAGGTCCCTTACAGTCAGAAACAGGGGAATTTATAATGGGGAACAAAGAAATGGCTGACCAACTAAATACATACTTTGGTTCTGTCTTCACAAAGGAGGACACTAATAACATACCAGAAATGTTGGGGAACACAGGGTTTAGTGAGAGGGAGGAACTGAAAGAAATCAGTATTAGTAGGGAAATGGTGTTGGGGAAATTGATGGGATTGAAGGCTGATAAATCCCCAGGGTTTGATAATCTACATCACAGAGTACTTAAGGAAGTGGCCCTAGAAATAGTAGATGCATTGGTGGTCATCTTCCGAGATTCTATAGACTCTGGAACAGTTCCTATAGATTGGAAGGTAGCTAATGTAACCCCACTATTTAAAAAGAGAGGCAGAGGGAAAACAGGGAATTATAGACCAGTTAGTGGGGAAAATTCTAGAGTCCATTATAAAAGATTTAATAGCTGAGCACGTGGAAAACAGTGGCAGAATTGGACAGAGTCAGCATGGATTTATGAAAGGGAAATCATGCTTGACAAATCTACTGGAATTTTTCGAGGATATAACTAGTAGAGTTGATGAGGGGGAGCCAGTGGATATGGTTTATTTGGACTTTCAGAAGTCTTTTGACAAAGTCCCACATAAGAGATTGGCGTGTAAAATTAAAGCGCACGGGATTACGGCTAGTGTATTGAGATGGATAGAAAGCTGGTTGGCAGACAGGAAACAAAGAGTAGGAATAAACGGGTTTTTTTCCGAATGGCAGGCAGTGACTAGTGGGGTACCGCAGGGATCGATGCTGGGACCCCAGTTATTCACAATATATATTAGTGATTTAGATGAAGGAATTAAATGTAATATCTCCAAATTTGCAGATGACACAAAGCTGGGTGGGAGGGTGAGCTGTGAGGAGGATGCAGAGATGCTTCAATGTGATTTGGACAAGCTGAGTGAGTGGGCAAATGCATGGCAGATGCAGTATAATGTGGATAAATGTGGGGTTATTCATTTTGGTAGCAAAAACAGGAAGGCAGATTATTATCTGAATGGCTATAAATTGAGAGAGGGGAATGTGCAATGAGACCTGGGTGTCCTTGTACACCAGTCGCTGAAGGTAAGCATGCAGGTGCAGCAGGCGGTAAAGAAGGCAAATGGTATGTTGGCTTTCATAGCGAGAGGATTCGAGTACAGGAACAGGGATGTCTTGCTGCAATTGTACAGGGCCTTGGTGAGACCACACCTGGAATATTGTGTGCAGTTTTGGTCTCCTTATCTGAGGAAGGATGTTCTTGCTATAGAGGGAGCGCAGCGAAGGTTTACCCGACTGATTCCTGGGATGGCGGGACTGACATATGAGGAGAGATTGAGTCGATTAGGATTATATTGGCTGGAGTTCATAAGAATGAGGGGGGATCTCATAGAAATCTATAAAATTCTAACAGGACTAGACAGGGTAGATGCAGGAAGGATGTTCCCGATGGTGGGGGAGTCCAGAACCAGGGGTCACAGTCTGAGGATATGGGGTAGACCATTTAGGACTGAGATGAGGAGAAATTTCTTCACCCAGAGAGTGGTGAGCCTGTGGAATTCGTTACCACAGAAAGTAGTTGAGACCAAAACATTGTATGTTTTCAAGAAGGGGTTAGATACAGCTCTTGGGGCGAAAGGAGTCAAAGGATATGGGGAGAAAGCGGGAGCAGGCTATTGAGTTGGATGATCAGCCATGATCATAATGAATGGCGGAGCAGGCTCGAAGGGCCGAATGGCCTCCTCCTGCTCCTAGTTTCTATGTTTTATTTAATTTCCCTGTGGAGATTTCATCCCGCCCTGGATTGAGGTTTGAGTAAAAACGTGAAAGCCGCCTGGGAGAATGGCCTGTCCGCCAACCGTAAATGTGGACGGGCCACGTGAGATCGCTGTTGATGGTCTCGTTAATTGCCCGCTTAATTGTCGGCGGGCGCACTCCTGACTGCTGCACGTGCCCACCGAGCGAAATATTGCACGAGTGAGCGGTGATATCAGGGCGCTTGGCTGATGTCATCTCGCGCTATTTCACATCCGCTCAGGTTGGTTGCGCAGCCACCCACATGATGTCAAATTCTGGCCCCTGTGTTTTTAGTATTCCGGGGCAATCGTACTTTTTCCACTCCAGCTTAACCTGAGATCTCTGCGCTCCTCGAATTCCAGCCTCTTGAGCATCCCCCAATCTCCATCGCTCCATCATTGGCTGCCAGGCCTTCAGTTGCCTGGATCGCGGGCAACGAGTCACTTTTTGCGGGCAGTGTGACTGCTGTTAAGTAGGTCAATGAACATCCCGGCTTTCAGTCCCACTCCACAGGCTTGAGCCCTGGTTGAAGCACCCGGTGTCGTACTGAAGGAGTGCTGCACTGTTGAAGGAGTGCTTTTTGGAGGAGTCATTAAAGTGAGGGGTATCTAAAAGATTGCATGGTTTTTATAGGAAGAGCAGGGGGTAAAAAGGACCTGGTCACTTATCTTATCGTACTGCCTACCGTGGGATCTTGCTGTGCACATATTTGGCTGCTGCATTTCCTGCATCACAACAGTGACTGCGCCTCGAAGGAGATACGTCATTGGCTGTGAAGCAGTTTGGGACATTGCGAGGAGGTGAAATGTCCTTCTGTCTCCCACTGCCTCATGCACCGATGTCGGAGTGCTGCGCTGTCAGAGGTGCCATCTTTCGGACAAGATGTCAAACTAAGGCGAGGGAGTTCTCTGCGGTGACCCGGGCCGACATTCCTCCATCCACAAAAGAGCACCATGGGGAAACGGATAAGTGGGTCAATGACCTTGTTCGCATCTTGTGGGATCTTGCTGTGCGTGCATATGGCTGGCCAGGATTCCCCCAGCTGCCCCCCCACCCCCACCCACCGCTTCACTCGAGAATACAACACCGGCCTTAAGAGTGATAAGCCGCGATACAAATTAAAGTTGGTTGTGTGAAGCGTTTCGAGATGTTCTGAGGACGTGAAAGGTGCTATAAAAATGCAAAGTCTTTCCTACTTTTTCGAAGCCAAGAAAAAAACCTTGGCACTTAATGGAAAATTGGAATAAAACTGACAACATTTCCCACTCTTTGGAATTATTTCCGTTAGAATGACAGGCAGCACAGTTTGCACAGTCACTGATCTCCTCAGGTCAACAGTTAGTTAAACAAAAGTAGTTCCTGGCTGTCTCTTTACGATACTGTAGTTATAATCCCCAGGGAAACTCCCTCCAGATTCCGCACGCTCCCCCCCACCCCACTTCCCACGCTGCTGTTAGTAAAACAGGACTAAATACTTAGTTACATCAATCCTTCCTCAGTCCATTCTTTCTGGGTTTTTTCCGATTAAAGGGAAACCAATCTCTGGAATAATAAGTGCTTTGGCCAAAAAAAATCAATGTTCTTACCTTTTATGAGGCAGGGCTTTTCCTTTGGGGGATTTGGGGTACTCGGGCACTGATTGCCGCCCATTCCCCATTTGCTGACTCCCGCTCACGGTCCTGAGCCCAATCAGCCGTCCGTTTGTGTGTGAGCCATTGCAACTCTCAGCAATTCAGCTATTTGACCGATTGCGCCCTCACCTCACCCGACGTCCACATCGGAGTGAGGAGGGTCAGTGGGCACCAGTTCATGGGTGGGGGCGGGGGAGCGTGTAGGCAGAGGGAACTCACGCTCTCTGGGTTACTAAGCCAGTGGCAGGAGGGCGATGACTAACATACCCTCCCCAGGTTCGGAGGTAGCTGTACAAAGGCTTTCACTCTACAGCTTTGGGCCAGTGTGGAGCTGAGACACACGGGGCTGGGGGCCAAGTTCGATCTCTGGCATCACTTGGTTTAGCTAGCTGGCTTCACCAAGAAGGGTGTTTGAATTCGCCCCCAAGTGGCATGCTTCAGGGGAGGGGGTTCGGAGAGTCAACAGAATTCCTGCTCCTGCATGTTATAACTCTTGTAGAGTTAAAACAATTAACTAAATTAACAAAAACATGGGATAAATCAAGTACAGCCCCTAAGTCAGGTCAGCTGTCAAATCCTGCGTGTTATAGACTGACTCCAGGGAAGTGGGACTAATAGGCGAGCTCTTACAGAGAGCTGACATCAGCCCAGTGACCTCCTTCTGTGCTGAATCGATAAGGTGCCACATTAAAGGTAAGAGCTCATGGTGCTTGGAGTGCTATATTAGCATGGATGGACAATTGACTAACTAACAGTAAACAGAGAGTCGGGATAAATGGAACATTTTCAGGATGGCAAACTGTAACTAGTGGAGTGCTGCAGGTACCAATGCTGGGGCCTCAACTGTTTACAATCCATATTATTGACTTGGATGAAGGAACCGACTGCATTGTAGCCAAATTTGCTGACAATATGAAGGTAAGTGGGAAGGCAAGTTGTGAGGAGGATACAAAGAGACTGCAAAGGAATAAAGGGCAGAATCGGTAGTGGGCGGGTAAAACATTTTACCCACCGGCTGCAATGGCGGCTTCTCACAACGTTTCATCCCAAACCCGCTGCGTTCATTATGCATTCCCAGGAAATTTGCTGTTTCCATTGTGTGGGCGGGCTCTCATTCGCCCTCCACGCCATCCCCTCACCGCTCCATTCACACCGGGCGCCATATTTAAAGTGCAGCCATGTGAACACATCTCAGTGCTTCCAGCCTATGACAAAGCAGACATGGCCCTCGAAAGGCAAAAAAGGACTGCAGCCCCCAGGTTCAATGATATGCCCCTCGAGCTCCTTTTGGACGCAGTGGAGGCTCGCTCTGATGCCCTCTACCCCCGCTCTGGCCGCAGGATGGGCAACAACCTCACCAATCCGGCTTGGGAGGCAGTGGCAGCGGTGGTATGCGCCAACGCCCTGCAAAAGAGGACAGTCACCCAGTGCCGCAAGAGGGTGAATGATCTCCTCCGTTCCGCCAGGGTAAGTCACTCTTCTCATCACTCTCAACTCACACACTCACAAACCCATCTCACACCCACAGGGCCCTCACTCACTGCCAGTTCAAGGGACATCACCATTCACTCTCTCACGCACACCATCATTGTCCTCATCCCGTCCATGGGACCACTCACCACCCACACGGGCCAGGCATACTTATCATCTGGCCTGGCAGGCGTCCTGCTTACACTCTCTCCACCTGTATTCATGCAGCACAAGCTGGCACACACCAACAGGATGAGGTCTCAGACAGGTAGAGGAATGCCTGAAATCATGGACTTTGAAAATAGAGCCATCCAGCTGGCTGACGAGGGTTTGGACCATTCCTGCGCTGACGGTGAGGTCAGCAGTGCTCTACCAAGTGAGGAGTCTGTCATGAAGCTATTAATACATATAATATTATTGGGAATTATTTTTTTAAAGTAGAGGTTTAGTCTGTGGGTGTACCTTAATTGGATTAAAGCCGGCTAGTCTGGGTGCTTTGATGAGTACTAGTTTTGAGATGTAAGGAAGGTAGGGGTACATTTGCATTTTGTTGAATAGAGCATTCAAGAAGGGGAGTGAAATCTAGCACCGATCTAGCAGAGACCAAGCGATATGTTTATATTACTAATAAGAATTGGTACTATGAAAGAGATTTTACTGTTAGAAGAGGTGGCATTCAAAGGGGCTGGTGGTACAATGAGAATTTACATTCAGTGAGCTGTGCTGGGTATAACCGATAGCAGTTTTGTGTGTGCAGGGCAGAGGCAATGTAAGATCAAAGCAGCTGTAAGCCTACAACTGTCCCCACAGAAACCAAAGTGAAAGGAACCTCATTTTGAATTTGTAAGGTCAAAATGCTTTGCCTGGTGTCTGGTTAAGTCAATGGATTTGCTGTTGCCTTAATGGAGATTAGTTTGGGAATTTGTTAAAAGTTATGATAGTGGTAGTTTGTAGCCATGCGTATATATCTAACCTGTGTAAATTAATAAAATGTTTCATTTAGTTTAATATAAATCATCTCGAGAACTAGTGGACTGATTCATGAATTAAGAGCTGCATCTCAAACATACAAAATTAAAAATATAGGTTATGACAGTTGTTTAAAGTTTACCCCTGGGATTTTTAAATAACTCAGTCTTTACCAACTGCTGTGTCATAACAATCCAGCAGTGCAACATCCATCAGACAACCACGCTGTGAGTGATGTGTCCTGTTTCCCAGGCCACTGCCATCCACTAATTATCTCCCCTTCCTTCCGCAGGCACATCTCGGAAACAGCCAGTGGAGTCCACAACCCAGGGCCTCCAATCAAGCTCCAAAGAAACCTCTGAGGGGGAATCTGAAGGCACCCTCCCGGAAGTCCCATCACAGCGCTCACCCACCCCCTCGGCCAGCGCGGACACACGCCTCAGAGGGACCCGGCTTTGGAGTAGCCTTGGGATCACAATCTGGTGAGCACATCTGATCCACAGCAGGTGGATGCAGGGACCTCCCTGGTGTCCGGCATTCGGAGGGCTGCTAGGGGCCGGAACGTTGCTGAGTCCGAGTCAGATGATGAGCCTCTGGACTTGGTCATGTCGCAGTTGCTGGAGCTGCAAAGGCAAGCTCGGGACCATCGGGAAGGGATGTCCGCTGTCTGCTCAGGTTGCAAGGCACGATGGAGGAGCGCCAGCATTGCAATGCACCGAGATCAACACTGGCAGGATTGCAGCCACCATGGAGACCTTGGTCCAGGATGTCGCTCCTGCACTGCTGCGGGAGCTGAACTCCATCGCTGACCGCCATAGTTGGCCTCCAACAGTGTGTATGGAAGAGGGGTGCGGGGCATGTCAATCTAGCTAACCCTTCTCCTCAAGGAGTCAGCCAGGGGCCCTCGGGCACCCATAGGGAGGAGGATCAGCGGGTTCACACCCGGGGCCATCCATCCAGGTGACTCCGGGAGTGTCTGGCCCATCCGAATCCCCTCTTCCTGTGACCCCAGCAGCTCCAGCTCCATAGCTCGAGGAGGGTGTCACTGCCACACAGCAGGACCCCGAAAGCAGGCCAGGACCCTCCAGGTCTCGGCCCTCCAGAGGACGCCCGTCAAGGTCATCACAGACAGGGTATAGCAATCAGCAGGCTGCCTCCACCTCCGCTGTGGATATCTGGGGAGCAGCAAGACATAGTGGCAGGGTTAGGAAGATTAAAAAGATATAGTTGCATAGCCTATGCATGGGTGTTAATCACTTGTACATACTGTTCATTATTGTCAATTAACTCCCAAGAATGTCTCCCTGTCTATGGCTCCTTGTTCTGATGAGCAGTGTCTTTGTCACTCAGATGTGAAATCTTTCTGCACAAGATAAAGGCAGGTGTCTCTGTTCAGGGCCTCTTCTCTGTGCATTGTGCAGCCTTCAGACCACAGTGATGATCTGGCCTCAGGCTTCCTGGACACATGCCCATTTATATCCTCCTGTAATCTAAGACTTTCCTCCTCACTATTTACAACACCACCAATTTTCGTGTCATCTGCAAACTTACTGATCATACCTCCTATATTCACGTCTAAATCATTCATGTACACTACTAACATCAAGGGTCCCAGCACTGATCCCTGCGGTACACCACACGTCACAGGCTTCCAATCACAAAAACAACCTTTGACCATCACCCTCTGCCTCCCGCCACTAAGCCAATTTTGGATCCAATTTGCCAAATTCCCCTGGATCCCATGGGCTCTTACCTTCTTGACCATTCTCCCATGTGGGACCTTGTCAAAAGCCTTACTGAAGTCCATGTAGACTACATCCACTGCACTACCCTCATCTACACAATTAGTCACCTCCTTGACAAATTCAGTCAAATTTGCTAGATGTCTGAGATCCTGGGAGGCATGGAAGGAGTAATATGCCATATGGACGACATCCTCTTATGCAGCTCAAGGGAAGAACATGACCATCATATGAGAACAGTCCTTGAAGTCTTACAAGCAGGAGGTTTGGCATTCAATGACAAATGTGAATTTGCAAAGACCACGATAAGATTCTTGGAACACACCGCGCAAGGCTCGGGAATGACAGCTGACCCATAGAAAACCAAGGATGCCTGCGGGTTCCCACAGCCCAAAGACATCACAGGATTCGAATGGCTCCTTAGGATGGTCAATCATGTAGGCAAGTTCCCAACAACCTTGTCAGAAATCAACACACTGTTATGGCAGCTTTGAGACAAGGTCACTGGTGCTAAAGGGTGGACCAGCAAAATGCCCCTTACAAGATCATAAATTTCCCAACTGCGCCAGAAATTCCAGCACACCATGATCCAGAGTTGCCAACAAGTGTAGCAGTGGGTGCATCGACTGGCTTGGACCCAGTGCTGTTTCAAAAAAATGGACAAAGATGACTAGCGTTAGAATCAAATCTCTCAAGACTGGATTTTTTACAATATGGAAGGGCATGGCATGATCAGCACATCTGGATGGTCACCTGGGATTTTTTTTTTTAAGAAGGTCATAAGTTCACCTTGGGTCTGTCAGCAAGCAGGCCTCTTCCAAGAAGCTGGGCAGAGCAGTGGCAAATGGAATTTAATCCTGAGAAGTGTGAGGTGATGCATTTTGGGAGGACTAACATGGCAAGGGAATACACAACGAATGGTAGGACCCTCAAAGGTACAGGGGATCAGAGGGACCTTGGTGTCCGTGTCTATAGATCCCTGAAGACAGCAGCACAGGTAGCTAAGGTGGTTAAGAAGGTAAATGGGATACTTGCCGTTATTAGCCAAGCCATAGAATATAAGAGCAGGGAGGTTATGTTGGAGCTGCATAAAACGCTAGTTAGGCCACAGCTGGAGTACTGTGTGCAGTTCTGGTCGCCACATTATAGGAAGGATGTGATTGCACTGGAGAGGGTGCAGAGGAGATTCACCAGGATGTTGCCTGGGCTGGAGAGTTTCAGCTATGAAGAGAGACTGGATAGGCTAAGGTTGCTTTCCTCAGAGCAGAGAAGGCTGAGGGGGGACCTGATAAGGGTATACAAAATTATGAGGGGCATAGACAGGGTAGATAGGAAGAAACTTTTCCCCTCAGCAAAGGTGTCAATAACCAGGGGGCACAGATTTAAGGTAAGGGGCAGGAAGTTTAGCGGGGATTTAAGGAAAAAATGTTTTCACCCAGAGGGTGGTTGGAATCTGGAACACACTGTCTGAAGGGGTGGTAGAGGCAGGAACCCTCACAACACTTAAGAAGTATTTAGATGAGCACTTGAAACGACATAGCTTACAGGGCTACAGGGCAAGTGCTGGAAAATGGGATTAGAATAATAATGAGGGTGAGGAGGCCCTCCAAGGCGAGGATGATGGCGATGAGGCCCTCACACTGGCCAGATGAGGCAGGCGTGCTCGGGAGGCCCTCAACAGCTGCTTGATTTCTGGAGGATGATGTCGGCACGGACACAATGGGCCAAAGGGCTTGTTTCTGTGATGTATAACTCTATGACTCTATTTCTGATGTCTGCACCTCGATGGTGCTGGTCATTGCTGCCAGAATGTCTTGAGCAGGCGTCACAGAGTTCCCTCATTCTCTCTCTGTGTGCTCTCAGCAGCTTTAAGGTAGGGCTGGCCCCCATCTCTTCAGCATCTGTGCCCAGTGACACTGTGCTCCTGAAGGGCTCAGGTGCTGAAGGCGGACAAAGGATAAGATGCTTCTAAAGTTTCATGGCTGCACCTCTATGATATGACCCTGATCAGGGAGCGCAAGCGAGCTGCCCTCAGCCAGACAGGAGTCAGACATTCTCAGAGTCTATGTGAAGATCTATGGAGTGTCCTCACTGCATGTCATCATCATCCTCCTGCAATCGAGTGACGATTAGGGCCTCCACTGCATCTCCACAACAGGAGCCTGAGCACTGGGGGTATGTGCGCTGCCATCAGCCAGACTGGAGTCAAATATTCACAGATGCGATGTGAGGATCTGTGGTGTCTCCTCACTACATGTTGTCATCATCCTCCTGAAATCGAGCAGCTATTGAGGGCCTCCCGAGTGCGCCTGCCTCGTTTGGCCAGTGTGAGGGCCTCATCGCCATCATCCTCTCCTTCGAGGACCTCCTCACCCTCATCACAATCGACATCCTCCTCATTGGAGGAGACCTCCATCTCCTCCTCAGCCAGC
Organism: Cetorhinus maximus; assembly: GCF_964194155.1. Lineage (NCBI taxonomy): Eukaryota > Metazoa > Chordata > Chondrichthyes > Lamniformes > Cetorhinidae > Cetorhinus > Cetorhinus maximus. The sequence goes on along the minus strand of NC_135912.1, from coordinate 10,629,275 downwards.
TCCTCTCCCTGTTGGAGAGCCAGGTTGTAAAGGGCACAGCAGACGATGATGATGCGTGTTACCCTCTGTGGACTGTATTGCAGGCTCCACCAGACCGGTCCAGGCACCGGAACCACATCTTCAGCATCCCGATGGTCTGCTTCACCAAGGTGCGACTTGCAGCCTGAGCCTCATTATAGCATCGCTCTGCTGCAGTCTGAGGCTGTCGCACGGGTGTCATCAGCCACGGCCTCTGTGGGTAGCTCTTGCCCCCGAGGAGCCAACCCTGCAGCCTCTGTGGACCCTGGAAGACGTCAGGGATCTGTGACCGACTGAGAATGTAGGAGTTGTGGACACTCCCTGGAAACCGTGTGCAGACCTGCAGGATGTGTTTCTGGTGGTCGCACAGCAGCTGCACATTCAGTGAGTGGAATCCCTTGTGGGTGACATAGTTGACCGTGTGTTGCGATGGAGATCTGAGTGCTGCATGAATGCAGTCGATCGCACTCTGCACCTGTGGGAAACCTGAGGTCTGGGCAAATCCAATCGCTCTTCATTCTGCCTCTCATGGTCCTGGGTGAAATGCACAAAGTGAAGTGGCCCTCGTGAAGATGGCATCCGTGACCTCATGGGTGCATTTGTGGATGGAGGCTTGTGAGATCCCACAGATATCGCCTGTGGAGCCTGAAAGGTGACACTGGCATAAAAGTTGAGCGCCACTGTCACTTTCACAGCCACTGGCAGTGGCCCCAAATCCTGCAGTAGCTGGCCTGATGTGACTGACCAGTTCCCTGGACATGCACAGTCTTCAGCGACACTGGTTCTTGGTCACCTGCAGGAATGAAAGGCGGTGTCTATAGACCCTGGGTCTAGCTCGGCGCTGACCCGTGACAGCTCACTGTGGCTCTTTGGCAACATGTGTGGGGGCCCTAGCCGCTCCTTCTTCCAGAGGGTGCTGCTCCTCCCTTTGCCCAGCCAAGTGCCTCAGTTACTCTCTTCTCCATCGTCTCCGCTCTCGGTACGCTACGAGCCAGTTCACCAGGCTCCATGGTCCTGATGTACTCCTCCTGCAGGATGAAAGAGGGACATACGTGGGTTAGCGTGGGTCTTAGTTAAGTGTGAGGGCCCCATAACACATCCCGGAGATTGCTGGCCACCACTTGGATGACCAGAGTTTAGTGTGCTGCATGGCTGCCCGGAATCCCACCCTCCTCCGCCTGACCAACTGGCGGCAGCTTTGCCCATTGGACTGCATGCTGTGCTCTCAGTTCAGGCACAGGTATTCTCCTAACATGCAAGGCTGCACTGTTAGCTTCATTCATGGGGGAGACTGGTCCAAACCGGGATGCTGACATTGTAAAAGGCTGTGAGCGCCTCCACCAGTGACTGCTCCACGGCCCAGCTTTAGCAAGGAGATTGTACAATGTGTGCAGTCGGAGAACAGTTCAGCAGTCCACTAAAATGCTCATTAGTTTGCTGTTTGTGCCAGGGTTTGTGGGGGGGGCGGGGTGGGTGAAAAGCTCTGGAGCACTTGGTGGCACTTCGATGCCTCTGCATTACTCGACTGGGCAGATAAGCGAAAAGCCCGAATCCAATCTTATCATTGTGGCTACAACTGAACTGTCTCAGCTGCAGAGGAACAGTCACTTTATACAGGGTGTCCCTAATGCATGGCTGCTTCACTCGCCCACCCGCACACCCCACACTCACACCCCCCATCCCCACCCCCACCCCCACCCCCGCCACCCCCACCCCTATCTCCACCCCCAACCCCCGCCACCCCCACCCACCCCACCCCCACCCCCCCACCCACCCCCAACACCACCCCCCCATCCCCAACCCCCGCCACCCCCACCCCCGCCACCCACCCACCCCCACCCCCGCCACCCCCCCACCCCCACCACCCCCACCCCCCCACCCTTATCCCCCCACCCCCACCCCCGCCACCCCCGCCACCCCCCCACCCCCACCACCCCCACCCCCCCACCCTTATCCCCCCACCCCCACCCCCCCACCCCCACCACCCCCACCCACCCACCCTTATCCCCCCACCCCCACCCCCGCCACCCCTGCCACCCCCCCACCCCTATCCCCACCCCCAACCCCCACCACCCCCACCCATCCCCACACCCCCACCCACCCCCCTACACCCCCACCCCCCACCCCAATCCCCACCCCCAACCCCCGCCACCCCCACCCCCCACCCCAATCCCCGATTCCGGCGGGCTGGCCTTATAATGACATGCAGATTTATTACAATGAGGTTCCCGCCATCGACCGGCTGAGTGGATGATCGCAAACTGGTTTCACAACGTCCTGAAACCAAATTTTGGCCTACTGGCCATAATGCCTGCTCGCGCCAGCACACAGCCCCAGGCCAGCAGGCATGGACTATTCCACCCTATAGGTTAAGGGACTTGGCAAAAATTCGGCAGGTGGAGTGTAATGTGGGAACATGTGGATTTGTCCACTTTGGCGGGCAGGACAGAAACGCAGAATATTATTTAAATGGAGAGAGAGATTGCAGAGGGATCTGGGTGTCCTGTGTTGCATAGAACCCTTTGCCGAGTCCATCAGGAAGGATCCGGGCATAAGAGGAGTGACGATCCCAGGCAGTGGAGGCACTCAGGTAAAAGCCTCCCTGTACATGGACGACGTCGCCGTCTTCTGCTCGGATCCGCTGTCGGTGCGCAGACTGATGCACATCTGCGACCAGTTTGAACTGGCCTCGGGAGCCAAGGTAAATCGTGGGAAGAGCGAGGCCATGTTCTTTGGGAACTGGGCTGACCGATCCTTTGTCCCCTTCACTGTCAGGGCTGACGGCCTGAAGGTGCTGGGGATATGGTTCGGAGGGACCGGGGCATGCGTTAGAAACTGGAAGGAGCGAGTGGCTATGGTGAAAAGGAAACTGGGCATGTGGGAGCGACGCTCCCTCTCCATTGCGGGTAAGAACCTGGTCATCAGGTGTGAGGTACTCTCGCTGTTGCTGTACGTGGCGCAGGTCTGGCCCATTCCAGACTCCTGCGCGACGGCGATCACTCGAGCCATCTTCCGCTTTATCTGGAGGTCGAAAATGGATCGTGTCCGCAGGGACGCGATGTACAAGCCTCTAGATAAAGGGGGAAAAAACGTGCCCAACATCGCCCTCATACTGATGGCCACCTTTGTGTGTGGCTGCATCAAGCGGTGCGTAGACCCTCAGTACGCAAACACCAAGTGTCACTACGTGCTGAGGTTCTACCTGTCCCCGGTGTTGCGAAGGATGGGTCTGGCCACGCTGCCGCGGAACGCTCCAAGTAGTTGGACCGTGCCGTACCACCTGTCCCTGGTGGAAAAATTTATGCAGAAAAACACCTTTGACCACAAGTCCATCAGGCAGTGGTCAGCACGTAACGTCCTAGAGGCCCTGAGGGATAAGGAGAGGGTGGACCCTGTGGGATGGTTCCCCGAGCAGACTGTCAAAGTCATTTGGCAGAATGCCTCATCGCCAGAACTTTCCAACAAGCACCAAGACGTAGCTTGGCTGGTGGTGAGAAAGGCCCTCCCCGTCAGATCCTTCCTACACGCCAGGAAGCTCACCCCCTCTGCACGTTGCCCTCGAGGTGGCTGTGGTGGGGAAGAGACCGTTGTCCACCTCCTTGTGGATTGTGCCTTTGCAAAGAAAGTCTGGAGAGAGATGCAGTGGTTGCTGTCGAGGTTCATCCCGAGCAGTTCTGTGACACAGGACTCTGTGCTCTACGGGCTGTTCCCAGGGACACACACCGAGACAAACATCAACTGCAGCTGGAGGATCATCAACTCGGTGAAAGACGCGCTTTGGTCTGCCCGAAACTTGTTGGTCTTCCAGCACAAAGAGTTGTCCCCGACCGATTGTTGCGGACTGGCACAATCCAAAGTCCAGGACTACGTGCTGAGGGACGTACTAAAGCTTGGGGCAGCTGCCGCAAAGGCGCAATGGGGAAGGGTCGCTGTCTAAGACCTTTCTACCACAGCGCACCGAGAGACTGGGAACTGTTTAGAGCCCCTCGGGCTGTACAGATCAAAATGAAAGGCTGTAAATGATTGTAATATTGTTTGTACTGATGCACCTGGTGATACATTTTGTAAAAGTTTAACCTGGACTGTACCCTTGTAAGGTTGTTTTTGAAATGGTTTTGAATGTGATTGAAGATATTTTATGAATAAAGTATATTTTTACAAAAAAAAAAAAAAAAATCTGGGTGTCCTGGTACATGAATCACAAGAAGTTAATATGCAGGTACAGCAAGTGATTAGGAAGGCACATGGAATATTGGTGTTTATTACAAAGGGAGATGAAGTATAAAAGTAGGGAAGTCTTGCTACAACTATACCGGGTATTGGTGAGACCACACCTGGAGTACTGTATACAGGTTTGGTCACCTTACTTAAGGAGGGATATACTTGAGTTTAGAGAAGGTTCACTGGGCTGATTCCTGAGATGAAGGGGGTTTGTCTTATGAGGAAAGATTGAGCAGGTTGGGTCTATACCCATTGGAGTTTAGAAGAATGAGAGGTGATCTTATTGAAACGTATCAGATTCTGAGGGGCTTGACAGGGTGGATGCTAAGAGGATGTTTCCCCTCATGGGGGGGATTGGAACTAGGAGGCACAGTCTATAAATAAGGGGTCTCCCATTTGAGGAGGACTTCTCAGAGTGTTGTTAGCCTGTGGAATTCTGTTCCCCAGAGAGCAGTGGAGGCTGAGTCATTGCAAATATTCAAGGCTGAGTTGGACAGATTTTTGATCGACAAGGGAGTCGAGGGTTATGGGAGACAGGCAGGTAAATGGAGTTAATCAGATCAGCCATGATCTTATCAAATGATGAAGCAGGTTCAAAGAGTCAAGTGGTCTACTCCTGCTCAAATATGTTATGACCTTATGTATCATACTACAACTTCCCCAC